>NW_024080880.1:2051187-2148360 GCF_003009895.1 Hyaena hyaena | reverse complement strand
ACAGCAACATGCAGAAGAATGAAACTAGATCATTTTCTCACACCATGCACAAAAATAAACTCAAAATGGATAAAGGACCTGAACGTGAGACAGGAAACTATCAACATCCTAGAGGAGAAAGCAGGAAACAACCTCCTTGACCTCCACCGCAGCAACTTCTTACTTGACACATCCCCAAAAGCAAGGGAATCAGGAGCAAAAATAAATTTTTGGGACCTCATCAAGATTAAAAGCTTCTGCACAGCCAAGGAAACAACCCAGAAAACTAATAGGCAACCAACGGAATGGGAAAAGATAGTTGCAAATGACATATCAGATAAAGGGTTAATATCCAGAATCTATAAGGAACTCACCAAACTCCACACCCGAAAAACAGTCAGTCATTTCTTTAAAAAGTTCTGGTTTCCTTTAGTGGAGCATGGGTACTTAGAAACCAAATAAGAGTGCCAGGGGTACTCATTAGCACTATCACAAATATATATTTTTTATATATATGGCTTGAATTAGAAAAAGTACTGTGGTATATCGCTTTAGGTCCTTTTAAAGAAATATATTCAATATCTGATTGTTGTATGTTTCACACAAATGCCCTGAATTTACTGTCTCAGTTCCTGTGACTTACTAAATGACCACAATGACCAGTTTTTGATTGAATTTTTGTATTCAATGCTGAGAGGATGTACTGATCTCTAAATACAGTTGCCTAATCAATGACACTTATAATTGGAGGTTAACAAAAAAGATTAAAGTAGTCACATTTGTATTTCTTAGCCTCGAAAGGTAGGTCAATTCATTCCCACTGAGGTCTGAAGACCTTTGAATTTAAAGAATCACATTTTCTTTTTCTTATACTTTCTTCCTGATGGCACTCTACAAATATTACATATTTTAAATTGTATATAATGGAATTCTCAATATCTCCCTTAACTTTTTCCACTTAGGCAGAACATTTAGCATTATTGTGGTTATATGTCCCTATCCAGTCTGCTGTCTTATTTCCATTGCTTTATTAACTTCATTCATTCTGTCTAAAATGATTTTCCTCTTTAGCTCTGTTGGTGATCTCTTATCTCTCTTTAAAGACCCATTTCTATAAAACTTTCTTGTCAACTACCCTTTTTCAGTAAGAGGAGACTTGCCTCTCTGTATTTCTGTAATTTATTGCTTATAAATGAAAAAAGAAACCACATTTTGCAATCTCTTTTTCTTATTGGCTTGCATGACAGTAACAGCGCATGCTATTAGAGCAGAGTTTATGTGAGTTCACCTTTGCATCCTCAATACCATCTAACACTGTTTACAAAGAAAGGAAATAACTCCACTGATCCACTTCAATATGGTTGGAATTTGTTGGATAATGGTAGTAATTTGTTTTCTACAAAATCATTATTGCTACTAAGCTCTAAAGAAACATTGCATAGTTCTTTACCAGGATATTGGGTCCTAGACAACGTGAGAATGAAACTGCTCCACATGTGAGTTTTGGTGGTGGTGTTTTCTAAGATAGCATTCTTCACTAGGTGTTCTGTAGGTAACACTAAGTTTATCCTCCAGAAGGATATAACATAAATCAAATGTTTGGAAAAATATGTTGAATAGATAATTAATAGTAGCTGAGAAAAGTGAGCAGTACTGAGAAATACACACACACACATAGAAAGATAACCTCAAAATGCTACAATTGCTCTGTATTAACAGATTTAACATGCATTGCTTCATGAAACTGATGAAAAAGTATCTATTAGTTCTCCAGACTAAAGTTATGAATCCTGAATTACAGAAATAATTTTCCCTTTTCTTTAGCTGTAGTAGATTTTTGGAATTAATAGCAATATAGGGAAAAAAGTTATCACCTAGCCTTTGATAAGTAAACAGTCTATTTCCATTTCTACATGTACATGGAAAACTCTTGTTTTTATAAATATTGAAAATTTTCCTGAAATAGTTTACAGTAAAACAGCAAATTGACTTCATTAATTTTACAGTATTCCATGATTTGTATCTTTCTTTTTAAAAAGAAAATTAATATTTAGCTGTGTTTTATTTATTTTTATTTTTTAAAACAATGTTTTGGATCTGTTGTTTGTTCTTTTTCTTCTTTTTTTTAAAGTAAGTTCTATACCCTACGTGGGGCATGACCTCATGACCCCAAGATCAAGAATCGCATGCTTTACTGACTGAACTACCACAACTTAACTGCATTTTAACATCATTCTTTTGCCTACTACTGAAAACTTGCCATTTACTTAGATTTTGCTATTATATAAATGAAATCCAAATATATGGTTTTGAAGCGATGTTAGAAAAGTACATTTCAGATGGGATATATTGCTGAACCAAAAAACAGGGAAAAGAAAAATTCATAGGTCATTGAGTCCTACACAATAGTAAAACATTTAATTTCCCATATAAATCTCTCTGGATTATTTTACACAATGGAAATATGGTGTCTGTTTAGCTGCCTTGATTATTTCATACAGTAAAAGGAGTATTTTTCTTTCAATACAGAACTGACAAGCTATGGGTCAAACCTCAGCAAACAAAATAAGATGTTGTTTCTATTTACTCTGAAGAGGACAGTATTGAAAAATACTTTGTTTTTTTGTAGTGGAGTTACTGTGACAGCCTAGATCTTAGTGACTACTTACAATATCTTTGTGGTGTTCAATAAGAGAGAAATGAAGAAATAAAACTGTCATTTTCTTGGAGTTCTATCTAAGCTTTCATTCCCATGGCCAATATAAAGTATGTTCGTTGGGAACAGGCTTTGATTGGAATGAGATGCTTGGTCTGTTCACAGAAAGATGGATGACCCAAAGAGTTCTTGCTTTGCCAACTCTGGGAGGAACAGCAGTGCATGTATGCCTGTTTGTTCTTTGTCAAAACTTGAGTGATTTTCGTCTAGCAGTGTATGCTACTTTCTGTCGGAAGTTTTTCACAAGATCACAGTCCAGCTAAAGTATGTATCAGGATTCACACCTACCGTCCTTGAATGCATTTTCCAGGTATGGAAAACAACAATCAATGCAGAATATCAGAATGATCTGACAGTCTTTGTAACACAAAGAGAGAGGATGCTGGCTAATCAAAATTTAGTTCATTGTTTTGTCTGGGACTTTGGTACGCAACTCAGTTAACCTTCCAGTGTCAGAGAAGTTAAGAATATATCCTCACCACAAGTATGTTCTATTATCCTTTTTGTTATAGCTTTCTAGCTTTTCAATTTTATTTTCTCTCCTTATCTGTTACTTTCCCACGTTGACATTCAATTTATAAAGCCTTCAGTAGATTCTTATCTTTCTTTAGATAAAGGCCAAATGACTACCCTTTCCACCATATGGCCCTTAGTGTCTCATTGCCCTTTATGTTTGGCTTCTGTCTCTTTTTTTTACCTCCCCTTTATCCCAGGATACCTAAAGTCAAGCCATAGCACGTGCTCAGAATAGTCAGGGCAGACCCTATTTTCTATCTCTAACACTTTTGTACATGGCTTATCTCTCTCTCTAGATTGTCAGTCTTTAGCTTTATACACTTGGAGAACTCCTATTCATCCTTGAACACACAGTTCTGATGTCATCCTCAATGTCACCTTCCCTTCTCTGTCCAGAACTGATTTCCTATGCCTAATTTGCTGTGATTATCAAAT
Organism: Hyaena hyaena; assembly: GCF_003009895.1. Taxonomy (NCBI): domain Eukaryota; kingdom Metazoa; phylum Chordata; class Mammalia; order Carnivora; family Hyaenidae; genus Hyaena; species Hyaena hyaena. The sequence continues at coordinate 2,144,714 of NW_024080880.1, read as the reverse complement.
TATTATGTGTTCTATCCCTCTATCTCCTCTGTGTAATCTCTAAGAACATGCATTAAGGTTTACCCATTTTTGTATCCTATGTATTATTCCTAAGTATAGTTCCTGGCACATAAGTAGATGCTCAATAAATATGAATGAAATGGAAACTGCCAAGCATTTGACCACATCTCCTGTGTGGCTATGTCTCTTCTAGTTAGCAAGCTATACTAAGAATCTGTTTATAGGGGCACCTGGCTGGCTCAGTTGGTAGAGCATGTGACTCTTGACCTTGGGGTTGTGAGTTTAAGACCCACATTGTTTGTAGAGATTACTTAAAAATAAAATCTTTAAAAAAAAGAATCTGTTTATACAATTTAATTTTCTTTCAGTTCCAATATTTTAATGCTCTGTCATATTCTTTCATTTTCTTATAAATTATAAGAAGTCCATTACTTGCATATAACTACAATGACTCCCTGGTATAAACTCGTTTACTAGGTGGCCTATTGAGATAAACCTGAACAACAGGAATTTTTAAAGTCCTTCACCTACTACAATTGCTTCCCCAAAGTCCGTTTGCAACCCATGAAAACATTGCATGTGAAATCTTAAGGAGTAAAAATATCTGAGCTATTGTGAACTTTGATATCTCACAAAGGAAGTAGTAGAGTATTTTTCTGTATATTATTTTAGAATTAATAGAATTTAAATGAATATTCTATTCCCTCTAAAAGTAATAAAAATATACCTCTCATTAGCACAGAGTACTAGTCAGAGTACTGAAGCAACTAGCCAGAGAACATAAAGGGCATAGAGTGGAACCATAGACTCCCCAAATATGGAGAGAATAAATTTTTTGGTAATAGGCAACCAGTGACTTTGAACATATAGCAGATTACAAAAAGCTTCTTCTCTTTAAGAAATGTACTTAAGGTAGATTTCATCCAAACTCGTGAACCAAGATTTATTACTTTCTCAGTAGTAAGGATCCCTATATAAGTAATCAATATTCATCAGAGGAAAAAAAGAATACAAGACATAGAAAAAGATAATCAGGACAAAACATAAAGAAGATGAATTAGGATCACAGATAATGTATTTGGTTCAGGGCTTTTACAGATCTTAAATTCTGATTTGGGAATTTATATATCAGAATTATTCTGGATAGATTGTGTAGCCTGCTAAATATATCTATGCCCATATTAACTATCTTGTGAGTTCACAGTACTCTAAAGCTTACATGTTTATCTTACTGATAGGAGAGCTCCTTGGGTAACTTATTTTTTTATGTTCTAGCAAGTTTTATACTTGGTTTACATGGCCACTATAGATGATATAAAACAAGTCATAAAGTGAAATACAGAAAAAATTAAAAGCAGACACCCAAATTAATTTAACACACCCAAAATAAACAAACCAAAACATGCAGTTTGTAGACTTTGTGTGTAGGTAGGGACAAGCATGTTGACATAGCTCAATGTGTTTAGGAGCTATTGCATCTAACATGTGGTTCTTATTGATCTGTATCCTACTGAACCTGAGACATGAGCAAAGGGTTGATGTAGGTCAGCAAACACAACCAAAACGTTAATTTCAAAACAGAACATTTTGTACCACTTATAAACAAAGAGGTTAAAAGACCATTTTTGTGCTTAAATGAACAAAACTATAGGTATCTTTGAAAAACAATGTTTCTAAAAGCATTTTCTTTAGAACATTATCCCATTAGGATAGATTATCTGCTAAAAAAAATCCAATGGTCAGATTTTTGGAAATGATGCTGGAATTGTTTGCAAGTTATTCTAGTTTTGCTTGTGAAGTCTAAAAAAAAAAATAATAATCCCTCGTTCACAGAGTCCCTCCATGAACAGGGCCATTGCTTTCCAACAGGTCAATTTCTTTCTCTTATAAAAACAGTTTTGCTTTCTTGAATTCTCTCTTGCTGTGGTTTGAGTGCTTTTTATTTTAACAAATAATCTGAAAACTGCAGTTAGTCATTTTTCCTCTTAGCTATGTTGATTATATTCAATGTCCTTAATTATCACTTTTGTGCCAATGACTACAAAATAAAAACTAAAAAGCATTTTCTAGATTTTAGTGATATCAATTTATTTCAGAAATAAATGGAGTGTTGGGCAAGCTCTAATTTAACATCTATGTCTATGCCCTAATTCACTTCTACTGTTTTCTCAGCCCCCACATTACTTGCGTTGTTTTACAGTCTGAGCACAGAGGTACACTTAGAGAAGCATTTGGATGAAACGTGGTGAGAAATAAATTGAAATACGTTGAAGGTCCCAGTCCCAGGACGCCGTATGAAACTCTGGAGTGTAACCTTTGAAAAACTCTGTTGACCCTGTGAATTGACCAGAAGCATCAAAATAGGAACTTATAGTGTATACATTCCAAATCCAAAAGATGGAGCCATCTTCTGTTGTGATACAATGGCCTTTGTTCATCAGTGTCTGTTATGGCAGATTCTTGAGTTTGATGAGGTGAGACTCTTTAATTTAATTCTGAGTACAGCACATTGGATCCTAATGAGCCGAGTTTTCCCTGTTGCCTAATTCACTTTGTCTGTAGTTAGATGCTTAGGGAGGCCACTAGAAGTCCATTAGACTAGAGTGGAAAAAAAAAAAAAACAGGCCCCGTGTGACCTCAGAGAGATACTATACCTTACTGTGGAATTATAGCCAAATTCCTGGCTTACTCAAAGTTAAAGTGATAAAGAAGCAATAAGTATTTATTTACTATTTTTTAAAATTTTAACTGTTTTTTTAAAACTGGAAAATAATATCCATGTGCCTAAGATGATAGTTCTGCCCATCTATCATTGCAACAATAACAAAAGATGTTTAAATGGGTTTTCACCAAATTTGAAGGTTAGCATTATAGTGGCCTCACAAAATCTAGGCTGGATGGTATACTCAGCAGTTATGAGGATGGCAGAATAGCCATGTCACAGAGGGCCTGGCATACAGTAAGCACTCAGTTTCTACTCAGTAAGTGCCAGCTATTTTATCATTTCCTTCTTCATCATCATCCATTATCATACATGTAGGTCACAAAGTCAACCTAGATTCTTTACTTTCATTAACCATAGATTTCCCTGACCCCCACCCCATCTGTTTTGTTTTTTTGTTTTGAGGTTTTTCTAATGAGGAAAATATGTGAGTAAAATCTTACTTAAATTTTATGAAATAATTTTCACCTTTATTTGTACTTTCTTTGTAAGAGAAGGCGTCTCAGGGCAGGGTTACTTTGAAAGGACATGGAGTCATCAGTATTCTTTCCATGCTTACTGTTCCCATTCCTAGCATCCTTAATAGCCCTACATGCATGCATGTTGCACATCATTTGCCAGAGAAAAATATTCTGATTTTGGTTTATTTCCCATTGTCATGTGGTAATAAAGAAACCTTTTGCCTAGATCCACAGCACATGGTGTAATTTTTACTTATGTGTGTTAATTTCCATCTCATAGTGAACTTATGGCTTAGATGCATGAGGCAACATGATTGGCGCTGATGAAAATAGTAATTCACAACCTTTGTTAACATCTTTATTTCTGTTTAACCATAGCATAAAAAGTTCCACTTAAGCCATCAGGCTTTTGTAGGACCTCTCCTTTAGGATCTGAGTTATGACATTTGCTTAATCTTGGGGTAGAACATACAAAAATCTAGCCACCTTCTCTAACCTGGCCCTCCCTCATTATAGTTCAGAAATGTTCCCTATATTCTTGTCTGTTCATTTTCCCTTCTACCATAATTTCCACTTAAAATATTTATAAAAACTTTGGTTTTATAATTTATGTAAGATGACAGCATCTGTGTTTTGATAGCCATGTTTTCTTTCCTTATGTCAAAATATATAGAGTAAGCAAATGCCCTTTTCCTCTTTCCCTTGACTTTAGAATTAAGCCACATGTCATGTGCCTTACAACTGACTGTATTTTGTTGTTGCTGGAATAATGTCTTGTAATTTCATAATTTTCACAATTAAAATTTTAATGATTTTTATAATTCTAGCAGTTCATTACCTAGAAAATCAAACACTGCTGATTCCACAAATATCATAAAGGTGTAATAACCACTTGGTATCATAAAAATGATTATAAGTTAATAAAGTCTATAGAACATAAATAGGGAACTATTGGGAAGAGAGAAACTGATGGAATGGAAATTAGATGCAGGAACCAGTTGTAGTTAAGAGCTACTTTAAAAATAACCAATTAGGTAAGAGATCATTTCATCTGAGAGTAGAAGCCTAAGCATTTATAAACTTTCTCATCAACTAAAAGTGGAAAGGCCATTATACCAATGAGAAAGAAACACAATTTTGGAAGTGATTAAGGATCAGTATGTAGAAGGCAGAGATGGTTAAGGTTAATTACTTTGATAGTATCAAGCAACAGACCCAAAGATTTTTAACCCTATAGTACTGCTGTCTTTGAACCTTGTAGTTTGTAGTTGCAGCAACACATTCATGAATCTGATGAATATATTCATGCTCTACTTGGTTTATCTTTCTATTCCTTTGCTTGTTTATTTTTATCCATTTGCTACTTGGGCACTTGATATTTTATTTCTGCAGTTTCTTTTGAGATATAGCTCTCAGGCGTACCTACAAGAAAACACAGCATGCTAAATTTGGCATCGAAGAGCTATTCTTATCCATCTGTTTGCTTTCAAGTTGTAGATGTTTAAGATACTGCAACTAATTTCTAACATTTTGAAAATGCAATCTTCTATATACTACTAGTTACTTTAGTATACTGCATATGTATGTTGTTTTAGCAAAGTTTTCAAGTTGATTGTCTCACTTGATCTTCATAAGATCCCTTTGGGTAAGCAGAACAGGTGTTGCTATCATTGTTTGACACAAAACTAAGGTACAAAGAGGGAAAGTGTCTTGCCTGAAAATTCATAACAAATTATTTATTGGGAGGGCTCTAATTAGATTTTACATGTTCTCTGTTTTATTCCATATCTTTAACCTATCTTTCCATCATAAATTTTTTCATGCTTTATTAATAGCTTCAACCATTTATTTTGTTCAAAAGAATTTATAGAAAATTGAGCATGTAGACCCATATCCCATTATCAAAGATAGATTCATAACAGACATTTTATAAGTCACTTTACTACCAAAACTTATTTCTTTAAATTTTCTAGAACTTCAGCATTTATGTGTGACACTATGGTACTATGTTCATTTTCATCAAGTTGTCTTCCAGTGTATGAACTTCAAAAGGGCAGGGCCTGAGCTTTATTTCCTCTTATAGCACCTTGTACAGATATTTGTGACTTTTAACCCATGGAAGATTATTTTCTACCATAGTTTATTTTATCTTTATTTTATTTTTAACTCATAAGATGCTTGGGGAACCAATTCTTGAGGAACCAATGCATAAAATATGAGTAATAAACCCCAACTCCAAATGGGAAATATGAATTTGAAGGATGAAAAAAAATAACATCAGGGTTCCTGGGTGGCTCAGTCGGTTAAGCGGCTGACTTCAGCTTAGGTCATAAACTCACAGTTTCATGAATTCAAGCCCTGAGTTGGGCTCTGCACTGACAGTGTGGAGCCTGCTTGGGATCTCCTCTCTGTCTTCCTCTCTGCCCTTTCCCCACTCTCTGTCTCTCAAAATAAATAAATAAAAACTTTAAAAAATATAATAACATCACTCACTTAGCATCAACTATGAGTTAGGCACTGTTTTAAGCAGTGCTTTTATAAAAGCACTCTTTTCTAAAAGAGACTGCATAGATGCTATATTAAGTATTAAATTTCCTTCTAACTAGATTAAAAGGGAAGAAAGGTAGAAGGAGAAAGAATAATAGAAGGGAGGCAGGAAGAAAGAGAATGAAATGATGCTATGTATCATAATTTAGATCTTATCATGTACCAGTTTATCATATTCAAAGATTTATGTGCATTAATTCATGTTATTGTCATAATAGCCCTGTTGGGTAAGTTTTACTGAAGACCTTATTTTAAATATAGGAGGGACCAGACACAGAATGGTGAAGTAACTTGCTCTGGGATACACAGCCAAAGGTGTCAACACTGGGATTCTGATCCATGAACGGGGCTCCAGAGATTGCAGGCTTAACTAGGTATGCTGTCTCTGCATTGGAAAACTCTTCTTATCTGAAAGTAGAAAACCCATTCCTCAGGAGACAGTTCTTTGTGATGCTAAGTGCTTATCCATATATCAGTTGGGACCTTGGACGAACAAACAGGCCAAATTCTCAGTAACAGTTTGAGTGCAGAAAGAATATTTCATGCCTGTTCAATAAAATATTTAGGAGACTCTGAAGTCAAAATCCAAATAAGAAAATTGCTTTCAGTGTTCTATATGGTTAATCAGAAAAAAAGGAAAAGGAGTAAGAACGTGGCTTCTAATGTCTCTACTTTGAACCATTGAGTTTGAAAAACAAAGCAAAACATTTGTTGATGGCAGTGGTGAGACTAGATGCCTTTGTGGAATCTTGGTTTCCTGACTCTGAACCCTTAACAGGGTCATCATTCGTTGTTGGTATTCCATATGGACTCAGGTTACATTTGAGTCCTAATCTTGCTTCGTGGCAAGTATAGAGTAGCCTGCAGAAGGAGTTAGGAATCACTTTACCATGCCAGAATACATCACCTCTGACTCTGGGCTTGCTTGTCTTGTATGGGATAATTTCTCCATCTCAGTGAATTGGCAGGCTGAGCATCCGTGTGCGGGGAGGTCACATAAAGCAGCTAATCAAGAACACCTGGACATTCCTCTCAGCCTGATTGAACTGTAGACTGATTTCTTCCTGACTATAGGCCCTTGACCTGCCTTTTCTTAAAGCATTCACTTTAGAAAACTTGTAATTTGTAAATTCTTTCACTGCTCCTTTGATATGTCAATCTTCTACAACCCACGAATGTCTTTCTCAAGGACCTGGAGGCCATCTCTAAGAAATGCAATCATCAAAAAAAGTGTCCCTGTCTCCCAATCTCTGTGGGAGAGTAGGAGCATAATTCCAATAAGCACCAATTAACAAACATGGGTGACCTAATCACATTGACCATTCTTGTCCCTAATGTCCTCCAGTACTTTTCCACTAGCTCACCCCAGCACTTAAAACCTCTCCTTCCTTGGGGCACCTGGATGGCTCAGTTGGTTGAGCATCTGACTCTTGATTTCAGCTCAGGTCATGATCCCAGGGTTGTGGGATCCAGCCTCACAATAGGCTCCAAGCTGAGTGTGGAGCCTGCTTGAGATACTATCTCTCAATCTCTCTGTCTCTGTCCCTCTCTCCCTTTTCCCCCCTCTCCCCTGCTCATGCACTCTCTTTCTCTCTCTAAAATTAAAACAAATAAATAAATAACAATAAAATCTCTCCTGCCTTTTGTTTCAGATTTGAGTTCAATCTCTCTTCTTTATTGCAACAGTCCTGAAGAAACTCTTCTTTGTCCATTTAACTCCATCTGGTACAATTTTTCTTTAAATGTTTATTTATTTTTGAGAGAGAGAGAGAGAGAGAGAGAGAGAGTGAGTGGGGGAGAGACAGAGAGTGAGGGAGACACAGAATCTCAAGTAGGCTCCAGGCTCCAAGCTGTCATTACAGAGCCCTATGCGGGGTCAGACTCAGGAGCTGTGAGATCATGATCTGAGCCAAAGTCATCCGGGCAACTGACTAAGCCACCCAGGTGCCCCTGATACAATTTTTTTTTTTTTTTTACATTGCTCAGTTCCATTTGAATTTGTGGAGACTAATTTCCTCATCTTTTAGGAGGAAAGACTTCATAGGAGTTGTAGGTCAGAGAAAGGTCTTCTATGTCCACCTTGTTGGAGCTGGGCCACCACAGGGTATTTCAGTCAGTGCTTTCTGAAAACCTAAGAATGAAGAAAACTGGCTTTGTTTTCCCCACAGAGATGTTACAAATGAAGTTGGACTTAAGATATTTTACAATCATTTTGAAAACTTTTCACATTTAATTGTGTCTTAAAAGGATATATTAACCCCCCTCCCCCACTTCTAACATTATATTAATGGTGGATGTGAGGCTAGAGCCATATTATTTCTGTGGCATATATTTGCTTTCAAGGACATTCCATGATATTATTAGGAAAAAAAAATATGTCCTTACTTGAGTGGTATCTTACTATATCCTTTATTGTGATTCAAATAAGGAATAATATAAAAGAATGTTAATGATTATTTTTTCAATCTTCAAAATTTCATACCCTAAATACAAAACCATAATATTTAATTGCCAAAATTATCACTATGTCATAATACATACACTCTTTAACTGATTACAAATTTTATCACTATTTTTTACTACCATGATGATGATTATTATACTTTATTAGTGACCAATGTTCCATGTCTATTTTTTTTAATATAGATTCAAATGCTTAAAAATTACTTGACTTGAAAGGAAAATAAAACCTGTAAAAGCTACTTTCTATGGCCTAGCACATTAGACACGGAAAGAAAAATATTGAATAATGTAAACTATTATTAGATAATAAGATAATATCACAGTATAGAAAACTGTATCCACATGGCCAAGGAACATTTAGATAAATGTCCAAGGAACAGTAGATAAATGTGCTTTCTGCTCTGGCCTCTAGTTCCAAAGATTTAACTTTATTACTCCATGTAGAGCCTCTCACCACTTTTTGTTGATGCAGGGTTGCTGATCTCACCATCACCAGATACTCTTTCCATCACAGACTCCCTTCAGGCTCTTCAGTTATGAATCTATCCTGCTAACTGACCCATGTGAACCATTTGAAGTTGATTATCCTGCTTTACCAGCTTCTATTCTTTTGTTATCTTTGGACAAATAGAAGCAGTATTAGTAAGATAGTATCTCACACAGTAGAGTAAGATGGTGTTAGAACAGGAGTAACCAGAAAGGGAAAAATGTGGAAGACAGGTTACTGAGAAGAAAAAGGAGACATTTTCTGCTCCCTTGCAGCACCTCCTAGGGTCTAATGTGATCACATTTTCTCCTGCTGATTTTATTGGCTGCATGGACTTCTACTGTAAAGATATTCTATTATTTCTGTAACCATTACATTTGTTGCTGGGCTTTTAGACTTTTCTGAAATCTAATTTTTAATATGGCATGGGTCGACTCATTGTTAAACTTTTTCTTGATTTTCCTTAAAATATATAAAAATATATGAAACCAATATATAAATGAAACCAAGTGTACATTATATCTGAGGGTCTTATTTGCATGCATCCCTAGAGAAATTTTGACCAGTCTCACATCAGTGTATTAGAACCAGCCATATGAAAAGGTCTATTATATACTAGACCACTAAAAATGGCATAAAAATATGGCTCCATCTAATGCGTATCATTGTACACAAAATAACATTCAGTAATATACTTTGTTCATTTTTGTCTAGATTGTTTATACTTGTTTGTAAAAGTTCTTTGGAAAGTTCATTCTCACATAAATATTTGCCCCTCTTAAAAATTAGTTTATGATTCATATTTGTGAATATAATTCTTTAGATTTTTTATAATGCATTTTGGGGTATGGTGTGTGGTACCTTATTATTTTTTTTTTATTTTGTATCATTACTACAGTAAGATTTATGTACTAATTCTTTTCCCCCTAAGTTTAAATGCCATGTGTAGTTTATATAAAACTATTAACTGTATTAGGGTTTCTCTTCTGAATATAGGGCTTAAAAGATTCGGGAAGAAGGGTGAGGCCTTCTGTTAATTTCAAGTTTTACTGAAAACAAAAAGTCCTTTGGTTGAAACAAGACACATGGGCTAGTTAATTTTCTGTTTGAGTTGGTTAATATTCACCCAGGAAGTACTCTTCATGCCCCTAAGGAATTTGAAAAACAAGGAAAAGGCAAAATAATACAACTAACAGTTTCAAGAACAACTGAAAACTCTTTCTTTCCTGCTTCTTTCTGTTTAAACATTTGTGTTTTCCAGTGTCTGACTCATTTCTTTGCCATATTATGTGTCTAACACCAGTTAAGCTGCTGCGTTATTTTTTGAAATAGAAAACTGACATGAGTGATTTTTTAAGGAAAAAAAGTTGAGACATTTTTAAGGGGCACCTGGTGGCTCAGTCGGTTAAGTGTCCGACTTTGGCTCAGGTCATGATCTTGTGGTTTGTGGGTTCCAACCCTGTGTCAGATTCTATGCTGGCAGCTCAGAGCCTGGAGCCTGTTTTGGATTCTGTGTCTCCCTCTCCCTCTGCCCCTCCACCGCTCATGCTGTCTCTCTCTGTCTCAAAACTAAATAAACTATTATAAAAATGTTTTTAAAAGTAGTTTTCTGAGAACTTTAAAGGTGGAATTAAGTTGTACAAAGATATCTCAGTGAGCCTATGAGTCTTTTATATTTTATTTACATTCAAGCAAGGAAATGAAAAGCACCACATGGTGTTCAGTCAGGAAAATGAAGATTTAATACTGATTCAGAATTTTCTTCCTTTCAACCATGAGAGTTACGGAACTGGACTTATGTTTGTTTTTATAAGTTAGAACAACGCAGTTCAGCTAGCAAGTTAACCAAAACTTCTTTAGTAATATATTCGCTTATAAGGAAAGTAACTTCATTTGTTGATGGTATTTTAATGGTGGTTTTATAATTACAGACCATTTTAATTGTCAAAAAAATTTTAAATCAATTATGACATAATTCTTTAAGCACTTGGCAGAGTGCTGTCAAGATCATTGGACTAGAAATAGGTTCCATATTTAGTGGTATAGAAATTGGCCACAAAGAAACAAGCTATGTTTTTTGAAAAAAATTATTTAGAATTTTTTTTTTTTTAATGTTAAGGTAAAGACACAGGAGAGTGATTGTATTTGTACCAGTGGAACCTGTCTTTTTCTAAGCTTACTGAACATGCCCCAAAGACACCTATTTGGGAAGAAAAAAGCTACTAAACAGGACACATAATAAATAATGTTGTCAGACAGAAAGTAGAAATAAATGCTCTGTACCAGCAGTGGGCAAACCCTTTGTGTAAAGGACTAAATGGTAAATATTTTAGGATTTTTAGGTCATGTGGTCTCTATCACAACAACCCCATTCTGTCACTGTCATGTGAAAGTACACAAAGACAATACTGAATGAATGCCTTAAGCTGTGTTCCCTTAAAACTTGAGCTATGGATGCGAAAATTTGAACTTCCAGTGAATTTCACTTGTCGCATCCTTTGATTTTTTTTTCTACCATTTAAAAAACAGTCTTAGCTTGGAGGCCATATAAGAATAGCTGGAAACAGATTTGGCCTATGAGCACTAGTTTGCTGACCCTGGTTCTACACAATAAAATTAGAGGAGAGTTTCAGGTAAACAGAGTGGAATTCTCCAAGTTAGAACCATTGAGGCACTTTCAGTCCACCCAGGAGCAATCTCAAATATTTAAATTTTGAATTTTAAACATCAAGCATCTGAAATAAGTGGAAATTGCATTGAAAAGAAGCAAAATAGGAGATGCCAGAGACCGAGACTTCACAGGTCATCCCTGATGGCAAGGCCCAGGGAAGAGACTGCAGTGCAGTCAGAAGAACCCCTGGAAAAATTCTTCTTCTCTACTTTGTCTGTACCTTTTACTCTCACTTCTGCTGTTAGTCTATTCTAGGGTTAATATGAAACCAGAGTTTATACCATACCATATTAACCATACCTAACCAGAGTTAGGTACATTCCCCCTTCCTCCAAAATGGAATGTACCTAACTATCATGTCCGCCCCCTCAATCAGATGTTTTCTAATAAATATTGTAGCAATTAGCAAAATTGGAGACAGTCTGGTATGCATTGGGTCTATAAGAGACCTAGAATTCATTTTCCTTGTATGAGTCTAATTGCCAGTAAGAATACATATTATGCCATAAGCAGAGACAAAAACAAGACTTACTAGTTGTGGAGGACTTTCTCGAAAAAGTGTTAGAGAAAATTTGCCTGCTGACCTCAAGCCTGTAAGGCTACTTATAGATTGTTCTGGCCAAAGAATGAGATTGGTAAATGCAGAGACCAAATTCTAGTTGATCCACGTAAAACATTTCCATACGTCATCTATGATAAATGTTGACATTGTTCTTTCTTAGTAAGTGGTTGTGAGAGTCTGTTACCTACAACCGCGGGTACAAGTATATCCTGTGTTTGCATGCCCACTGAATTTAAACAATTAAAGGGCACTGTGACCTCATGTATTCTGGCAATATGCTTCACTTATTCTTAGATACCCTGTCATACGTAGTAAAGAATATGTAAAACTTTGTTATGACTACCTGGTTAAATTTTATTGGTTGAAGTAGAAATCATGTACTGTGAAATCACTGTTGCCAAGAAAACTTAGAAATGTTAAGTCCTATGACTGTACTCAAAAAATGTAAATTGGTTAAGCATGATTGTTTGAATTTGCTATATAAAAACCCTAAGCTGAAAAATAAATTTGAGCAGTCCACCTGAAGAGGCTGGCTCCGTGTCTTCTTTTGCCGACACCAACCATCACTCTCCGGGCCAACCCTGGCTTGCAGAGGCTGGTTCCCTGCAAGGAGAGAAACACTGAATCATATGAGTGATTTGCTATAATTAAGAAATGACAAGAACAATTATATCCTTTATCAAGTGAAGCAGGAATCAATACACATGTCCCTAAATCTAAGATTATCTATCTATGTACATGCATGTGGTTAAATAAGTTAATTATCTGGTTTACTCATGTAAATCTCATTTTGTTAGATTGATCTGGGGAATTGGGCTATGGAGTTTTTACCCTTCTCCATTTCGTTATGCACACATTGAAAAGTAATGACTTCATTTGTTTCTATACTTAAAAACAAGGTAGTGCTAGAACTTCATTGTAACTATCTTTCATAAAAGAGAAAAAAGTAGTTGCAATATATTGATTCAACAAATGTTTATTGTCTACTTTGTGCTGTGTGTTGTACTCAGCAGGAGGATTAGAAGGATAACACTGGTAGAACACCTGGGTGGCTCAGTTGGTTAACTATCTGACTTTGGCTCAGTTCATGATCTCATGGTTTATGGGTTCAAGCCCCACGTCGGGCTCTGTGCTGACAGCTCAGAGCCTAGAGCTTGCTTCAGATACTGTGTCTCCCTCTCTCTTCCCCTTGACTGTTCATGCTCATGCTCTGTCTCTCTCTCAAAATAAATAAACATTAAAAAAAAAGAATGATAACATTGGTGGCAAGAATTTTTGTTTGATCTGTGTCAAGACAGACATTAATGGAAGTGGCAATAATAACATTTTGAACTTCAGAGAAGACTCACATTAATTAAAAGGCATCACTTGGCCATCATTATAGTTGTTAGATTACCTAATATGATGGACTTACTCAGATACACAGCATGCATTTTATAATGCTTACATGACATTGATGAACCAATGAAATAAATTGAAAAATGCAAATTATTGTACATACTTGAGGTATGGGAACAATTTGCTTAATGAGTTATAAATAGAAGGATATTCCACTAACATCCTTCTGGACAAATAAATGTTGTATTGAAGGGGCTGTGACTGGTTCCCATAAAAATGCATTAAAATTTCAGTGCCTGCTTGGGACATGTTTCAATCTGCCCTGCAATATTTCAGGAGGTCATAAAAAGAAACTTTTTGAAATATGATATAGAAGGCAAGATATAATCAAAAATAAGCTCAAGGCATCGGTCATTGAAATAAAAATGAGTAAGGAAGAGGATCAAAATGGAAAATTATCAGTTGCTTTCTCTAGGAGGAAATTTGTGAAATCATTTATATTTAAATTCATGTTTAATGTAAAGATAATTTTTAAGGAGGAGAGAAATGTCCTAGCATCATAATTTCTGGTAAGTAATCTAGGGAAAATTTATCATTAAATAACTTGAGCTCATTTTTCCCACTTGGTCATTATATGAAGGTCTTAAAAGACCTCCTCCTTCCCCATGGAAAAATCCCTCAAACCGGAACTCCTTTCCTATAGGCCCCACCTGTTCAGTCTCCCCAGTCTGCATATTCACCCCTCAACCTCAGTGCACAACAATATACTGGGAATAAAAGGAGGCAGTTAAAAATACCAGGACATTTTATATGATTTAGAACTGAATAGGATTGAAGATTATCTTGTTGGCATCTTCCAAATGTGACTAATTATCAGAACAGCTACTGAGAGTTTACAGCATGTGTATTCTTAGATCCCAGCTCTGATCTACTGAATAACAACATACATGTATAAGAATGAAAACCTGCATTTTATAACATACTTCCCTGGCCATCATGAGGATTAGACAGGTTTGGGAATCACTGCTACAGCAAAGTTATAAAGTGCTACTGATTTACCCAAGTTGAGGTGATTAGCTCACATTTAGAGGAAAAAGGTGAGGAGGAGGGCTGCTCTAAAAAGAAATATCCTTTGATGGGGCTTGAAACCTAAGTGAAATTTCAGTAGGAGAATATGGGCAGTGCATGGACTGCTGAGACTGAGCTTTTGAAGTGTGCCAGGCATCATGCAGAGCACATGCATATTTAAGACTCACCAAGCAATAATGAGTTAAGTACTATTGCCATCCACATTATTCTGATGGGTAGGGTCAGGAACTTTATCTAGGGGACTGAGCTCAATGCTGGTAGCAACAAACTCAAGGCTGATTTGGTGAAGCATTTATGCTACAGACTTTAGGGGCAACTTAAGCTTGCCTTCACTTGTTCTGTCCCTCATTCTCCCAGGGAGAAGTGGCAAGGACACAGAAACCAATCCTGGGAATTGGGGGGTGGCAGAAGCAAATTGTAAAGCTCTTATTCTCTACCCTCTTTATGGCCTTGTCCTTACCCTGGTCTCCAAGGAGTTATTTTATGGTGCTGATTTTGCCTCTCTCTCAGTTGAGGCAGCACATGACTGATAGAGCCAAGTCCCCACTGTGCCCTAAACAGTTCCTAAACACTTGCCCTAAACAGGCCAGGTAAGATCAGAGTGTGAGCAGGTGTTTTTCAAACTTCTTTTACAGGGTCCTCAAGCAAGAACATTTGGAGACCATCACTACAGTCTAGGCAAAGCTGATTTTCCTGGTTTTATAGAGCAGCAACACAAAAGGAGCTTGCAGAGGGGCTGGAGAAAGCCTAATAGTCATAAAAAGGGAGTGCTTGGTTTGAATGTCCCCTCTTTGTACATCCCTTGGAGGTCTGTGACTGCAGCTGACTCTAAACCTAAAGACTGTCATTATGAGGGAAATAAAAATGGGATAAATTGTCCTTAGCCTGAAAGCATCTGCATTTCTGTTTACAGCTAAAAATAGAATGAGCAAATGATAAATTAGTATAAGGTAATAAATTACAGATAAGTATAAGAATAAAGCTAATTGAAGAACAGAGGTCAGTCAAAATCAGCTGCTTTATTAAAGTAGCAAGAATATATAGAGATGCTTATAAAAACCATTCTTTTTTACAATTAGTTTCCTAGAATTAGATTTTCTTATTTGGAAAGATGGTTTCTGTTTCAGTAGTAGAGCTCAATTAGTGTGTTTGTGTTGGGGGGAGAGTTGAGGGGATTTTTTTTTTCCCATGAGGAAAGAACTCTAATGTTGTTTTCTGCTCGCTTTGTTCATTTATTTTTGATGTTCAAAACTAATTTCTTCCTCAACAGGCAATCTTCGGTTGGAATATCCCTGTTGACCTCTGTCTTCGGTTCTGTGTTAAAATGTTTGTGTGCCATTTTTTTTAAGTTCACAAGTCTAATTTTCTCCCCAGAGGGTGTTCACAGTTTCTTCAAAGACTTCAGTGCTTATCTGTTGTTTGAGGTTTTTCTTTAACAGGGCTCACACATTTTGCCTTCAAGGTCTCCCCTGGTCAGCTCAATGCAGAAAAGGAGACCCTGAGTAAGTTTGCTCTGAACCAACTGCTGTTAATTAGGGATGTTAGAACACAGTGCATTTCAGTCTGCTGTTTTCACTTCTGATAGTTTACCCCAGATCTAAATTGGAAGCAGCAGGTATCTGATCTGAAAATAAATATTTTTCCTTTTTTTTTTTAATCTCAACCCCTTTAACTCAGAGATGATAGCACCAAAAATACTATTTATTTTTTTAAAGCACATTCTAGAATGTTATAAGCTGTGATAGGACTTTGGTGAATGAGATCAGAGAAGCCCAGATCCTCGTTAAGAGGAGGGTTAATTTTCCAGATTTGTATTCCTGGAACTATTTTGGTACAATTCTGTATAGCTCAGATTTCAGTAATATCCATTATCTTTTATGGGTGATTAAAAAGATCAATTATAAAAACAAAATAAAAATTAAATAAACAGATACCTCTAATACTCTGCACACATGTGAGGCACTAACCCCACCTCCTCAAGGGTGTGCACCCTCACAGCTCATGCTGTGAAACCTTATATATCAGGACCAGTCTAACCATGTCCATTTTTCTTACTTGTGTGCAGCCACCACTTATCCTTCATCCAACAGACTCTAATCCCTGCAGAGCTCTGTGCAATGGCTTGAACCACTCTCACTGTGCTTTCAGAAGGCATTTTCTATCTGCCTTGTGTAATTCCCTCATTTTCTTGCTCTGCTCTTTTGAAACCGGTTTCCTCTGAAACACTGCTTTCTTGTATCAGTCTTAAGTGGTGGATGTGTCTCTCTGTCTCTCTTATATACCTCTGCACTCAAAGGTGGAAGGTTTTTTTCTTCGTTTCTCTTTGCTACTTCCAATGATTCTCCTTTGTTTGTCCCTAAAGTCATTTGCATCAAACTTTACTACAATCATCATGCCTTGTTGCAAGTCATGTATTTACCCTCTCCAGTCTTCCTCCCCAGTTTTAGTTATTCCTCTTCATTTCTTAAAGATTTTGGCTCATGACTCCATGTTACTTTCACTTATGCTACCCAGGTCATCATTTTGAAGATTTCAAAATCAATGTAGATGTCCTTCAAGGACCCTAGCCTCCAGTCTGTGATCTTCTCTGTTTCTGTGAAATGCTCATCCCCTCTTCCCTAGACACTCATTTTCATTCAATGTTGTAGACCTTGTCATTAACAATAACCATATGCCCTCTATAATTCCCTTGTCAAACACCCCGATCTCTGACAACAAAATTCTATTTTCCAGTTCATTACCTCTAGTAGCCCAAATGTAGGTCCTCCTCTGTTTCTTATTTATCCTGCATAAACTCCATGACTTATAGTTATTACAATCCCCTCCTTGTTTCCACCCCTCCTTGCTTGACAATCTTGCTTCATGCTCTTCTTTTCACTAAACTACCAACCTTTGTTAAAATAAAACCACCTACTCTACATGCACTCATGCAGTTGAATGTGGTTGGAAACACTGTCACCATCACACACACACAGATATGTGCTCACTGGTTTACATGCATGATTTTAGATTCATGATTGGTATGAAGCCTAACTATTGTGCTGTGTTTCCCTAGTCCTATTTCTCTCTTCTCACTTCTCTTGCACAGACCTCTATAACCATTCCACCACCCTCACTTTCGCTGATAAGTTTGGTCTCCATGTTAAGAAGAAATAGAAACAGAAGATAACGCTCTACTTTACCCCCTTTACCCACCTATGCCCACTGATTCTCTCTTCCCTTCTTGCTAGGGATGACCTCTTCCTGTTCCTCCCTCACGTCAGTGCTGCATTTGTATATAATATGCCATACTTGCAGTCTACACAAAGATGTTGCTCTAGAGTTCTGTCTTTTCTGTTCTGTAACTTCATTTTTCCCTTTTGTGTTGGATTTCTCCCATTGCTATCCAAGTGCTGTTTTGTTCTATCAGCTACAGCAACAGCATCAGCATCAACAAAATAAAATACAAGTCTCTCTTGAATTTCCTCTTTCCCCCATTTAACTTTTTCTTCTAAAATACCAATTCCTTTGAAGAGTCTTCTGGAAATTTTCTCTAATTCCTCTTCCAGCATTGTTTCTTGAACAACTCCAATTAGAATTTTTTTCTTCTATCTTCACCAAAACTATTCTGATCAAGTTTACCAGTACCTTTAACAAAGTTTCATATAGTAATTATGAATTCTCAGATCTCATCTTACTTGAAATTTCTGCAGTATTTGATATGTTTGATCATTTTATTCCCACCTGATTGCTAGGATACTTCACCAGGTATTTTTCGCATTTTCTTTCGCTGGTTTGACTTCCTCTTCCTGATCTTTTATCATGTCTAAGGGCTCAGTCTTGGGCCACTTCTCCTTTCCATTTCCATTTACTTACTTCCAGTGTCAGGATTTGAAATACCACATACCCACTGTTCACTCCAAAATTTGTATCTCTCAAGCCATCGATTTTACATCCAAAACTAAACTTTTGACAGTATGAATCTGTCACCACCTGTCAGAGGCTGGCTTCACCCAGGTCCAGGGGTCCCTGAAGAATGGATGGTGTCGGCGAGGGAAGGAGGAGAGAGCCCCGAGAATCTTTCTGGTCACCAGGCAGGCATCTCTGCTCTGACTGGGGCTCAACTTTATTTTATAATTCAGTGTTTGGGAGACAGCACAGAAGTGGCATTTGCCTTAGACAGTGATTTCTGATGATAAATTTCTTTGATATGTAAGAATTTCCCTTAACATAGATTTGTAAAAGACTCATGCATAACCTCTATCAATAGTGATTGAGGCAGGTGATTTAGATGCTTATCCTATGGGGAAGGAAGGTATTTTTAGCATACAAGACAATGTTTTTAGCATCAAAAGGGTGAAGTTAGTTCTTTGTGAGCAGGAGTCAATAGCTTGTTTGTTTAAGGAGAAGTATTAAGAAAAACAGTTCTTTCAGGAAACACAGTGTTTGCTCCCATAATCACAAAAGAAGAAGTTCCTACAATAGGTTCCTTCACAGGGTGCAATCAGCATATTCAAGGCCAGAATAAGTCACTCCAAATACTGATCACAAGATGCCTTGGAGGTCAGTGCTCCAAGCAGAAACAATTGGGTGGTGGTGGATAGCTGTCCTTAACTCTAAATTAGGCTCTTTGTCTCAGGGCCAGGCTCAATTGTAACTCTTGTGTTCTTAGCCCCCTTTATTATCTAAGTCTTGGGTCTGCAAGGCCCATAGGAAGAGCCTTTTGACAATCATCCACAGAGCTTTCATCTAAAGTCTCTTTTGTAAAGGCAGGAATATGCTTTTCCGTTTGAGGTATCTGTGTTCAGAATATTGGTCTGATTTGGAATATTGTGAGGCCTGGTCAATACCAGCAGGCTCATTTCCAACATGAGCCAGTAGTAGCAGAAGGAGATACCAGTTTTCGCTTCTCATGGCAGGAGTTGTACAAATGCTGCCATTTCCTCACTGTGACTGTCATCCAGCGAGGCCGGTGCAGCTCCCAGCAAACACCATCTAATTATAGAATATTTTTTACCACCCCAGAAAGAAACCCTGTACTCTTCAGCAGTTATTCCCTATTATCCCCCCTTCGTTGCCCCTGACAACTACTAATATACATATTGTCCCTATGGATTTTCTTATGCTAAACATTTTTTCATCTAAGTGTGATTACATCGTGGGTGGCCTTTGTGTGTGGACTCTTTCACTTAGCATAATGTTTTCAAGCTTCATCCATGTTGTATCAGTACTGTATTCCTTTCTCATGACTAAATTATACACCTTATATCAACACACAATGTGCTCCAGCTTAGTTAATGACAATTCAGTCTTTTCAGTTCCTAATCCTATGGACTCTGTTTTGAAAATATATCCCAAATCTCACCATGTTTATCTACCTTTAGGGATCAAGTCAGTAAAAAGTCTTTATTTTTGTAAATGGTCTCTTTACATCTGTTCTTGAACTCAGTCATATATTCTTAATATAGAATCTGGAGTAATTTTCTTTCTTTCTCTCTCTCTTTCTTTCTTTCTTTCTTTCTTTCTTTCTTTCTTTCTTTCTTTCTTTCCTTCCTTCCTTCCTTCCTTCCTTCCTTCCTTCCTTCCTTCCTTCCTTCCTTCCTTCCTTCCTTCCTTCCTTCCTTCCTTCCTTCCTTCCTCTCTTTTTCTTTCTTTCTTCTCTCTCTCTCTTTCTTTCTCCCTTTCTCTTTCTTTCTTTCTCTCTTCCTTCCTCTTTCTCTCCCTGAGTTCCTCCCTTCTTTTCTTTCTTTCTTTTTTTCTTTCTCCCTTCCTTCCTTGTCAAATTAGAATGCTTAGGTTATTCCTATTCTAAAGGCTTTGTATTTAATAATGAATACATTTCATAATCAATCGAAAGCAAATTTTTAATATCTATTTTATGTTGATTTATTTTGAGAGACAGAGATGAGCAGGAGAAGGGCAGAGAGGGTGGCAGAGAAAGGATCCCAGCAGGCTCAGCACTGTCAGCACGAACCCCGGTAAGAGGCTCAAACTCATGAGTGTGAGCTCATGACCTGAACAGAAACCAAGAGCCCAATGCTTAACCAACTGAGCCATCCTGGCACCCCTGAAACAAAAACAAGTTTAATAAAACTCCATAGGGCCATACATAATCCTTACACTAAAACCAAAACATTTTTGACAGCCCTAAAACGTGGATTAATTTTATTTATTTATTTACATAGGCAACACTTTATATCTAATTTATATTAAATGTGTCATCACACCACTTTAATTTAGATTTTTCCTGGATGGTTTATCCAAATATTCCCATGGACTTTTTTTTTTAACTTAATAATGCTTTGCATTACAAAAAAGGCAAGACATTCCCATTCCTTTCTGTATTCCCATCACCTTTGCAAAGCAGCTTTGAAGTTTCTCCTGTTAAGAGGTATGGTTATTTCCATGGGTTTTGAAGTTGGCTCAAGCTTTTGACTTGGTTTTCCACATTAGACAAAGTGTGAGTATCATTGTACCCATTTTAAGCTTAGACCTCAAGAAGGCTTGCATGTTTCTCTTCTCCCTTCTAGGAACTTCCTGAGCCACCTTATGAAAAAGCTGATTATTTGAATGGTGAACTACATATGGCTAAGTTAACCCTAGTCCAGTTAACAACTAAGCAATCAATGGACATGTAAGTGAGGGTATCTTAGATAAACCAGCCTCAGCTAACATACTGCTGATCTCAGACACATGAGCAAGTCTAGCCAGCCCTGGTTCAAGTTTTAACAAACAATCTGGGTGACTTACAGACATGGCAGTAATTAATAAATGGCTGTGGTTTAAACCACTAAAATTTCAGTGAGTGAGTATGCAGAAAAATTTCCCAAATAAATCATATGTTAAACCAAATATATAGCAGATGTGCTATATGATGTAGAATTATTTTATTCATTTGTTGAAAGGTAAAGCTGTTTTAAAGGAAATATCTCAGACATCTCCATGATCATTCAGTTTTTATACATAGATGGAGAATTCATCATAGTAGCAAAATAGTAATGATAATAGTAATAATAATAACCATATAGCACTTTATATGTATTAGTTATTTAACTGTCAAACAACCCATGAGATAGGTATATCATTTTCCTTATTTAACTGTATTCGCAGGCACAAATAATTTAAGAACTTGGATCCATCTCAACAGTTTAAAATCTAGTCCTATTAGTTTTCCTAACCTTCTTCATGTCCTTCAGTCTTCTATACAGTTTTTTTCTTTCTTTCTTCAGAAGGTGTTAAAAGTCTCTATTATGCATATAATTAGCATTATCTGTACTTTAGACTCCTGCCAATATGTACAACATCAGCCACTAATTTACTGCCCCAAATACATCATAACCTGAATTTAGAAAATAAGTTTAAAAATGACCCAAATGAAATATTAACTGCAAGATGAACAGTTCACCAACTTCTCTTCCTACATCAGTGGCAATTGACCTTTCAGGGTTGAGGATCCTTGAGAATATAATGGAAGCTATGAATTACCTCTCCAAAAATGTGCAAACAACTAAATGTGCATTCAGTTTTAGAATTCCTGTACCCTCCCTCTACCCCAAAGGGGTTATCTTGGGACCTTGAAATAAGAACCTCTTTTCTAGATAACTTTTAAAAATATATATTTTTGCATGAAACTAAAATATCACAAATCTTGGGAGCTATGTATTTAGAGTACATCATTTACATCCATCCCTTCCCATCAGAGCCGTTACCCTGCGTTATTGCAGGCCTTGTAATAGTTTCTAAAGTGAGGTCTGCTGTTACGCCCTGTAGAAAAGTGTCACAAGAAACTAATATAGTAATTTTTTAAATTGTCTTTATGTGAAACCAGGGGAAACATTTTTGTCTCTTAGTGTTAGGTAAATTTGTGTTTCTCATAAGCAAATATTATGTTTATATTATGGGAGAAGAATTGCTCATAATGTCCTTTGTGCCTTTCCAACAACTTTTGTTGGGGCATACATCCAGCACCATTTACTAACTTTCTTATATTTTATTTTGCTATTTGACTTTTAGTTTATTTGTTCTCTCCTCTCCTTCCTCCTCTTCTTATTACATGATTTTAGTTCTGTATTATCCCTCAAATCCTTTGTGGAATGAAGTGGGATATAAATTCATATGTAACAATAATAAAGAGATAAATGTCTTTTTTGAAATAGTTAAGTGACAGCATTGTTTTTGTAATTTCCAAGGAATATGGATTTCACAGAGGACTTTGTCAACCTTTCTAAGTTTTAACTTTCTCAAAAATATGTGTGTCCATACTGGGATTTTGCAGTCATACTGACATTTGTGTAACATTATTTTAAGATAACATAGTATCTCTGTGATAACAGAATTTGTTTTTTTACCCCCAACTCTGATACTGGCCTGTTTTTGACAAGTTCCCAAGTACCTCTGTACCTGTGTTTTGCTGTGTCAGAAAGTGAGATAATTAAATATGCTAACCTGGGGCGTTTCAGTTGGTTAGGCATCCAACTTCAGCTCAGGTCGTGATCCTACTGTTTGTGGGTTCGAGCTCTTCATCAGGTTCTGTACTGACAGCTCAGAGCCTGGAGCCTATTTGGGATTCTGTGCCTCCCTCCCCCCCTCCCTCACTCTCAAAATTAAATAAACATTACAAAGTTTTTTATTTTTTAAAAAATTTTTTAAAAATAAAATGTGCTAATTCCCTTCCTCTTGAGGAATGTGCTTTTATACATAGAAGATTTAAGCATCTTGAAACCAAATCATTTGTGTATAAAGTAATAGCATGGGCCATTATTCCAACTTCATATTGTTTGCCTCCCCAGTTCACTAAGTTGAGTGATCGGTAAGCATTCTGGAAGTGCACCAAGAAAAAGTTAAAGATGTTCCTATTTCAGTTAATGCACGTTGTGATTGTGACTTTCTATAACCATAGCTCTTTAAAGTTACTAAAGCAACCATGTGAGGGACAACTTGTGGGCTCTCAGGGTCTGGTTAGGCCAGTTTATTAGGACATGGCAATAGTGAAGACTAGACTCCCACTAGGTTTACTCTGTGCAGTATTTTTAGATTGTTCTTAACCTTGGCCAACTGTTTCTTGGATCATCTTATTTGTGTCCCAGAAAAGTGTGTATTCAACACCCCTAATGGCATAAAAACCCAGAGAGCAGTTAGCTGATAATCAGTTTACCTTGTGACAATATAGGGAGAATGAGGACCCTCAGAATAAATGCTCTAGAGCAGGGCTTTAAGCACATGCATGTGGATATGTACACATGACACAACTTTGTTTATAAAGGTAGTAGAAGAAGTCTCAAATCGTTAGAATTTCCCTTCCTTTCATAAGTGACAAATCTAAGGCATGGTAATTTTTCTAAGATCAAAACGTAGTAGTGAAGAAACAAGAAATAGCACTTTGGTTTCCCAGTGCGCAAACAAGTATTCTTTCTATGTTTTATGTTTGTTTCTCCTACAAAAGTGATGTTATACTCCAAGTCTTCACAGTTTGACCTTTCCATTGCAATATCCTTTTCAAGTCTTAGAGTCTATGAAAAAGTAGTTTTGCCTATGGATGATACCTTTGCACATGCTATCTGGCCAGAGAAAAAATATTACTGATTTATCGATGCAGAACAATTTTTATTTTTATTTCTGTTTATGATCACTTTAATACATACTGTATTCATATTTAAATCAACTCAATCACCTCTGTGAGAGCATTTTGAAATACAATATGTTGTGTGTTGCACAGTATAGAGGTTTGCATGTCATAAGTAGTCAAAATTATTTTTTTTTGAGTGAGTGGATGGCTGAATGAAGAAAATAGGATTATAATCATATATTAGATTATTAGTTTTACTGACAGAGTGATATAATAGTTAACTCTATATTGAGAATTAACTTAAGAATATTACAAGGGATGATATTTGGATCATTTAACAGGTTTTGTGTTTCACAGTGACTATATATAATTTTAGACAGTTTTTATTTGCACAGACTGAAATTATTTTAGAGTTATTCATTACTTCAGAGAGCCAACTTTTTGATGAAATTTATATGCTGCCAAACTACATATTTGGATATGTTATTCGCTTCTCTAGCTGTTTGTATCTAGTGTATTATAGATGCATCTTTTTTTCTGTATCTAATCATGGTATTTATTATAGTACTCAGATTTTACTTTCAGAATGTGTAAAATAGACTGCATTTATCTAAACCTGAAGAGATTGTCTCATGATTAATAATCTGTCCTGCCATTCTTTTGCTGTTTTCTGATGATTACTGTGAGAGGTGATACTAATTGTGTTAGTTTTAGATCCAGAAGTCATAAAGTAACTCCAAATTTCACTCTAAGCTTTCACTAGCTGGGAGCTTATATTTAGTAGAATATATATGTGTTTGGCTACAATAACGTCACCACAAATAACAGTATCTTGAAAAATATACTTTTGTTTATCTCACAGATAATAGGCCAAATAGCATTAGTCCAAGGCTGAAAAAACAAGTCCACAGTGCCAAAGACTCCCTCATGATAGTCATACTCTGGCTTTTATGAAATTGTTAGTTTACTATCCTCAGTGTGATTTCCCCATGCCTCCAGTAAGGAGGGGAAAGGGGAAAGGGACTTTCTCCTTTATTTAAGAACATAATCTAACAAAATCACTCATGGGGTGCTTTGCTGGCTCAGTCAGTTAAACATCCAACTCTTTACTTCAGCTCAGGTCATGATCTCATGTATTGTGAGATTAAGCCCTGTTGGGAGCCATTCTGAGCCCACTAGTCGAGAAAACTCCTGGTGAGGTTAAAGCAAGTTTGCAGGGTCTCTTGCCAATCAGATGATGACCGATATCTACCCCCACTCAATTATTTCTGCTTGAGCACTGACCCCTAGGGTACCTTGTTGATCAATATCGGGAGTGACTTGTCCCCTTATTCTGGCCCTGGTATGATGATTGCACCTTGTGAAGGAACTTACCGTGGGAACTTCTTCTTTTGATTATGGGAACAGACATCGTGTCTCCAGCAGCTCCTGTTTCCCTCCATACTTTCCCTTGAGCTATGAACAGGCTAATGACCCCTAGTCATAAAAGACTGACCTTTACATGTACAATTCTGTTTCTACCGTTGCATTAGTCCAGGATGTTCATACAGCTCAACATGTAAATCAACTAACCAAAAATGTCTCTCATGCCCTAGCTATTCAAGAAATCATAAGAGTAGACACAAAGGTAAATGCACTCGAAGAGGCTATTCTATGTATGGGAAATAAGCTAAACTCTTTAAAGGTATGGTTGGCTCTCTGGTGCCATAAAGCATATAACTGGAAAATCAAGTCTTGCCCGGAGACAAAGAGCCTAACTTAGAGAGAAGGAACAGATAAGGGCAGAAGATAAGTTAGTACATACACCTTTGCTAACTGATGGTGTAGAGCAGCCCCTTCCCTAAGGCCTACATTCCACAAACACCTTCCTTTACCCTGGCAGCTGTGATGAGGATTGATAAGAGTATCTACAAACCTATGACTTAATCTTAGCGTTATTAAAATGTGAACACCTTGTTATTTTCTTAGTTACTCAACCTCACTATAATTGAGGCAGTTCTGCAAGAAGACTTCTGTAAAACCTGTTTCTGTACATTTTCCAAAAACACCTTATCACAGAGAGCTATCCATTTTAAAAATTCCATTTTCTGATGCCATGTTAACATTTGACCTATAAATAAAGACACCAAAACCGACAGGACAGAAATGCCTGCCTGGTGATCAGAAAGGATCTCAGGGCTCTCTCATTCTCTTTCTCCGACACCGTCCATTCTTCAGGGACCCCTGGACCTGTCGGAGCCGGCGTGGCCTCTGACAAAGCTCTACATGGGAGCTCCATGCTGACAGCGTAGAGCCTGCTTGGGATTCTCTCTCTCTCCCTTTCTCTCTCTCTCTCTCTCTCTCTCTCCCTCCTTTCTCCCTCTCTCTCCCCTTCTCTCTCTCTGCCCCTCTCCACATATGTGCTAGTCTGCATGTACATATGCTCTCTCTCTCAAAATGAATAAAACATTTAAAAATTTAAAAAAATTTAAAAATCACATTGTCTCAAATCCTATTGAATCTAATTCAGTTTCATTTTTACTCCTAGATACAAAGTAGGCTGGTAATTCTGTCTGTATCCTAGTATTTGGGTGTCTCACATAAATTTCAGAGGGGAAGAAGAGATGCTCAAGGAAAAGTAACAGTCTCTGCCCAGGGGTTAGATCCTTTGATACTGTCCCACAATTCTTGGATTCATGCTTCCATTTCATTTTTGTTTTCAATTAATTTTTTCCTCTGTATTTCAACATGGGTTGTTTCTATTGCTTTATGTTTAAGTTCCTTGATTATGTTTTCTGCTATGTCCTATCTACTCATAAAGAATTCTTCATCTCTGGTATCATACCTTCTTAAATTCTAGGTTTTTAATTTTTTCAGCTTACAAAGTTTCCATCATTTTGTTGAAATTCTGTGGATAACTATTCATGCATGTTTTCTTTTCCACTAGATCCTTTAAAATATTAATGATACTTAAGTTCTTTGGTAGTTCCAATACAAGTGAAATAAAAGAGCCTATTGAAGAGATTTTATTTCAAGTTGTATATGCATCTGGATAGTCAGAGTATATCTAAATCATCTCTGTGTCTGGTTCTGTTATCTGCTCATCACTTGACAAAGATTCATTTTAGTCCCCTGCTATATCTGTGTATTATGATTTTTTACTGTATTCTGGAATAATGTATAATATAATAGGCACTGAGGGAGATCATATCCATGCCTGGAAAGGTGCAGGCCTCTTCTTTTTTCAGGCTATTTCTAAGTTGAGTCAAACTAGACAGTAGTCGAGCTGGGTTTTATTTTTCTGTGGCACCATGGGTTTCAAAGTCCCCAACCATCAGCTGCTGCTACCTTTTTGTTCATTCTGGACCCTAGGGTCTTGGTGAGATTTTCTTTGCATTCCTGTTCCATAGTCAGCTTTCAGCAGATCTTGGATAACTGCACTACAGAAGGGACCCTTTCCATGCTATTTCCCCTCCTCCAATGGTATATTGATGTTGCTTGTTACAGGGTATGGGGCCTGTGGTAGGAAAGAGAGTGTCTCTAAGATTTTATGATCCAGACTCAATCTTAGCAGGTCCTCTGTCTACCTTGGTCATAGTGATGGATCTTTCTCAGCATTCCTTTTCTCCCTCATGATAGTCACACTGTAGCTTGTATCTGTGAGATTCTTGGTTAGGAGAGTCTTCTGCCTCTCCAGCAACAAAAGCTGGCCTCTGTTAGAAAAAAGACAAATCTGCTTCTCTGTGAATAGCACTGTGCTGCCTTTGCCAGGAACTGATGACAGAGGGATTCTCCCCTTCTTCCAACAGATTTCTGTTCCTGTTCTTTGAGGCAAGGTTTGTGGTAGAAGGGGAGGTTTCTTGACCCCTTCCAGAGTCAGAAAGTTTTGTCTTCTTTCATTTACCTTTGCTGGGATTAGGGTCTAGGTTTTCCTAGCCCTTACCCAGTGGTTTATAGCTTTTGATTCATGTAAAAAAGTTCAAGAAGTGAGTATGAATTTGTGCTTCTACCCCATGAAGAGGGAATTCTATTTGGTCTCCTCCTTTGCCTACAGTCTTTCTCATGAGCACATGATGGAGGCTCATAGTAAAGAACTATAGGGTAATTAAAGAGTCACTTTGTTGCACAAAGTCTAAATTTTCACCCTAGTCAACCTTTTATCTTTAATAACTCATTGATGTTTCAGTTGTTTTTGTTTACTTTATTCTTATGCCAATCACTTCTTACTTATTTACTCTTGTACTCTGTGAAGGTAAAATAATTCCTGTGTTCCTTCTTTCCTTAAAAGGCTCTTCATGCTTTAAGATTTACTTTGCCCTTCACCTCACTTCTCAGATCGGCCGGAAATGTTATGATTTTATAGTTGGTTTTCTTTTTCTTTTTGTTGTTGTGAAGGTAGAAGTTCTCTTGTACGTTTCTAAATTCTAAGTTGAAGTCATATCATGTCGCAGGGTTTAAATAGCTCATGCTCGGTATTATCTTTTACTAAAATAGTTTTTTGGCATTCACAGATTTAGAATTTATGGTACCAACGGTATGAGATCTATTTCAAAACAAATTTAGTATTGGAATCTTCATGATAAAATTGTCTGACTTGTGGAGCGAACCTAGCCCAGGCTTAGCTAGTGTGTGAACCTAGCAGAATCCCTCAATATTTGCAGCTCAACCAATCTTTACTGTACTTACATATGAACTGTTTATCTCATGTGTAATTTACTGCAATTTGCAGGACTACGGGGGGTCTCTTGTAATGCTGGCAATCATAAGCTTTTATGACATGCACATTTAGCTATTTGCAAAGATCATGATTAATATTATTAGCAAATACAAAGGTCTGTTCTACTTAGAATATGTACTTAGATATATGTCTGGATATATCTCTGCCTAGATATAGTATAGGCACATAGTTTCTTTTTAATGATATTTGTGATGATACTCTTGTGTTTCGTGTAGATATCAACCACACATTAGCTCAATGTGTATTTAACCTAACAAAGTTCTTTTTATCACTGCAATAGAACTACTGTGCATAGAATGCTAGATGTAAATGTACAGAGTGAGTGCATGCTCTAGTTACTTCCATTAGCAGTTAGCTATGTAGTATTCATGATTCAAATTTGCTCTTAAAAAATAATAGATTCATCTGTGTCATAGATACTCACCATCAATAGCATATCACTGAAACAGTAAATATTAAATCTGTAAAGAACAAAGACCTACTGTACCATAAGCAATGGCAAAACACAATCATTATTAGATTTTAGGCTAAAATTAATCAATTTTAAAAATGGGCCCTCAGGTTAAATTATTAACACCCAACTTTTCCTTTTCCACTTTCCGTTTTGAAAATTACTAAAATGCATACTTTACTTGTAGTTTAATAAATATATTTAGTCAGTGCTTAATCAATATCTTACAGAAGGGATAAAATCAAGTTAATGATGCATGCCCAGTAGAAATAGTCGTCTTACCAAACGGGAAAGCCATCTCTTCTCGACAAGGAACCAATCTTCATAAACTATAAGAACCACCCATTTGACACACTCTATTAATTGTAATTAAAACATGAACATCTACTTTGCTGTGCTACCGTTTAATAGATTTTGATCAGCTTTCATATTTGCTCCCAGAGTGGTGGTTTGTGTATTGTGATTAAGACTCAGTTTGAGCCCCAGTATTGTTTGTCATTACTTGTGACAGTATAAACTATGAGATCAGTCATTTGTGCTGTTTTTCCTTATGCTGATTTAAAAAATGTGTCAGTATAATGACATTAAAATACTGAGCTATATTTGGAAATAAATGCTCAGCTACTCTAGTCATTTCATATTCACTGTCATAATGTTAATCATGAGGGTCTTATGTGGTGTTATTTGGATGTAATTTCATTTTAAGATCCTACAAAGTCCTCTATCTCTTGTCTGGGTTTAGTCAAGTGTATCTGCCTTAGTATGTCTGCATTTGGCAGTATTGCACTTCCTTTCAGACTTCTGTTAGAGGGATATTTGAAACATGGAAAACAGTATGCAGGGAGAAGTAAAACTACCCATCATGTGGCTTAATTTAGATGCCCTTAATCTGGTTCAGGTTCAGTGGCTTGGTTTTGAAAATGGGATTTTCTCTAACTCTTTCAACTTTCCTCCTCTGTAACTTGGATAAGATCAATTAGACTCAGAGAGGAAATATTCACACCTAATGTGCAAATGCACATGATTGGCTTCTTGTTCTTGTGACAGTGCCAGAAATTGCATGTGTTAGTATTATCTTACATTGTAGAAAAAGCCAAGTTGATAATTGTGAACTGCTTTCTGCAGCTGTGAATGCCCCCTTTCAAACCAATAGAAAACAACAGGAGGCCCAACTGTGAACATTCTTTTGAAAATTCTATTTACAAAATGTATCCATTAACAAACTACCCCACAGCTTCCTGGGGATTAAACAAAGTCAGACCTGGTAAAGTAACAGTGCTACTCAGTGGGATTTGCTTACACCCTGTCTCTTGTGTTCAACTCCCAGTAGAGTAGAATTCATAGGTTTTCTTGGAAGTTGTATAATTTTTTTCTTTTTATATAGATAAATAGCCTAGCCAGAGTTATCACTAAAAAACAAATGTCTAAATGGCCTTTATAATAAATATTTAGGGTTACCTGGGTGGCTCAGTCTGTTGAGCATTTGACTCTGGATTTGACTCGGGTCATGATCCCAGGGTCATGGGATTTAGCCCTGTGGCAGGCTCTGCCCTGAGCATGGAGCCTGCTGGGGATTAGCTCTCTCAATCTCTCTCTCTCTCTCTCTCTCTCTCTCTCTCTCCCTCGCTTTCCCTTTCTCCCTCTCTCCATCTCTCTCCCTCTCCCCCTCCCTGCCCTCCCTCTCTCCCCACCTTCCTTCTTCCCCCCCCACCCTGCCCCTCCCTACTGCTCATGCATGCTCTCTCTCTCCAATATTTTTTCTTTAATTTAAATAAATAATTGATACTATACCTTATGGAAGTACTTATAATTTGG
The DNA here is from genome assembly GCF_003009895.1 of Hyaena hyaena. Taxonomy (NCBI): domain Eukaryota; kingdom Metazoa; phylum Chordata; class Mammalia; order Carnivora; family Hyaenidae; genus Hyaena; species Hyaena hyaena. The sequence goes on along the minus strand of NW_024080880.1, from coordinate 2,113,847 downwards.
TTCCTAATTTTTCATGGGCTTTTTCCAACACACTTGAAACTTATGATTTATTGCCTTGTATTATTATTATTTTTTTTTGTTGGAGGCCGGCTCCAGCAGGTCCATGGGTCCCTGAAGGATGGACGGTGTCGGTGAGAGAGTGAGAGAGCCCTGAGATCCTTTCTGATCACCAGGCAGGCATTTCTGTCCTGTCGGTTTTGGTGTCTTTATTTATAGGTCAAATGTTAACATGGCATCAGTAAATTGAATTTTTATAATGGATAGCTCTCTGTGATAAGATGTCTTTGGAAGATGTACAGAAACAGGTTTTACAGAAGTCTTCTTGCAGAACTGCCTCAATTATAGTGAGGTTGAGTAACTAAGAAAATAACAAGGTGTTCACATTTTAATAACGCTAAGATTAAGTCATAGGTTTGTAGATACTCTTATCAATCCTCATCACAGCTGCCAGGGTAAAGGAAGGTGTTTGTGGAATGTAGGCCTTAGGGAAGGGGCTGCTCTACACCATCAGTTAGCAAAGGTGTATGTACTAACTTATCTTCTGCCCTTATCTGTTCCTTCTCTCTAAGTTAGACTCTTTGTCTCCGGGCAAGACTTGATTTTCCAGTTATATGCTTTATGGCACCAGAGAGCCAACCATACCTTTAAAGAGTTTAGCTTATTTCCCATACATAGAATAGCCTCTTTGAGTGCATTTACCTTTGTGTCTACTCTTATGATTTCTTGAATAGCTAGGGCATGAGAGACATTTTTGGTTAGTTGATTTACATGTTGAGCTGTATGAACATCCTGGACTAATTCAACTGTAGAAACAGAATTTTTCATGTAAAGGTCATTCTTTTATGACTAGGGGTCATTAGCCTGTTCATAGCTTAAGGGAAAGTATGGAGGGAAACAGGAGCTGCTGGAGACACGATGTCTGTTCCCATAATCAAAAGAAGAAGTTCCCACGGTAAGTTCCTTCACAAGGTGCAATCATCATACCAGAGCCGGAATAAGGGCACAAGTCACTCCCGATACTGATCAACAAGGCACCTTGGGGGTCTGTGCTCAAGCAGAAATAATTGAGTGGGGGTGGATATCAGTCGTCATCTGATTGGCAGGAGACCGTGCAACCTTGCTTTAACCTCACCAGGAGTTTTCTCGACTAGTGGGCTCAGAATGGCTCCCAACCTTTTTTTTCTTATTTCCTTTCAAAGATTGTAAGCCTTTTGAGGGCAAAGATAATGCTTTTCTTTTCTTTTTTTCCTCACAGGTCTTACTACTTAGTGGGCTTTTCATAGATACTGATTAATTGGTTGAATATACAAAGGTACTAATATTGGGGGAAAATTGAGTTATATTTTACAAACTTAACATTTAAAATCAAATCTGTATTTCTTCTTCAGAAAGAAATTTCACTCATTCTAATATATTTTAGATTACTGATGCAAAGTCCACCATGTATCTGTGTTGTATTGTTCATTCTTTCTTTTTTGTTTTTTGTTCATTATTTTTCTTAATAAAATCAATAAGTACTAAAAACATATCAAATTCTACTGTAACATTCAGCCAGATTGTATACCTTAAAAAAATCTTGGGTTTTTTTCTGGGATAAAGGTTAGCATTATGAAGCATTTAGAAAAGGCAAGAAGGACTCTAGTTCATTGCAATGACTCCAGCAAAACTGCAACTACATGATCTAATAGTTTTTCTTCAGGACTCCTAGTGATGGAGGAGACATTTTCTCTCTCTGTAGCCAGCTTTAGTGCAATGAAACTGAAATACATGCGGTTTCAATGAAATTTCATTTGCAATTTAGGATATGTACTTTATTTCACTTTCTTCTATGCCTAAATCTTTAAAAAAAATCCAAAATTGCCCCATTCCTATAGATTCATCTTAGATCCTATGCAATTTAATATATGAAGAAAATTGTTAAGCAAAAGAATAGCAGCAGTACATATAGTCTTTAGGAAAGAAACAGAAAAGACAAATCTATATAGATATAACTTATAAAAAGTGTTAAGTTTATTTCCCCTCTCCCCAGCATATAAAATATATACAAATAAACAAAGCAGCACCAAATTTGTCCCTGAAGACAAATAAAAATACTAAAAATGAATATTTTTAACAGAAAATATCTATTGATGGTGATTTTTGTAAGTAGCAGACTTATAGTACTAGGTTCCTGGAAATACTCATTGTTGTAATTTTTTGTTAAATTTGTAATTTTTTGTTAAATTAACATTTATTAATTAGAGCCCTGGGGTACTGAATGGTTAGTCAGGATCCAACAAGGACTGAATGGTTAAATAGGGAAGCTTATGACTCACAAATCCTGAAAGAGGTAAACTGCATGCCGGCGGAGGGGGTCGGGGGGACACACAAGGAGATCAAGGCAGGATGATGCAGAGAGGGTGAGGTAGGACCTCGGACATCGCCTTTATTAGGATTCAAGCAAGGGTGGAGGTGCTTTGGGGGATCCCTGCTAGGGTTGGATTGGGCAATTCAAATTTTAAAAAGTGGTTTTGGTAAGATTCACAGGGGCCTGATCTGGGTGACACACAAGGGGAAGGACCTGGGAGGCAAGGGAGGGGGAATGTTTATCACATGGGTTGTTGGGAAAGTTACATTAGGAACTTAAATTATTTGTGACTCTGCAGGCTCTCATCAAAGGCATGTGCTCATGGGAGGAGCTAGCGTCAGTTCATAGTGCCCTACAGAGGTACACAAAATGGATGTGGAGGCAGTGGTCGAGGCTACCTCTCCACAATCATTTAATACAGCTAGCAATGCATTGCAATTACCTAACACAAGTCTTACAATTGATAGGGTCTGCTTAGACTGGGTAAAGAACACCATGCTAGAAGATGAGATAAACTTATCTTTTGGAATCAGTTTTAGGTTAGACATTAACAACCAGATGATTTTCCTGGCATTTAATCCCGGAGAAGAATATTATAGTAGGATAAAAATTTTAAATGCAAAATTGGTCTAAATGTGTACCAAAGAGGAACTATTGTCACAGAGAACAGATTCTCCAGGGAGTTAGGGAGTAGGGGGGTGTGCCAGGAAATTTAGCTCATATAAACACAGATACAAATGAGTTTTATTTAAGACCTTTGTGAAATGGTGCTACCTTGCCGGGAGCCACACCAGCCTCTCTGGATGGCAGTCACAGTAAGGAAACTGGTATCTCCTTCTGCTACTACTGGCTCATGTTGTAAATGAGGCTGCTGGTATTGACCAGGTCTCACATTATTCCATATCAGATTGATATTCCCCACACATATTGTTCTTAAGGAAAGGCATGTCTTTGCCTTTCCAAAGATGATTGTCAAAAGGCTCTTCCTAAGGGTCTTGCAGATCCAAGACTTACATAATAAAGGGGGTTTGAGTTTGGCCCTGAGGCAAAGAGCCTAATTTAGAGTTAAGGGCCAATATCTACTCCCACCCATTTGTTTCTGCCTGGAGCATTTTCTGGCCTTGTATATGCTGACTACTCCCTGTGAAGGAAACTATTGAGGAACTTCTTCCTTTTGTGATTATGAGAGCAAAGGTATCCCCTGAAAGATCTGTTTTTGACCCCTGCTCACAGAGAAGTAACTTCACCCTCTTATGCTAAAACCATTGTCTTGTATGCTAAAGATGCCTCCTTTCCCCATAAGATAAGCATCTAAATCCCCTACCTCAATCGCTATTGATAAAGGTTATGCATGAGTCTTCTACAAATTTATGTTCTGGGAAATTCTTACATATCAAAGAAGTTTGTTGTCAGAAATCATTGTCTAAGGCAAATGCCACTTCTGTGCCATTTCAAAAACACTTAAAATAAAGTTGAGCCCCAGTCAGAGCAGAAATGCCTGCCTGGTGATCAGAAAGAATCTCCGGGGCTCTCTCACTCTCTCGCCGACACCTTCCGTCCTTCAGGGACCCCTGGACATGCTGGAGCCGGCCTCCAGCACTACCTGAACCAGGGCAACAGAATTGTCCACCCTCTTAAGGTATCACACAGGACTTTATGAAACAATGAAACTATTAGTTGAAACTCAGTGATCTCAAACTTTGAAATAAGAACTATGTTATGTTTATGATACATTGACTTGATGGAATACCACTGGCATGGTTAGAAATATCCATTCTTTTTCACTGAAGATATGTTGCAGTGTTAAAACTTAGATTCATCAGCACCTGTGCTTAGTAGAGCTCAGAGGTAAATTGCTCAGTTCTGACCTGAATGTGTGTGTGTGTGTTGCACACATTCTCAATTGTAGGTTCCATGTGGTTCTTATTTCCCAGTGCACTACCACAACTGTGGTCTCTTTTAGTGATTAGTTCCTTAACTAGTAGTTGTAGAAAGTGATTGGTTTTTGTAGCTAGAAGTTTTCAAAGTTTACTCCTAGAACTGAATATTTGATTTTATTTTCCTTAATCATACCCTCCAAAAAAAAAAAAAAGTCTTTTAGCTAAAGCCATTTGCCTTTTTAATAGTGACTATGTATATTTGCTTCCTTTGTGTTGTATGACTCCCTCCCCCTTTTCTGTGATCAAGAAAGAAATATTAAAGAAAAAAAAACCCTAATAGAGTGCTTTCTGATTGCTTACATTGTGTAATTTACTGTGTGACACCATTAAACAGCCTCATGACTTAGGTACCTCACAGTCATTATTTATAAATTATGTTTCATTCTTCATAGGACATAGGTTATATTGGCATATGATTATATGGTATCTTTGTATCCCTTTTTATTTCATTTCATGTATCACTCTTTCTTATTCCCACTGTACAGATTATAAATGGGTAGAAGTCATTCATATATATTTTTAATATATATATTCCACAGCTGAGGGCATTGTATGCTATCAAAATGTACCTTATTGTTTAGCTGAAATAACTATGGATCTATTTTAAAAGAGAGGTTCTATTTCATCCAAGGAAATTACTAATGGAAAAAGCAAATGGTGAATGATGTGGAAAATGTCCTATCAACCTACATAATCCATTTTTGTAATGATGGCAGATTCGTCTCCTGAGGTATCTACTGCTTCTATCATTCTATAATTATGGATATTTAAATTGGAATGCTACAATAATGATTGCTTTGAACACTCTGAGATATTTCTGTCTTAATAGCAGGTTACCTACCTCTCCAACTGCATTTCATTGCTAATCTTTCCCTGGATCAAGGATTAGCAAAGTTTTTCAGTAAGTGGCTAACTAGCAAATATTTTAGGTTTTGCAGGTCATATGGTCTGTTGCAACTAGTTGACTGGTCTTTTTAAACAATGTCTGACATTTATTGAAAATACATAGACTTTTGTATAGGTAGTACTAAGGAGTTAAGTAGAGTACAGGATGCCCAATAGACACGTAACTAAGAAAATGCTACAAATTAAGAAGAGATCTGGAATCCAGGCAAAACTAACTGATTCAAAGGTGAAATGAATTTTTTGGCTGCTAAGCACCCCAGGGCTCCAGAAGCCATTTGGCAGGACTATATAAGGTTCCAGTGAATGGGTAGAGAATGGGATCCATGGAAGGTAAGAGGTTGGCCCCTTTGGAGGATGGTGAGCTGTCTGAATTATTGTCTAGAGGCTGTGGCCAGTTCAGATACTTCCTGGGTCAGTGCAGATCATTAAACATGACAGTATCCTGGTGGAATGTGGTGGCTGATGATGTAGTGACGGCCCAGACATACAGACAGATGCAGACCTGCTGGTCTTTTCTGCCAGTCTTTTCAATTTGCTTTGAAACATCAAAGAACCATAGGAAATAGTAAACAAACGAGTATGGCTGTATTCTAATAAAACTATCCATAAAAACAAAAAGAGATTGGGCCTGATGGCTATAGTTTGCCAACCTTCATGCTAAGTCATTCTGCACCAGCCACATTGGCCATTTTTTCAACTTTCAGTTCCCCAAAAAGCTCTTCCCCACTTCATGTGGTATTCCATTATTTAGAATATTCTTGTTCCTACTTTTCTGCATTCTTGACTTATTTTATTCCTTTTGATCTCAGCTCATATACTAGGGTGACATTCTGGTTTACCTGGAACAACTTGATTTACATCGCCACAGGTGTAATCACGTTGTGTCCCCTGTCACTTTTAAATGCGATAATTTTGGGGTGACCAATTACTGGTCACCCTATTCAAAAAAGACTTTGACCACTTTTTGTAAATTAGGACAGTATCAGAGCATCCATTATTTACATGAGAAACACTAGAATTTGCTTTTATGCATCTGTATTATGTACTGTCTGCCTCTCACTGGTAGAATATTAACTGCGTGGGAACAGAGCCAAGTCGGTCCTGTTCAGTTTGCGTCTTTATTCTAAGTATATTATGTGTAAAATAGGATACTCAAAAAAATTGAATGAGCAAGTACAGAAGAATTTACTAGAGGATTTCACATATGGACATGGTAAAATTCTCATTATTATACATTATTCACAATGATGAAAGACTTTTTCCTTACATTTATTCCTCACTGTTAGAGATCTTCTTCTATCTTCAACAGAAAGGTAGATGCAGGTTCCTGAGCTCATTGGTTAGAGGAGAATGGGCTCTAGATTTTTTGCTTAAAGGTTCTTCCTCCTCCTCCTCTCTCCATGGATGTCTAGGCAAAGGTGGTCTAGACATCTCTACGCAAAGACGTACCTGGATAGTCAGAAGATGCCAGTGTTCTTTACATGAGCCTAGTTTAATCTCTGCCATTCTCCCTTTCTCCAAGAAAATGGGACTTGTTCTCTTGCTAAGAATCTTTTAAAAATTCAACCTTTTTCCTGGCATTTTATTACTTCTGCAATGATAAAATTTCTTCTTAATGTAAAGAGATATGATTTTTTACTGAATCTGGAAAGGTTGATGGAAATCCCATTGGCTCAGTCTTACTAAGGTTATGCAGTAAAGCCCACTGTGAGTAAAGAAAGGAGTTTTGCATAACTGCAAAATCTACGAATGTAAAATTTTCATATAACTTCAAACTGTGGGAATGCATTTGTGTCTGTAGTTGAAAATGCAGTAATTTATTCTTACTAATTAAAATGAATTTTTATTAGTCCTAGACTACTATAAAAAAGAAACAAAACTTTCTACTTACTTTTGTGGGGACTGAAGCAGCTTGAAACAAAATTTAGTAGTAATCAAGGGCTTTTATTTACTTCTAAATATGTGAATATATTAATATTTTATCTCAGCATATTCATTTTACTTTTTGAATATGTTAATTTCTGTTTAAAAATCTATCTCCAGAGAAACAAATACTGCCTCTATATACAAGTTGGGAATTAATCAAGTTGCTATGCTCTTTTTTTTCTATCACAATGTTTCCTTTCATTAAGAGGTAGCATTAAAAGAATGGTTTTTTTAAATAATAATTGATCTTATTAAACATTAATATGATTTGATAAGTTATCAATGAGATATGGCCATTTTGGTAATATAGAAGTGATTCAATTTTGAATCATTTGAAAAAATTTGAAAAAATTAATGAGTTATTTTCAGTTATACGTGAAACATTATGTAGAAATAAATACATACTTTCCTTAGTATTGACAAAGTATAACTAACAATAACAAAAAGATATTAAATGGTGTTATGGACTCAGTTCTCTTCTCCCCAAATTTTATGGTGAAGTCCTAAACTTCTGTACTTCAGAATTTGATTGTATTTGGAAATAAGGTCTTTAGAGGTAATAAAGTTTAAATAGTTTAAATACAGTCATTAGGGTAGGTTCTAATCCAATATTACTGGTCTCCTTAAAAGAAGAGGAGATTAGGACATAGATGTCATAGAAGACCATGTGAAGACACAGGAAAAAGATGGTCATCCAACAGCCAAAGAGAGAAATATCAAAAGAAACCTTCCCTGAAGACACCTTGATCTTGGATATCTAGGGCCCAGAAGTATAAAAAAAAAAAAAAATTCTGTTGAAGCTACCCAGTCTGTGGTACATTGTTAGGGCAGCCTGCTCAAACTAATAGAGATGAGAAAAACGTACTGTATCTCTTCAAGACAGTGTGTCTCTGGCTTCTATTCCAGATATCTATACTCCTACGGGGACTAATTTAAAGAACTACCATTTCCCCAACTTTGCTGCAGGATATTTTCTTTACTGTAAAGATAAAATTGAAAAATTAAAATTACTGTAAAACCCTATAAGTGTCTAGAAACAGTATAGTGATCTGGTCTGTCTATCTAGCTAAACATTCAAACAAAGTATAATTTCTATTACATTACAATTTATAAAATGCTGCCATATTCATCAGTACTGCTTTTTTTTCAGAAATAACATATTTGGTGGGATAGACACATTTTATTTTCTGTTTTCAGAGAAGAAAAACTAAGGTTCTGAAGTCAGTACACAGCAGAATTCAAATATTAATCAAGACGTTTTTGATTTCAAATTCAGTTATCTTTCTTATATATGTCATTGCCCAATCCTTTATCTGAAAATGTTTAGGTCCTTAATACCTTAGTACAGTGTTCTTCAAACTGTAGACCTCAAAAGTCATAACCTATTAATGACTTGTATTATCAACTTAATGTTTGACATCTGCATAAAATAACATAAAAGGGAACAGACTAGACTAGAGTGTTTCACTAGAGGTAAGGGTAGATATTATCTCTTGACATGTTGTTTCTCTTTTATTGGAGCGATTTGCATGTCTGTATGTGTGTACATGGTTGTAAAATAAAACATTTTCTACTGTAAATTATAGTAAGAAACTTCTGGTAAGTAAACCATTCTTACGGTATATTTTTCTAAAAAAGCTATTTTAAAAAATTTCTTTGCAATGTTTTGTGTATATACTCATTTAGCTTTATCTCTTTAATTAGGAGTCAGACTCCTTGAGTGGAATGACTGCTGCTTATTACTTTTTCCTTGGGGACTGTTGCACTGAGAGTGTGCTTGAGTCATTGAGAAACTGTTAGCTCCAAAAGTCATGGGGATTTTTCTGACATGTTACTATTCTAGTTTCATTTATTGTCATCCCGAAAGTCAGGTGAATATCTGCGTTCATTTAGGTGGTATTTAGTATGTTATTTGAGTCCTAAACAATTATTTTTCCTATGTTCTTCCAGGTATATTTTCTTATCTACCAAAAATTATATTAACTGACTGGGTGGCTCAGTCAGTTAAGCATCCGACTTCGGCTCAGGTCATGATCTCACAGTTTGTGGATTAGAGCCCCGTGTTGGGCTCTGTGCTGACAGCTCAGAGCCTGGAGCCTTCTTGGATTCTGTGTCTCCCTCTTTCTCTGCCCCTCCTCCACTCACACTCTGTATCTCAAAAATGAACACATGTTAAAAAAAATTTAAAAATTATATTAAGTGTTTAAGGGGATGACTCTAAAGATTTTCCCCAACTACATCATCAAAGAAGTACTCATGACATATTTATGGACTTTCCCTTTTATCCATTTGCTTTCCTTAAATTCATAAAAAAATTTTTTCATTCCTACCCATGGCCTAGGAAACTTAGGCCCTCCCAAAAAGTAAACTTTTGGGAAAACAAAACAAAACAATTCCTTCTATTTTTAATTTGCATTTCTTTTACATTTATGCATTAATATAGATATATTGATATACCTTTATATTAATAGATATTGTATAAATATTCTTTAAAATACAGCTCTGTTTTTATACTTCCTCCCTCTCTCCCTCTCTCTGTCTCTGTCTCTCTCTCTCTGTGTCTCTCTCTATTCAGGACTCAGACTTAATCCTGGAGGCATAATCTTCATAGAGACAAATTGAGAAAATTTATTATCAGGAAATGCCAAAGCAGAAAGATGAACTTTAGATTATGATCCAAATATCACTGAAGCATAGCTATAATGGAGGAGAGAGAGGGAGTTTACCAAGCAATACCTGTCATTAGAAGGTATAAGAATAACTTCAATATTTGATATTAAAGAAGTTAACTCCCTTTTGATTAATATTAAAAGTTTATAGCACAGAGATGGGGTGAATTATATAAATGTATAACACACACACACACACACAGGACCGAAATAATTTTAAATGTTTTTTTTTAAATTTATTTTAATCTATCATGTGTGCGAGTGATGAAGGGACAGATAGAGAGGAAGAGAAAGAATCCCAAGCAGGCTTCATGCTCAGCATGCAGAGCCTGATGCAGAGCTCAATCTCACGACCGTGGGACCATGATTTGAGACAAAATCAAGAGTCAGACAGATAATAGACTGAGCCATCCAGGCAACCCTGTTTAATGTTTATTTTTTATTTATTTAAAATAATTTGAATTTAATTAATATTTCAAATTTATTTGAATATGTTAGGAAAACTAGAGGAAATTACACACCTAGTCAAATATAAATCTGAAGTTCTTTAGAAAATGTTTCTCTGACATTTGCTTGTATTTTCCTTATGATCTGTCTGATTTCAACAACATATAATTTAACATACACGTCTAAAATAGGAGGCAGTAAATTCTTTCTCTGTAGAATGCTCAACAGTAAATGTTTTAGACTATGTGAGCCATATGGTCTCTTTACAACTGCTCAACTCTACTGTTATAGTACAAAAGCCACCATGGACAATACAGAAACAACAAGAATGGTAATGTTACAAAAATACTTTATTTAAAAAAAATGGGAAATGGGCCACATTTGGTCCTTGGTCCATACTTTATCCATCACAGGTATAATAGAAATTAAAGTGGTTTTCGAGTTATAGTACTTGAATGTTTTAAATTTCTAATTTTTATAAGTTATTATCTACTACAAGTTAGAATATGGCTGCATTGCCCCCCCCCTTTTTTTTTTATCAATTTTATAGCCTGAACATTGTGTAAGTCTTTTACTTTTTTCTTTAGTTATAGACACTGCTTCTGAGAGCAACACTATAAAATTCAATAGTAAATGAAATATAGTATGTATCACCAGAAAGCTAGCATTCTTCAGAAATTGAGAGTCAGGTTTTCTAGTCAAAAATAAAAATAGTTAAAAAGAAAGTTTTTGTCTAAAAACAAATAGATTTTAAGAAAAACTTAGCCTGAGAATCTTAATGATTAAGATTAACCCATGGAAGCATTTCTTTGAAATAAAATTTGCTTAGTACTAGATAAGAGAAAATGTATAAACCTTCCTCTGTTATCATTTGCTCATTTCTCTTGTCATAACCCATGAATCAGTTGTCATAATACACAATTCATTATCTGAAATGTAACACTTATTTACATATACATATATGTGTATATATGTATGTGTATATAAGCATGTATGTATGTAATCTCCTATATGCTTTGTTTTTCACATATCAAGTATATATTCCCTATGTTTTGTTTTCCAGCAAAAGAAGATTAAAGTTGCAGTTTCAACCTTCATAAAAACTCTTTTTCTTTGTCCTATATAAATTCCCAAGAAACATTAATACTTTGCTGTTAATAGTCACTTGAATGACCATCCTAGTCTGATTGCTAATTTTCAAAGTAAAATACGTGATGTGAATTCTACTATTAAGGAGGAGGAGTTCATCGTACTAGCCATACTTGAACAATTTGGTGGACAAAAAGTTATAGAATTTTCTCCACTAAGGAATTAACTAGTAAGAGATAAGATATAGAAGAGGTTTGCTATATAGAGAGAACATAAATAATCTATTTTATTTTTATTTTTTTAATGTTTTATTTATTTCTGACAGAGACATCGTGAGCAGGGGAGGATCAGAGAGAGAGGGAGACACAGAATCTGAAACAGGCTCCAGGCTCTGGGCTGTCAGCACAGAGTCAAACATGGGGCTCAAACCCACGATCTGGGAGATCATGAAGTGGGACGCTTAACCGACTGAGCCACCCAGGTGCCCCATGATATATCTATTTTAGTGGATCAAATAGATATCCAACCTAACGTATACATACATTATCTCATGCACATACCAAGCACAAACTGAATTATTTTATATTGCAAACAAAATCCTTCATATTTCTATTTTTAAATGAAAATGTAAGGAGGCCAGGCTATTGAAACATTTGTGACTAGTATTCATGTTTTTTATCAGGTAATAAATTATATATATGCATATATATTTAGAATTTATACAACTTATCATATTAATAATTAACTTTACATGTAGGCATTTGACTATTAGTTACTAAAATAACATTTGTAGAGGGACACCTGAGTGGTTCAGTCAGTTGAGCATCCAACTTCAGCTCAGGTCATGACCTCACTCATGAGTTCAAGCCCCACATCAGCCTTGCTGCTGTCAGCACACAGCCCACTTTGGATCCTCTGTCACCCTCTCTGCCCTTCTCCACTTACCCTCTCTCAAAAATAAATAAAATATTTTTTAAAATTTTAAAAATAAAATAACATTTGTAGAAATTAAAATGAATTTGATGAAAACTTAGTTTAAATAATTTATAATAATTTACACAATGTAGATTAGTTTACAGATGGATTAAATTAAGGTTTTAGATTAAGCCTAATAATTATGCATTGATAACATCTGATTTGATCACCATATGACCATATATATATATAAATGTACAAAATTAGTTTGGGGTTTATGTTCAAAATGTAATTGCATTGTTCTACTAACCTAAGCCATGTCATCAGCAATAAGGCAAAACTTTTTTTTTACTTTGTGGACAATGGGTAAAATTGGATTTTTTTTAAAACCCTGAATTTATAAGATGAGAACATTATTTGAATAACTACTTCATACTTTCACAATAACTTATCTCTCAAAAGTCTCATGTTAAGTAATTCAAGAAGGTTATGAGAGCAGTACATCTAAATACTATCTTGTGAAGTGACCACACACTAGGGAGTGAGCTCAGAGTGCCTTTCTACTAATTGCTTAATTCTTCAAGGAAAATGTGTCCAAACAAATATGCTTAATAAGATAAAAGAAAATATATGATAATCACTCATATATTCCTGGAACAAGAAGGACTACATCTAATGAATGTATCAGTGAATCACTTTTCTTCATAAGCTTTGCTTCGTACCTTCCCTCCCTTCCTCCCTCCCTTCCTTCCCTTCCTCTGTCATTCCTTCCTCTCTTTCTTCCTTCCCTGTTTCCTTCCTTCCTTCCTTCCTTCCTTCCTTCCTTCCTTCCTTCCTTCCTCCCTCCCTCCCACACTCACTCTTTTCCCCTCTCAATCCCTCTAGCTCTTTTTTTCGTTATGTTAATGCTCAATCTTTATATGCCCAATTTCATGCATAATTCTCCATTCTTGTCTCTTTAAGTCTATTAGCTGCTTTGGGTGATAAGAAATTTGTTTTACTTTATGGAATTTTCAAAATGAGTTGCAAATAGAGCAGGGGCTTGGATATTGAGGAGAAGCACTAGGGAATTAGGATGTAGATGCTCAGCTTTTCTCTAGTTTGGTTGATGGCAATTTCTTAGTAAGGCAAAGTCAGAATCCTTAATCAAATGCTACAAGTCTGCAACTGTGATTCTGGGATTGAACAGTAGAAATGGAAGAGTTTACATATTAGGCACATACCCCTGTTCCTTTACACACAGGGCTTATGTAGGGCTCATAGTAAGCACACACACTCAGTGTTCACATCTTGATGAGGCTTCATACTAGATGTGCCAACTTGGACCTTTACCCTGCCTCAGGCTTCTTATCTGCAAATTAATAATAGCATCTACTTTATATGGTTATTGTGGTACCAGTTATTAGAATTTTAAAAATCACCATAAAGTGAATTTCAGCTTTCAGTATAAGATTTCTGGAAGTTGGTTTCCTATATATCTTGTAATTTTGAATTACTGACTATATGAATGAGAATTTAATTGAGAATATAACTGGGAATTTAAAATTATTTTCAGTAAGTATATTTGTGATAATGGCATTATGATGATAAATTTACATTTGTGTACATAATATAAAGTATTATATACTGTAATAGTGTATCCTATAAACAATTGATAACACAAGGCCTGATTAAAATTCTGTGTTATATGTACTAAAATATGCTTGTTTTTCACAGTTTAAGAATAGATGTTGTTCATACACCTGTTGGTTGAATATAACCCTTTTCCCCACTAGCCTCTCGCTGGGGTTAGAAAGCTCCCAGCTTTGCTAATGATACTGCCTCATATGTGTTTTAGGACATAGATCTTCTGTTCTCCAGTTGAGGTCTTCTTGTCTTGTTACAACTCTGCTGCTACTATTGCTGGAGAACACCATTGGTTGCTAGCAGTCATCTGACTTCTGCTGATGGTCCATTAGGGCTTCTTTATTTATTTAATTTTATTTTTTAATGTTTACTTATTTTTGAGGGGGGTGAGAGAGAGACCATGAGTGGGGGAGGGAGCAGAGAGAGAGGGAGACACAGAATCTGAAGCAGGGTTCAGACTCTGGGCTGTCAACACAGAGCCCGAAATCACTATCCGTAAGACCATGACCTGAGCCAAAGTTGGATGCTTAACTGACTGAGCTTCCGACTTAGGCACCTGGTCCATTAGAGCTTCTTAGAAGGAGCTACTGTCCCAAGGATTAGTACTGGCTTTGCTCATTGGAGGGATAAGAATGCAGATGTATTCTGTAAGTGGGGACTGGCTGGGGGGTGAGGGGGAGGGCAGGCATTGTTGGACACTACAACCATAGCCTAAGACTTTAATGGCATGGTCACTGGTGTCATAAGGCTGGAGTGTAAATCTTAGCTCAACTATTTATCATGCTCTGTGACTTTGGGCAAGCTCCCTAAATTTGAGATAATAATTGCATGTTTCCCAAGAGTTGTCATGAGAATTACATGAAATAATCCACATAAAATGCCTCGATACAGGAATTGCTAAATGTGAAGATGACAATGATGATAATGATGATGGTGTAAGTTGCTTCTCTGAACTGTTCCTCTTCTTCTTTTTTATTTGGCTTCGTATGCATAACAAAATGTCCTTGAGATTTATCTATAATGTTGCTTTTTTGTATTGAGTAATATTATTTTCTGTTGTGTTGTCTCGCTCTTTAATTATTGAAGTATCTTGCACTTTTCATTTTTAAACTATGAAAATAAATGTGCTGTGAGCATTGATGTACAAGTCTTTGTGTGGAAATATGTTTTCATTTCTGATTGGCAAATACCAATCAAAGGCAAGTCAAGGCAAAGGCAAGTATGTGGTTAATTTTATAAGAAAACTGCCTTTTTTGAAAAATGATTGTATCATTCTACATTCTCACTAGCAATGTATGAAAGTTTTAGATGTTCTGAATGTTCGTTAATACTTGGTATTTGCCAGTCTTTAATTTTATCATGCTAGTGACTTTGTAGCGGGGTCTTATTGTAGTTTTAATTTGCATTTCATTGATGACTAATGATGCTGAGCATCTTTCTAAGTGCTTATTGACCAAATGTGTATGTTTTATTAATGATGATTCCATTCACATATTTTGTCCATTTTTAAGTTATTTTCTTATAATTATTAATTTTTAAATATATTTTGTATACAAGTCTCCTCTTAGATTGTAGTATTAAGAGTATTCTCTCCTTGCTTTTTTTCAGTGATGTCTTCTGAAGAGCAAAAGTTCTTATTTTTATTGAAGTCTAATTTATCAATTTTTAAATTAATCCTTTTATGTGCCAAAATATCTTTGCATATCCAATGTTATGAAGCTTTTCTTATATAATTTCTTCTAGAAATTTAATTGATCTTTTGTTCTCTGTATTTTACTAGTGATTAAAGTATTCAGAATCCTATTATAAGCATTTCCCCTAGATTATTTCTTCCCAGTCAATCATAGTGATTTGACTACGTGATTAACCTTTATTTACGGATAAATTCAATCTTTCCCATTCTATCTTATAATATAAAACTATTGTACAATTTTCTAATAAATTGTACAATAATTTATTCTGTTTAAATGATGATTTCCATTGTAATCTATTTTCTGTGTATATTCAAGTACCATGAATCACCATGAGACTTGTAAGAAAATCGTCCTCAAACAAAGCTGCATAATAACCCACTTCACTTGTTGGTGAGTGAAACTAATCCTCCTGGTGAGAATTACGTACTTAAATATAGCTCTTTTTATGCCATTTATGGCATATAACATTTAAAATGTTTAGTACTATATAGAACAGAACACAAATGGAAATTATGATCTAATAATGAGGTATACAATTATTCATTAATCAAGTCTTTTAGTATACTTTTGTTGCAAACAATTGTCCACATTTTATTGAGCATGAGTAGATAGGTAGAAGAATAGCTAATAGAAGCTGCAAAAGATATAGTTCATTTTCAACCTATCAGAAAATATAGAACACATAGTATCCTAGTGGTTGAGAGAACATCTTGAAAGTTTTACCTCAGCACCTAGCAGTGGTCTTGGAAGTGATAATAATTTAACAACTACGTTTCAAAAGAATGTTAGTGTTTCTATGACATTTTCACAGGTATTTTCTCATTTGATCCTTGTAACAACCCTGTGAGATCAGAACTCAAGATATATTTGTTACATGAAAAATTTCTAGAGAGGGGTGCCTGGGTGGCTCAGTCGGTTGAGCGTCCAACTTTGGCTCAGGTCATGATCTTAGGGTCTGTGGGTTCAAGCTCTGCATCAGGCTCTGTGCTGACAGCTCAGAGCCTGGAGCCTATTTCAGATTCTGTGTCTCCCTCTCTCTCTGCCCCTCTCCAGCTCGTGCTCTGTCTTTCTCTGTCTCAAAAATAAATAAACATTAAAAAATTTTTTTAAAAAAGAAAAATTTCGGGGCGCCTGGGTGGCTCAGTCACTTAAGCATACGACTTCGGCTCAGGTCATGATCTCACGGTTCATGGGTTCGAGCCCGCATCGAGTTCTGTGCTGACAGCCAGCTCAGAACCTAGAGGCTGTTTCAGATTCTGTATCTCCCTCTCTATCTGACCCTCCTCTGCTCTCTCTCTCTCTCTCTCTCAGAAATAAATAAAAAATTAAAAATTTTTTTAAGAAAGAAAAATTTCTAGAGAATAATATAAAGGTAACATTATGTAAATAGCTAATGTTTTGATACCTGTGTTTAATGACAAAGATGATACACAGCAAAAAAGGGAGCACCTGAGTGGCTCAGTCAGTTGAACATCCAACTCTTGACCTCTGCTCAGGTTATGATCCCAGGGTCATAGAACTGAGACCCGTGTTGGGCTCTGCAAGGAGTGTGAGGCTCTCTGCCCCTCTTCCTTGCCCATGCTCTCTCTCTAAAATTAAAAACAAAAATTTATTTTAAGAAGTAGAAGGTCTCTATGGAATGACATTAGTCAATTAGAATAACTATTGTAATATATATCTTTATTTAAATCTCTAGATAATTTCACTGGCCTCTTGAGGAAAGTCATCTCCCCTCCCCCAACCCCCACACACAGAGGGACACACAGGCTACACTGGGAAGTCATATTTTTAAGCAGGCACTTGATGATTAAATTCATTGCTTAATTATTCACAATAGCATTTTGATTGAATAGACATAATATGGATCTTTAAAATTATCACAAATTTTCTTTGAAATGCATTTAAAACAATTCCTAGACATAAGTAAATAATAGCAGTTCTCTTTTTCAAAATAACTTTATATCACAGGTTCCCATTTATTGTTACATAGAGGCATGGGATCTTAAATGTTTATATTTGGGGAATATGAAATTATAAAACTTGGCTAAACACAGCCATTTTGTGAGTAATTATGGCCCCTGAGTCTCATAACCTTTCCGATCATCATTCTAATTTTATTCCTCTGAATCCAGAACTATGTACTAAGTCTCAAGGTGCTCTTAATAGGAAGGTAAATGAGTTAATATTATTTTTCCCACATTACACATGAAAAAGGAGTTCAGCAAAATGAAATGACTTATTCAAAGGCATAGAACTCAGTCCATATGAGAATTAGTATTTAGGATTCTTCCTGTACTAGCTAATCTCCATCTCTTTTCTCATTCTCCTTTGTCAAATAAAATCTCCTTGGTATTAATGGCAGATTCCTGATATATGTGGCAGGTAATATTTTAGCTAAATGGGTATTTTCTAGGTTTAGTTAGATTTTATACTTCAGATCCTTCTATGTTCTTTGAGAATGAGGTCTAGCTAGAAATCTTACTCATTGTCTGATTCACTGCTTTATCTGTAGCACTAAAATGGAGATAAATGCATAATAAGTACTCAGTAAATATTTGTTAAAGAGATGCATTATTTACCAACTGCAAAAGAGATTTATCTCTTCTCTCCTTCCACCAAAGTTTCAACACCTCCCTGCCACCCAACAGGTTGTTCCATAATAGCTATTTCTCTAATAATTCCATACTCTCCTCAACACGTATCAGAGCCTTGTTTTCCCTAAAGATGCTGGAGTGAAAGCAGGTGGCACAACTAAATGTTTAAGAAAGAAATTCATCACATTGAACACAACATTAAAATTTGTTAATACAGTAAATTCATCACCCTTATATTTAGGTTGCAATTAAAAGTAAACACTTTATTAAAATGTGGGAAAATTTATTCCTGGAACATTTCCTGGAACTCAGTAGACTCTTAATAAATTTTAATTAACTTCTTATTCTCCTCATCCTCAGTTTAGGGTAATCTTGCCGTATACTACATTATCAATTTGTGTTCATAATATACATTAGCATAATCCTTACAGATGTTCTGGTACATTTCAATATTCAAAGTGTGTGGCATCCCTGAAAAAAATTTTTAGATAAAATTTTGTATATTGGATGGCAATTTTAATTATATGTATTTAATTATAACTGTAATACAATAATTCACTCAAGCATTAAAAAACATTGATTCTGTACATTAAATAGCAAACAATGAAAAACAAGACAAAAAGTAACTTGAATTGCATCCTTAGGAGTAGGTCTTGCTTTTTTTTTTTTTTTTTTTTTTAATCTTGTGGAGAGCAATTCAAAGGATACTAGTATATTGGAAAAATTCTGACTCTGAAGGTCATGTCAACTTTAATAAAGACAAAAAGTAACTTGAATTGCATCCTTAGGAGTAGGTCTTGCTTTTTTTTTTTTTTTTTCTTTTAATCTTGTGGAGAGCAATTCAAAGGATACTAGTATATTGGAAAAATTCTGACTCTGAAGGTCATGTCAACTTTAATAAACATGCTAGTGAGTAAATAGATTCCCAGTCATCAGGATATTGAATGAAACACACACACACACACACACACACACACACACACAAGCCTTGGCAGTACTCACATTGTGAAAGTGTGAAAGGCTTTATATTTTTTATTGGATTAGACGAACTGTTCTTCTTGGCTTTCCTGTCATAACACTAATAATACATATGGCAATATCAGAAAAAGGAACTATTTCTACAAGTATCAGTTGATGATAATTCATGTTGACGCAGCTATGGATGTTCAAGACCACAGAAGTAAGAGTTAAGCTTTATGTCTTTTTCCATTCGTGTTGTATAGAACACATGGATGGTCAGCTTAGAGGCTAAATGTCTCCCATCAATGGGCTCAAACATTATCCTTTGTTTGTCCAAGCATGGTAATTCAGGTTACAAAATTCTGGGCTCTAAAGTTTTATGAAGTTCTTAAGTTCTATGATGGCCTGTAGCCCTGTCTTGGTGCCCAGGGGGTAGGGTCACTGGAACTCAATTTATAGACAGAGAAGTTGTGAATGGAAAGTGATGATTTGTCAGGATCAATTTGTCCCTTCCTAACTTTGTTGTCACTAGTTTATTCATTGTTACTGTCTTACACATTTTTTTCATGGTCATTCCATGCTGAAAATGCTTGAAGAGAAATGGAAACTGAGATATAAAGAAACTAGGACATATGCATGGATTCTTCTAAGAGAGATTAGAAAAACAATCTCTAAGAAGATATTGTCATTTATTAAGACACAAAAATGTGACAATAAATAGTATTCCAGTGAAACTAAAAGATTTTCAGAGATTTTTGTATTCCTGAGATACCAAGGATAAGAATGCTCTTTTCCCTATATTTTAGGGATCTAATATGTGCAATGAGACACTAGTATATTTTATGTTTCTTTAATTATATATGGACTCTATTAAAATTACATTTTCCAATTATTTGCTACTATTTAAAAAATAAATTTTTTATATGTATTACATTTGTAATTTGTGACCTTGCTAAATTATTACTTGTTGTAGTAATTGGTAGATCCTATTTTTCCCCTTTTTTTTTTAAATGATCATAATCATGTTTCCTAAAAATGGAGATAGTTTTACTTTCATCCTTTCTTCCCTTCCTTTTTTTTTTTTTTAATTTTCTTTCTTTTCTACCCTTTTCTTTTTGTATTGCCATATTGTAATCATTAGGGCCTCCAGTTTAACATTAATATATATTGTGATATTAGATACCCTTCCCATGTTCTTGATTTTAGGAGAAATGTGGTCAGTTTTTCACAACTAGGTATGATAGTAGCTGTAGGGTTTTTGTAGATTTTATTAAAAGAGATTTCCTTTTATTTAGTCATTTGATGAGAGGTTTTAATTGTGAATGAATTTTGAATTGAAATTGAACTCTTAATATATTTTAATTTTGAATCAGTGTTAAATTGAAATGCTTTTCTGCATCTACTGAAATGGCCTAGTTAGTCTATTAATATGGTATGTTAAATAGAATTATAAGATGGCACCAACATTTCCAAGACTCTAGTGTATATACACCTTCTACCAATTATCCAATTAATCACTAATTTAGATGTTGCCATGAAGGGATTCTGCAGGTATAGTTAAGGCCTCAACTCAGCTGACCATAAACAGGGAGATTATCTAGGCGGGCCTGACCTAATAAATAAACCCTTTAAATCTGGGTCTCAAGGTCAGAGACCAAGGAATTCAGAGCAATTCAAAGTATGAATGGGAATTGACCAGAGAGAGATTCTCTGTCTGCTATAAGGAAAGTAGGGGCCATATAGTAAATAATGTGGGCAGTCTCTAGCTGCTGAGAATAGCCCATGGCTGCCAGCATGCAAGGAAAAGGTATGTGAATCCTACAACTGAAAAGAACTAAATTCTGTCAGCAACCTGAATTAGCTTAGAAGGAGAGTCTTCCCCAGAACCTCCAGATGACAACTCAGTCTGGCCAACACCTGATTTTGGACTTTGAGGCCCAGAACACTCCCAGAAAAGGGGAACCAGGAGACTTTGGTGGCAATAGCTCCATGTCAGCAAATGGCTTCACTGTGGCCTAAAATCAGGTGCTGAATTTAGTTAAGGCTTGCCCAAGACTATAGTTCTCAAGAACTAGCTTCACCACATGACTGCAGCATCAATCAAGCTGTGGATTTTCTTAGCAACCAGAGACAAATCTTTTCCATAGTGGATGGTGGTTATTTTAAATCCACAAAATAACAGGATCTAATTGGTTACCCGGAATATTTTGCAGCTCGGGCTATTTTCACAGTCTGTTGTCTCTAGCTGTACATGTTTGGCCAATTGACTTCTAGCATCTATAAAAAGCCTCAGTTGACATCTTTATGAAACTTAATTTTTTTTCTCTCTGTGGCTTTAGGTGTGTTGGGGAGAGCAATGGTCCTGAAGGAAGGGCATCAGGGAGACACTGGGATCCAGTGAGTTAGAAGTGGCTCAGAGAATTGCAGAATCTGGCCAGAAGGGCCTCTGCTGGACCCACTCCTCTCAGATGAAGCCCAGTCTTGAGGGAGTCCTGAGATGAAAAACACCTGGGTGCCCAGGTGCTAGAACTCCCTCATCCTAGACTCCTCCATTAGGAGTCTGGCTCCTAACACCTACGGAGCAAATCCTAATCCTTGTCAATGCCCTGCTCCCCACTCATCAGAGATTCAGGGAGGTGGTGCCAACACCCAGCTGCAGCAGAAATGCTACAGTGGGCGGGGCCTGCCTGAGGCCAGAATGAGGAGTAAACTGCACATGCCCAGGTCGCATGTCTCTAGCCTTCCTAGTAGCAGAAAGCCCCACAGCTAGAGGGACTCAGGCTTCTGACTCCCAGTGCTGGGCCCTCAATCTTATGTCCGTCTAAGTCTTAGGCCACAGCAACCTCAACACCCTGCATTATCCCTGGGGACAGTTTCTGCCAGCAGCTGTGAGCTGTCCAGAATTTGTTCTAAGGGACCATGCTTCTCATGTCTTTCCTCTGAAGAATGGCCTCAGAGCATAGCTGTCTTTCTGAGCCAGCCCAAAAGCCAGCAAAGTGATGGAGGACCTGGTGCCTTCAGCAAGTCCCTCCATCAGGAAGCAGTCTCCTCTTTTGAACACCATTCATCAATTCATAGACAGTTTGCTTCCATGTTTTGCTGATGGTAAATAATGCTGCAATGAACATAGAGGTGCAGAAACCTCTATGCTCTTTTCCACAGTGGCTGTACAACTTACATTCTCACCAACTGTGCCCTAGAGTCTTTATATCCTAGCCAACATTTGTCATCTCTTGTCTTTTTTGAGGATACCTTTTTTTTTTTTTTAAACAGGGGTGAGGTGATATCTCACTATGGTTTAATTTCTCTAATGATTAGTGATGTTGAGCACCTTTTCATGTACCTCTTGAGCATCTATATGTCCTCTTTGGAGAAATGTGTATTCAGATTCTCTATATTGTATTTTTGGAAGGTGATGATAGAGTAACTCTTAAAAGTTCTCATAAGAAAAAACCAGTAACTGTGTGGTGATAGACATTAACAAGACTTATTGTGATGATTATTTTGTATCATATGTATATAGCAAAGCATTATGTTGCACACCTGAAACTAATATAATGTTATATGTCAATTATATCTCAAAAAATAAAAAAGTCAAAATGTAATAGAAAGGATAAATAAATCCAAAGATGGCTCTTTTAAATGATCAATAAGTTAGATAAAATCCAAACAAAAAAATGAGATGGAATAAAAATATGTAAGACTTGGAATTAAAAAGGAACACAACTGAAAACCCAGAAGAGATTAAAATAATAATGTAAATCTGTGGCAGCAAGTTTGAAAGTCAAATGAATGGACAATTCTTAGCAAAATAAAAAGAAAATTTGTATAGGCTAATTTCCAAGAAATTAAAGGGAAATTAGAAATTTACCATTCATGAGTTTACAGCAAAGTTTGATCTAACCTTTAAGGAATAGATGGATACAACTCTATTTGGAATTTGGGATAACATGTCTTTACATAAGATGACAAAACTTTCTCTGCCTTCATATATATGAAGTGAAACTGAAGTATTATCCATGTTTTCCTTTAATGAACTAAATATGAAGATTTGGGAGTATGTTTGAAGTAAGATTATTCCACAGAAGCTGATACTGAAATATCTGGCCAAATTAATATATAAAAGATAATACCAGTTTGCATCTTTATAGTGCATTATCCAAAGCATATATTTCTTTTTTTCTAATTTTTTAAAATGTTTGTTTATTTTTGAGAGAGACACACAGACAGAGAATGAATGGTGGAGGGGCAGAGAGAGAGGGAGACACAGAATCTGAAGCAGGTTCCAGGCTCTGAGCTGTCAGCACAGAGCCCAATGTGGGGCTTGAAGCCATAAACTGTGAGATCATGCCCTGAGCAGAAGTCAGACACTACACAACTGAGCTACACAGGCGCCCCCTAATCATATGTTTCTATGCATCTTAAAGTCAAATAAATAGAAAGATGGACCCAAAAAGTGTAAAAACAATGCACAAAATGGGGAAAAATGTTTGCAAACCATATATCTGAAAAGGGACTTATACTGAGAATATATACAGAGTGAGGGTCTCCTGGGGAGGATTTTGGACTGAAACTATATCACCTGAAGAGTCTCAACAGACCTCTAATTGTACCATGTTCTTTGAACTTTACTAGAACTCTCAGTGCAGATAAAGGAAGCTTTTCATTTCCAGTCCATATTTCTGGTTGTTTAACCTGCATCCTCAGTTTTGATTAATAAACACCATACACTTGGTTGTGTTGTTTGAATACCCAAAAGATTCATGCTGTTTTTAGTTTGTTTTGTTTTCAGTCAATAAAATAGGATTGATTTGGTTACTTAACAAGGGAACATACTCTATTGCAAAAGTCCCTATATATCTATGTTCGACTTTGAACTTAGCAATACAAATAATTTTGTGTGCATGTGTGCTTGTGTATATGTTCATGCATACTAGCTGATACCTTTTTAAAGAATTATTTGATCATTACATTCAACTCTTTAGTTTCAGCTCTAACTCCAAACTGAAGTAAATGTCTAATTACCCTTGGGTAATAAGAAATAAAATTACATCATTCTATGCCATTCTGAGGAATACTTGCTACAAAGTTTTATCTAAATTAATACATTCCAAAGCTAATGCATTGTAATTAAAGCAGAATAATACATGGTAAAGATTATAGAAACACCCTTGTTTCATAAAACCCTGAAATGGTCTTGGGACATGAAGCAGATTTGTTTCAGCAGAGTTCAGAAGCTGGCCAGGAAATATAAACTGTGGAGAGATTGTAAAAAGTACATTGGAGTTGGGCCAGATTTGCCCCCTGAATTAAACGAGTAATTTACAAATCAGGACTCTACTTTATATTTTTTTAACCAATGGCTGACATAGGGATTTCAGATAGGGAGAAATAGATTTTGATTAATTTTGCCCTTTTCAGAGGGAACCTGGCAGCTTTGTCCTTCACCAGCTGGAGTTTATGTAAGGCTTTATGGAACAAGTCAGCCAACAGGGAGTTACAATAATCTAATCTTCATGGCTTGGATACTGCCTTGCGTGAGCAGCTTGCTTAAGTAAAGTGTTTTTCAATTCCCCACTAGGGGGTGGAGAGCACAAAGGTACGGCTCTGGTTCCCCTTGTGTGACCACATTTGTCTGAGGAAGTCAAGATCCTTATTTAATCCTATTTGCCTGATTTCTTGAATGTTCTGGGTAGGGAGAAAACCAATAGAAGGTATTAAGATAACTGATATATCTCTAATTATGTAATAAACAGCCATGATGTTCTAATTTTAGGAGAAAGTTAAGGTTGGCAGTTTTCCATTCACTGATCCATCCTGATTGGCGCCATTTTTAATACAATGTAGGTAACCACTGCTGAATGCCCAGGTTTGTGCTCGGTGTAGCACTTGAGATTTTGTTTGAATTGTTTTAAATTTTGTACATCTGCTTTGCTTAGCTTCCTTACTTAGCAAAGAACAATTTAGATACTATGTCCAGTGTGTTTGTTTGTTTGTTTGTTTTTCCTGACAATAACACTCAAATATATTGACCGTTTCATCTGGAATTGCCTTTAAAGTTGTGTCAACACAAAGTTTACCACCATTCTCAACCCTCACTCGTGGCAAGTGTCTAGAAAAGTATTTATCACAGTGCGTATTATCTAACATACTTGTTGATCAGATGAAATTTCTTTATAAAAGAGAAATATGTTTTGCATGGTGCACACCATGTAACAAAAACATGACCTTCTAACTCTAACACATAGCATGGGTCATCTTCTCATCTAAAGAAATAAGATGACTTCCTGACATGTACACTCAGAGACATTGCATACCAACCAGAATGCAGACACATCAAGGAGCAAAGCTATAAAGTCATTTTGATTAGAATTTATAGACTACAGTCACTTACATTCTTTATCCTTTTCTAATAGACATTCCACATTTTCTTTAATTTGTAGCATTCCATAATTAACTTAGAACTTCCTCTAATTTTTATATTTAGTCTTAATAAATGTGGATATGGAAATGGATTTAATCTTTATAAAATTGGATAACATTGACTTTTATGCTCTTATACCATTTTGTTCAATCTAGTCATTTGAATTTACCATTTAGATCTTTTTTTTTCCTTGAAAAAAGACAAATAACAAGTTAGGCCTTTTGTTTTGGATTTTAAATAATGTTACCACTATACAGCCATCTAAGATATATTTTGGACAAGCCAACAGAAATTGTTCTATAAGCCATAATATGCTACCTGTATAACATATAGAATATAACACTGAGACGTTAGCATGATCTCAACTGCTAGTTCAAAAAAAAATCTTTCCTTGTTCCATTTCCTGGGTCCACTGACTGCTTTGATTAACTTTGATTATCTAAAAAAAACTTGATTAACACATGTTTGCTTTTTGCCCCTTGCTTGTTATGGAACGGGAAACTTTTTTTTTTTAAGTTTATTTATTTTGAGAGTGGGAGAGAGAGAGGGAGAAAGAGAGGTAGACAAATAGAGAGAGAGAGAGAATATGAACGGTAGAGGGAGAGAGAGAATCCCAAGCAGGCTCCATCTCATGAACCGTGAGATCATGACCTGAGCCAAAGTCAAGTGTCAGGTGGTTAACCAAATGAGCCACTCAGGCGTCCCTGGAATGGGAAGTTTTTAAAATAGAATGATGGCATGTGTACAGGGGACCCAGGAATACTCTCATTCTGCTTTCTGCAGGAACATTCCCTTCCACAGTTCTCAAGGAAATCACATAAACTGGGAACAGTTGCACTCTATTGATAATTAGGGTTCTTTGCCCACCTTACTATGTAGAACCCCAATAAATGGGATAGACCATAGAAAAAAGCTTATTTTGATTAGGCTAGGTGGCTAAGTGCTTTCCTTCCTTTATACACAGATTTGAATTTGAAAACTTATCGTGGTAAAGAACAAAAATTCAATCAACACAAAAATCCTACAAAAAGCCCCCAAACAGAACACCTGCATGGGGAAAATGGTCCAGGAGAAATAATAAGATGCTCTAGTAACTTCAGGTAACTTGACCATCATTACCTCGATGCATGTCAACTATTTGCTCTTCTAGGCTATAACCAAGAGCCTCTGAGCACTTGCAATGACTTCACCACAGTGTTGTTTTCACAGATCTACTCTCTGAAGACAACCTTCTTTGCATTCATTCCAGTGTTTCCCTCAGTTTCTCTTCCCACTTGTCTTTTACCCTGTCAAATCCTTCAGTCCTTTAAAATTTTCATTTTCTCTCAAATTTTGCCTTTTCCTGTCTTCATGCTCTTCATTCAGACCCCAAGCCATACCCTGTCATTTCAACAACCTTTGGCAATCACCTTTAGCAACTTCAAATCTGATGATGTGACTTTCTTGTTTAATACAACTGTTTGATTGCCTCTTGCCTAAGGATAAAGTACCAACACCTATACAAGTTTCAAAACGAAACTTCAAAAAAGTTTCTACCTCCCACCTCATCTTTCATTACTCTGTTGTCATACACAATGCTGCAGCCAAAATGATGCCTTTTTTTCTCAATTCCTCTATGGTGGCCTGCCCTCTCTTGCCTGCTGGCTTTTTTTTTTTAAGTTTATTTGTTTTGAGAGAAAAAGTGTGTGAGTGGGGGAGGGGCAGGGAGAGAGAGAAACCCAAGCAGGCTCCATTCCCAGTGTGGAGCCTGTGGGGCTCAATCTCACTGTTGTCTCAATGTCTCATGGTCTCACAACCACTATCTCACAATCATGAGGACATGACCTGAGCTGATATGAAGAGTCAGACACTTACCCAACTGAGCCACCCAAGTGCCCCCCTCTTGGATTTTGTAAAAGCTGTTTTTTCCACTAGTATCATTGCTTCTTTCTGTCTCTTTTCCATGAAGCTAACTTCTGTACCCTATATGTTTATCTCCAGGAAGCATTTCCCGGCTTTCACTTCCTTAGCATAAGTTATATGCTTTCCTATAGCACCCACCATTTATCTTATACTAGTATTTATTGAGCTGCAGTGTAACAGATTCTTCATTGGGCTGTCTCCATCAGCTGCAATAAGCTTCATGATACCTGACTGTGTCCTTTAGCCTAACACATAGCAGGCACTTAATAAAGTTGAGTATATCAATAAATTTGAGAGTGTCAACAAGATTATATAATTGGTTCAATATCATGTATTTAGGATGTTATGGAAACCAAGATCTGGATTAAGGTTGACTAACTTCGATGCCTTTGTACATAATGGACAAATTATAGCACCTTGTTGTCACTAGATTTTGGAGTTAGTGCAGTATTAGGTGTATGCTCCCATTTATAGAATTCTCTAACCTCCCCAGGTCTATGATTTTTGAGCAAAATATATGAACCCAGAATTACACTTACCTTTGTCCTTTAGATACTCTTCTATTTATAAGTACCTAAAATATCTTTAATTTTATACCCATGAGAAAAATATTTCTCTGTATTTTCATGTTTCACGTCAAATATTTTCCAAATTTGAAGGTTCCACAGGCAGTTATTACCAGGGCTGATAGTCCTGGGTGGTCCATGCTTCCTAAAAGACTTAGCCATTTAACTTTCTATAGGACCTATAGCCTCTGAATTACAGTACAAAGTGTTTTATAGCTTAAGAAGGACTTTCACATGCTTCTTTTATTTAATCCTCAAAACAGCCCTTAGAAGGCATTATTATCCCTGAGTTATAGCTGATGCCCATAGACATTGTTAACAACCAACTAAAATACGTGGTGTTCTATCTTTATTTCTTTTGTATACCAAAGTATAATGTAAGGTTTCATAATACTTTATATTACAACTGTATTAGTTACAAACTAGATTTTTCCATCACTTAACAAAAATTACCCCAAGAAGAAGATATATTTTTATTTATGAAGATATAAGAATTTTTTGCCATCTTATCTCTGTGTGGGACAAGAAGACAAAAACGCAGCTTTTCCTTTTTATAATGTTACTTTGAAGTAATCACCTGATGCAATTAATCCTGAGCAGCTGAAGGCCATGAGGCCTGTACTCACATTCCTGAGAGACTTTCCAAACTTGCAATGCTACTTTTAAGGTCAGAAAATATGACTTGTCTTTGTTTCCCACACAGAAGGGAGAGATTGCTCCATTAATTTTAATGAAGGAGAAATCAGCATAAATTCTACAGATTAACAGTGATCTATAAATTTGTTCTGATCAACAGTTTATTTATTATATCACATATTTTCCATATATTTGTCTGTTTTTTCATTTACCATAAATATGATGAAGAAATAACTTTTTTCATGGAAATTTCAGAAGTAATATTTCAGTAATCACAGGTGACTAGAACCAACGCATTCTTGTTAAACCGCTCTCTAGGGAAGTCAAGTTGTCTTTCCTCTTATAATTGTAGTATTATTTCTTGAGATGCAAGTATTACAAGTTTGTACTTCCATTAGATTGTTGAGATAGATAGATAGATGATAGATAGATAGATAGATAGATAGATAGATAGATAGATAGATGATAGATAGATAGATAGATTTGTCAGTTGTAGATAGCTTTTCTCTACATGTATATATATATATTCTCATTTTACATACTACCTTACTTTATATAAGCTTTCCAGCAGGTACATGTAAGTCTAATTGTAGGAGTAAATTGCTTGGTTTAGATAGAAGATTCTGTAGTTGGTGAACAATGTTGGTACTTAAGCCATTTTTTAGAAATGTTCAGTGCTTTAAAAGAGGAATTATGCAATAGCAGATGTATCTTTATCTTTATGTGTGTACTTACATCCACATCTGTATGTATATATATCATCCCTATCTGTCTATCTCTGCCTGTGTCTATCTGTTCATCTCTCCTGCCAAAAATGGAAGAACTGGTAATGTTATAACTTCATACAGGAGAATGTCATCTTATTTGTTCTGATGAGAACACTCCGTACCTTTTGAGGTCTCTTCTCTAGATACCAGTGTCATTCTGGTCAGTGAGTCTTTTAATTAAATCTCCAAGTCTACTTGCAAAATATTTTTTGATTCCATATTATATGTTTATTCTTCTAAACTGAGGTGAAACTTATTCTCTCTCACCAAGATTACTGCAATAACCTTTTAAATAAATTCTTAGTTTGAGTAGCACACCTGTAGCCTCACATTTCTGAACATTATTTTTCTAAAACATAGCTCTGGTGGTAATCTCTGTTTAAAAACCTTTGAAGTCTCCTTTTTGATTCAGGGATGCTGTGCCATCACCTTAGCAGGAATCTCAAAAAGTGGGCCTCCTTCCAACTCATTAGCCTTAAATGCAGCCAGCATTTCTTTAATGAATATGCACTTTTCATGATTTGTAACTGTATGTATGCAGTTACCTCTCCTTCAAGCCACAGTTCACATTTATTCTCTTCTGGGATGGCTTCCTCAAATTTGCAAAGTAAAATTTAGCATTTCCTCTTCTTTATGATACCACCTTGCTCAAGTATGTTCCTACATCGTTCTATTGTAATATGCTTATAAGTTTCCTTATTTGATTCTACCTGTCCTTATAACCAGCTTGCAATTTCCTGAAAATATGGATTATATGTAGTTCTTTAACTTCTCATTTTATATCACAGGGCCTACTCGTCATATAGTATGTGGTCATTAAGAACTGTGTGAATTAAATAAAACATTGTACATTTTTGTCTAACAATTGTTCTGCATTACTCACTATCTTAAAAAGAATTATGATGGGAAAAATAAATCCTTTAAGAAATAAATACTTTACTATAGCCTTTGCCTCATTAAAAACAAATAGAAACACAGACCAGGAAGAAGAAAGGGACATTACCTGACAGATTTGTCCTAATCACATAATGATATTGAGCAGCTGATGCACGTGTGCCTTGGGAACTTCAGGAAATATGAGGATGCAGAGGAAGAAACATGAAGAAAGAGGTACATCAGTTGGGATCTTACAATTTCAAGTAAAATTTACCTTCTTATTGAAGGGAAAACTTAGAGGTATCTCATATAAACTAAAAGCTGAGATCCACATGGGTCTCAGAAAAATTTGAAAGGTCTAGAACACTTTCTGCTTTTGTCACCTCTACTCCTTTTTGTGTGTCTACTTTTATTCTTACTTACTGCATGTCAGTTTTCTCTGTTGTAATATAGTGACTAGTACCTCTCATTCAAGATAATAGTTATATGAAGACTGCATCATTAAGTTTTAGTTTCCAAATTTAAGGGGAGGAAATTTGACCCAGCTTGAACAAGATGGTGACCCCTGGACCAGTTATGTAGAGGAGTGCAGAGTGGGTCACTTTTGGTTCAAGGATGGCCCGTCCCACTCCACATGCGGAATTTCTAGAAGGGAGACACTGCTGCTACAAACAGTCTTTGGGGTATGTGGATGAAAGATTGGTTCTTTATCATTAATGATACAAAGTAGTTTTTAAATCTGGATAAATAAATATGCCCTTCATAAGTGTTAAAGCAAGTAACAAACTACACGAGTCACTGAAATTGAATCAAACCATTGGGACTAAATGTTGCTCAGGTTTAAAAATGCACACACTCTTTTAACCCCCTCTTGGTCCTTAAGAAGTGTTGGGACTCTTTAATTTTTTCTTCCCATTTTTATGAAGGAATTTTCACTGTACGTTATAGAAGAGGAACTACTGGGAACTATAGGACCCTTCACTTGGTCTTTCATTCTTCTTAGGTCAAAGGAGTAACTTGATAACTTGATTAATGATATAGGGAGGGAGGACTGCTCTCCATTGTTTCTAAGTGTGTGCATGGCAGTAGCCTTCTCCATCTGCTCCTGCCCTCCAGTCAGTGGCCCTAAGAGAATGGTCTGGGCCCTTTAAGAAACAGGGTAGGAGTGTGGTTTTCTTTCTGCTCTTGGAGCTCAATAGATGTGAAGCAGATTCTCCCTAGAGTAGATTTGGGGAAAAAGTATGTATATTTTGAAAACTGTATATTCTTACAGGTCCAGATTGTATTTTCTATTTCCATTGTCTCAGTATGAAAACTATTTTTCCACTTTGATCTTAAATCATATCTGAATAGAGGTCTGATTTATTAGCTTTGATAAACCCCAAACTGAAGTGCATAAGCCAGAAAACCCTTTGAAATGGACCCAGACATTCATTTTGGAAACAAACTAACAAGTTTAATTTATTAGATTTATTCAATTTTTTCCAGTTACAGAGTGGAAGCCATCTGTTGTTCACCAGTGACAGATTTATTTTTCAATTGGCACAGGCCTGAATGCCAGGAACAAGGCTTTGCTGCTGATTTTGAACAAAACAGCATGGTTAAAGGAATCAGATCACCAAAAGGCTCTTAGTTCCAGTAAAGACTTGCTTCAATAAAGTCACCCTTCCATTAAAAAATAATAATAATAAGGCTCTAGGTTTTTGTAGGTAAACCATGTTGCAATGCAATGTTTCTCACAGTGTGCTTCCCAGACCAAGATCATAAGCATCATCTGGGGACTTGTTTGAAACACAAAAATTCTGGCTCTGTTCTAAGAGGTTCTGAGTTAGTGAGTCAAGAGTGTGGTTCAAAAATTTGGGAGAGGTGATTTTGATTTTAACACTAACTTTACCCTTTTGAATTTACTTTGCTCTTTGTGAGGGGAGTTTGAGATAATCTTTAGATTTCAGTTTCTCCCTGACAAAGTGTAGAGGCATTAATGTTGAAATTTGGAAAATTTTGCTGTTGTTGTTTTCTCAATTATTGTTATTGTTGTATCTTTATGATGATATATGGATTCAATGATTATCTTGGGTGAATGATATTTGAGAGTTCACTGAGTATAATTTAAATGGGGAATGGATTAGAGAGTGAGCCTTGTTCTCCAGGACCTCATAGTTCAGAATCTTGGGCCTTACTCTACACCTGTTGAATCAGAACTTATGTTTTAACAAAACTCTTAGATGGCTCATATTCCATGAATATTTCAGAAGTGCTGATTTATTTTTCCCAAACTTCCAAGATAATGATTATTATATGGGGTGATTTTTTTAAAAATGTTTATTTATTATGTTTGAGACAGAGAGAGACAGAGCATAAGCTGGGGAGGGGCAGAGAGAAAGGGAGACACAGAATCTGAAACAGGCTCCAGGCTCCGAGCTTGGAGTGATTTTTTTTTTTTTTAATGTAGATTCTCACGATCTATCTGGCTGCTTCAGAATCTTTAAGTGAGAATCCTGGAGAAATACGGGAAACACCGGAAGCCCATCTCTCACAGTGTAGAATAGCACTTTTCAAACTTAACCATGTGTTCATATCCTCTAGGGATCTTGGTAACATGCAGGCTCTGAATCAGTGGGTCTCAGCAGGAGCCTAAAGTTCTGCATTTCCAACAAGCTCCCAGGTGATGCCCATGCTGTTGAACCACAGGCAACACTTGGTAGCAAGATCAGAACATCAGGGCTAGTGGGTATGAAACAGTGAATAACTTTTGCATATGTGTTTGATGTGTCTCCCTTTTGAACACTCTTGGATATGATGTCCTAAGGTCTAGATTTATAGAGAGCATATTAGTAAGTCTGTTTGGGGGCCAGTTTCAAATAGTGTTTTACAACTCAAATTTATGAAAAAGCTGTTGTTTTGATCTCCATATGTCTGACTCCAGTATCTATTTGTAATAGGGAGAGTGTGTATATTTGTGTATCTGTGTTGGTTTAACACAGATTTAAAGCAAGATTTAACACAAACAATGTTACAGATACAGATTCTCTGTCTGCAACTCATTTCTAAACCTCCTCTTCTCCCCAGACACTAGGAGTAATTAAACTTCTCCTTCGTCATCTTTTCCCAATAAGCTGTTTAACTTTACCATAAAGGTGCCTCCACATGAGCTAAGATTTTTGCTAGACAATTCTGAGGACAGATTTAATGTGGTCAATGCCTACCTCTGCTTGAATCAGAGGAGAGAAATAAACATTTGATAACATTTTGCAATCCCTTTAAGGAGTGAGAGACTCCACCAAGAGAGAAATTCTGGGTGCACTTGCGTGAAGAGGCATACAAAGTCACTAAATCATGGATCCCCAGGGCCCAATTCAGCTATACTGGTAGCACAGAATTGGAGAATCTAAAATAGAGGAAAAAGCGGGAGAACTGTGATGAGGTTTTTGTATATAAGTATTTGCTGGGCACTGGTGTGATCTATACAGGAAAAGCAAATGCTTTGGAGAAAAGCAGAGACACTGTGAATCAAAAAGAAAGTGCATTTCCCATATATATATATATATTTTTTTTCTTTTTTCTTTTTCCTTTCTTCTAGAGAGGAACTTATTTGGAATAATCATTTGCAGGAAGGGGAGGGCGTTCCATGGTTAGCTCCACCATTCATAAAAGCAACAAGGGGGATGGCTTTAGAAGGAAAATGAGTCATAACCCAGGTGTATTGGGATTGCACAATAAAGCATTTTTTAAAAAGTAGAATTAATGTTTTGGGAACTTGTCAAAGAAATTATTCAGTCATTTTCCAACTCAATTTTTGTTTGTTGTTATTGTTCTATTCAGGTACTTTTTTCCCCTCTCAAGAATTAGAAGATATACAGAGGCTGAATATTTAAAAACATCCAGTGAGGTATGGCCTTTACCGAAAAAGTTCCAAATGAAATCTAGAAAGATTAAAACAAACAAACCAACAAACAAACAGGAGAGTTAAGGAGTAGTAAGCAGCTGATAATAGAGTAAGATAGAGGATAACTAAGAAAGCAGAAAAGGGGTAGTCAAAAATTTAGAAATGTTCTGAGCTAATTGCTTGTATGATTTCAAGTCAATGTTCATACATTTAGACTTTAGTAGAGTTCCATGACCATGGTTTACATTTTTACCTGTAGAGACCACTTTTAGACAACTAGCTTGAGAAATGGTAACTTGCTAAAGGCAAAGGGGCTCACAGTGACCACCTGGATGAATACAGACAGGCCTATCAGGCCACCCACCTCAAAATATCCATAGGCCACAACTGACCAATGGGCTACTTACAATCAGGCACAGGTGCCAAAAAAGGGAAAATTCCACGTGTCACCAAATCTTCTCACCTTCCTCCTTTAAAAACAGTCCCCACCAACTACCTCATTACAGTTTGTCTCCTCTGCTGTTCTGCCAGCTACTGCCTTGTGGTGTAGTCAATAAACTTCTCCTTTGTTCTGCCTTGGGGGAATCCTTTCATGGCCTGCACTCACCTCACATTTGGGGCCCCGTTCAATGAGAAGAGACACCACATTTAGATACCACAGTACCTAAGAGTTTTTCTTTATATTTTTAATTAATAAAAAGTTGAGTGTTGTCATATCATTTATATTAAAGGGTAAGTTAACACATCATGTTAAATGGTAGTTAGCTCAGTTGTTAAATGTTATTATATTATTAAAGGATTTCTTATGAATTAACAAAAAGAGATAAAGGAACAAATATGTATTGAGCATTGTCAAGGTAATTTGACATTTTTTCGCTGCAAAGAATCCATGATTCCTTCTTGAGTGTACTTCATTTCCTAGTGGGCAAATAATTCTTCCTTACTGTGTATAGACTTTCTAGGATGGCAATTCTACACAAAGTCTTCATCATGGAAGATTAATCAGGAGCTCTCTCCCAGGAATTTGAATCTCAAGCAATAGATGCAAGTCTGAGAGTGAATGTTTGGAAGTTATTTGCTACTCTTTACTCCCTTGACTAGACTTTCATGCAGGGAGAGATTTGCTGTGATTCTTACTTCCTATGTGTTTATTCACTTTCTGGAGCACACATTGTTTCTGCTTAGTCCCAAGCGTGATCTTCTACTCTTCTTCCTCTGTGTCCCAAATATTCTTCCAATAAATTCCCTTTTGCACAAATTAGCCATTTAAAAATTTTTTAAGGTTTATTTCTTTTTGAGAGAGAGAGAGAGAGACAGACGTACAGACAGAGCACGAGCAGGGGGCGGGGCAGAAAGAGAGGAAGACACAGAATCTGAAGCAGGCTCCAAGCTGTGAACTGTCAGCACCGAGTCTGATTCAGGGCTTGAACCTAGGAACTGTAAGTTCATTATATGAGCTAAAGTCCAGTGCTTAACCAACTGAGACATCCAGGTGCCCCAAATTAGCCATTTTATATTGCTTTTCAATAAAAACCTATCTTGTACAACACAAGACAAAATAGTCACCTCCATTTGTATCGTCCATTGAAGATTTGTTTAGACTCCAAAAGATGGATTCAATATGCAGTTTCTATAGAGTATAATTTATTTTTAGAATTAATATTTACATATTACATATATATTTGCCATGTGTCCATTCATGCTTCCTTTTTCTCCTAAAATAAAAGAATCCAGAGCACATGCTCAATTACAATTTATGAAATATGGGTCATAATATAATGGATTTAGCTAAGTGCACAGAAAGATGTCAGATGAACCATAATTTCTTAATATTTATATATGGTATTTGCAATTTTATATTGCATATGTATTGTTTATGTAACCAGAATGATAAGCTATTTTATTGAAAAAATTAGAAAACAAAGTCATCAAAAATAATATTAATAGACATATTAGCTTTTTGACTTATTACTGTATATTTTGCAAGATTTATTCTATATTCCTTAAACAAGGAGTGGAATTCTTACCTCTGTTTTCCTTTATTACCTCTACTTCTTGTTCTCTCTCTCAGTTTATTCAGAACATATTGTAAGGAACCATCTGGGAGTAAAGAACCAAAATTGTTAGAAACCAAATGCCAATAAAATTATTAGTGATAGATAATTGGAAATGTGTATGGTTAGAGATGTTAAAGTAAATTGAGAGTTGCTAAATTTCTGAGGATTTGCTACCTTTAGAGTAGAATCATGTGGATCATAAAGGTAAATACAAATTAAAAATACAAGGCTTAATTCCCTGCCTTGCCTTGTCTTCCACATTTTTTTTTAGAATGCTTGTAATTGTAAATTCTTTGTC
This sequence comes from Hyaena hyaena, assembly GCF_003009895.1. NCBI lineage: Eukaryota > Metazoa > Chordata > Mammalia > Carnivora > Hyaenidae > Hyaena > Hyaena hyaena. Next base: position 2,077,322 of record NW_024080880.1, on the reverse strand, counting down.
TGTCTCATTGAAACATATGTAAATCTTTTTAAAAACTAAATAAAACTCTTTAAAGTTTTAGGATCTAGGAATGTCTTTCTCAAGGCCTTGGGAATCTTCTCTTTGAAATGTAAACATCAAGCAAGATGGAGTCCTTACCTCCCAGTTTCTGTGGGAAGGTAGGCATTACTTCTGTGGGTGTCTTGCTCACCTTACAAAACTACGTCCTGTTGCAAGCATGAGAAGTTTATTTTTCCTTTGGATAAATTTCACTGGCTAACACAGATGGTCACTCCAACTACCAAGTGAATTTAATATGAACTATGTGTGACAAATGGTGCTTCATGGCCTCTTAAAGGACTAGTTATTGTTTATCTTGAAAATATATATGTAATGGGATGTAGTTATTTGGCTACATAACAAGGTGAGTTTTGGTTTCTTTTTTTTTAACTTTGCAGATTTGTTAGCAGATTGCCTGTGATGCCCATCACATTCTGGTTTAATGCTTACTGAATAATAAAATTGTTTTCTTTTTCTTCTACCTTTGTAGAGAGGCATTCTGGTTCAGGAGGAGATTTTGTTTTTAATTGTATTTCCTTAACATTATGTGCAATATAAAATCATATTTCTAGATTTTTCAACTTTGTTAAATTTAATTATGTGGCTTATATAATAAGAAAGTATCTGACAGATTCTGAGATAAACAAAATTGTTAATTTGCTAACATAATTTTGTTTAAAAATGTTCTCTTAATGCTTTCAAAATTAAATAATTTTAATGCAATGAATATACATATTTTTGGTGTCTCCTAATAATAATATACTCACTGAGAAGAGAATCAGTCTTTACACTTCAATAAATAACCCAATATCTACAAATATGTTCATTCCTTTTCGGTACCTTGAATCCTTCACTTGTGTTTTGGGTAATATATTATCTAATAAATTCCAAGAAATTTTCAGAATAGTGTAATTATTTTGATATTTATTTTTTGCTTACGTACTTCATTAGTATTCTTCTGGGATGAATTTATTATAAAATAAATGCCATAAGTTAGATCTAGGAACAACAGATATGATTTCTAAATTTGGGATGGAGAGGTTATCCAGCTGTACCTACTAGCTCATGGTCTTTGAGACTTCACCAGCAGCAATGATCATATTTCATTGATTCTGATAGATTTTGTGTTTTTAGATAGTTCCAAATGTGCTTTATACAACCCATTTAACAGCAGGTCTGGTTTTCATCTGTGAGGACAATGAGAAAACAATAGAACAACAGAAATTATCAACAATAGCTAATTTCCATAGTAAAAAGAAAAATAAGTGGGGAGTTAATCTACTGACTTTTTATATTTATTATTCTATCTGAAAGAATGGGACAGTTTTTTCCTAAAGTAAAAGTGAATAATCAAAGTGCTTGACTTGATACATTACTATCTTAAAATGGTGAAAAAGACTGTTATAATTTGAAACAAAGTGTTGTGGATTCTTTGTGCGGAGGCAACAGTATTCACTTAATATAGGAAAAAATAATATGCAAATACATGTTTATATAAAGGATCCAAATCAGGTAAAATGAATACTGTTTCTCTATAAGATCATCACTTATTGTTTAGTCCTTTAAAGAACAGCAATGAATACTTACAAGGTGAAAGGAAATAAAAATGAGGTAAGAACTGTAAACACAATAAAGAATGTAACATATTTGAATGCAGTAGGGAGGTAAGGTCTGATTGGATTAATTTCTGAAGTTTTAGTGGTCTGTGTGCTCTGTCTATAGGGATATGATGTTTGCCTACCTCAGGCAAAATTTCATGACAACAAAGACATCTCTAAACAGCTGCCTGATTTGGGACTGTGGCTGACCAATATTAGGAAAGAACTGTTGTTCCTAATCAGAACAGACATTGGTCTCTTTTTCATGTAAATGATTACTTCTAACAGTACTTTGAGTCAGAATTCAGCCAAGGATTGATTCTGATTGTATGGGGTTGCTAGGAAACACCCTTCTCTGAATGTGGGTGAAAAGATACTTCTTCACAATGCAGCTTTTTTAGAATGATGGATATTAAATTTTAAGATGATGTGTGAATTAAACATTTTCATAAAATTGAAGATAAAAGGTTTTGGCTCCTTAGAAAGATGTAGTTATATAAAGAATTGCTGGCTTAACTTTTAATCTAAAATTTCTGTGTTGCAGTACTGAAGCAGCAACATTTTCTCTACATGCCTGTGTTTTTGCTGTGCATCCGTAAATGTGAGTGGATATTAATTAGCATGTTGTTAGAGTGTAAGGGATTTTAATAGCCTAACTGGAAGGGTGCCCACATGTCCCTGGAAAATTATAAGCAGCAATTCACGAGCTATAACAGATAACCAGATGGATAAGTATGGAGTTAATGTTATTTCTTCTGGGACCAGAATGTCAGAATGAATATCTAATTAGGAAGACAAAGCAAAAATAAATCAAGGACCAGTTTTAAGAACAATAAGAATGGAATAAAGTCATCTTAGTACTTAAATAAAATAAGATGTGAGGCTTTGGAATTATTAAATATAAGACAAATATAATATTTGACTACTATCTCTACTTAAATAGACTATATGAATGTATTTAACTCTCATTAGGCATTTTAAACTGATTTCTACATTGGTGAAATAGGTACCATGTCTACAAATTAAACAAAGACAAAATTACCTTGATAGCAGCCATAATAATTGACGAAGCAGTGAGAGCCTTTTTGCTTGAGAAAAATATACTCTTGAGGTTTCTTTGCATCCTAAAAGAGAGAGACATTTATTTGAAATTTATATCAATAAATATTTATTACTTGCTCAAGGGATAGAAGTGATTGAAATCTTTTTATGATCATAAAATTTACTAAAGATGATTGAGGTAATTTTTGTTACCTCGGGGGTAACTCTGTATCTTATGGCATAGAGTTATCTAATTTTAAATAGTCTGAGAATTTCAGGGGTGTGTGTGTGTGTATGTGTGTGTGTGTGTGTGTGTGTGTATTTTTAAGACAAGTGCATTATGTTTTCAAGAACTTTATGTTGATTTCCCTCTTCTTGATTTCAATATTTTTAAGGCTGCAGATGAATAAAATAAATTTGTTTTTTATATAACAATAAAATTTGTTACAAGTTCTAATTCACTGAGGGAAAGCATCTTGAGAACATGAACAAATATATTTTATTTTGTCCATGCCATTTGTAGTAACATGTCTTATAAAACAAAGAGATTTAGGTATACATACAGATGCACGTATCTTGAAAGGAAGATATATTTTTTTAAATGAATGCTTGTGATTACCAAGAGATAATTTCTAAGATGTGAAATAGGATAAAGGGATTTTTTTGACTTATCCACAAAAGATGGTCAAAGCCTTTGGTTGAAAGTCAGTGCAGTAGTTCCTCCTGATCCACAGTTTTAATTACCTGCAGCAAATTGTAGTCTAGAAGCAGATGATCCTTCTGATGAATCATCAAAAGTAGACTAAAATTACATCACAGTGCCTATATCATTCACCTCACTACATGTCATTGGACAGGCATGTTATCATCTCACATTATCACAGGAAAAAGGAAAGTACGGTATAAGATGTTTTGAGAGAGAGAAAAACCACATTCCCATTAACTTTTATTACAATATATTGTTATAATTGCTTTATTTTATTATTGGTTATTATTGGGAGTCTCTTACTATGCCTTATTTATAAATTAAACTTTATCATAGATGTGTATGCACTGGAAAAAATGTGGTGTATCTAGGGCTTGGTACTACTCGTGACTTCAGGCATCCACTGGGGGTGGTGGAACTTATCCTCCACGAATAAGGGGGAACTGCTATATGGTATTTTAGCTAAGGCTTAGGCTGTAGGTTCATTCAAATCATTGATGGTCCATCAGTTTATGTTGTTATGCTTTGAGGAAAATGTGTACCTCTTAAATAATCACTTTGCTCATCTGCAAATTGGGTAAATAATATCTCTGCTTTAAAGATCCCATAAGAATTAAATGGAAAATGAATGTAAAACACTTAGAAAATTGTTTATCACATGATAAGCATGTAAGAACTGCTAGTTTTTATGGTCTGGTTTACATAAGCATCAGTTAAACATGAAAATATCTGGAAAGGTAGGTAAGTTGCATTTCTGTCATGGAATGCTTTCTTCAGAGCATCATCACTTTCCTTTATCTTTTTTATCTATGCTATGGTATTTATAAGTCTGTTACTTTTTACATTGTCAGTTCCTTGTTCATTTTCTTACATATTATGTTGCCCTTACTGTGGAAAAGAACTAGCTGGAAAAACTGAACATTGCTGTTTTAAATTCATACTTGAGGCAAGATAGCATCTTTGGCAACATCATTTTCCTTACAAGTATGAACGGTGTCAAAAGCTTTAAATGCCCCCTTGCACCAGCATGCCCAATTCAACAGTACTTTCCTCCTTTTTTAAAAAAGTTTGTTTATTTTGAGGTGGGAGGGGCAGAGACAGAGAGGGAGAGAGAGAGAATCTGTAGCAGGCTCTCTGCTATCAGCAAAGATCCTGAAGCGAAGCTCTATCTCAGGACAGCAAGATCATAACCTGAGCTGATATCAAGAGTCAGATGCATGGGGCACCTAGGTGGCTCAGTCGAGTAAGTGTCCAACTTCAGCTCAGGTCATGATCTTATGGCTGGTGTGTTCAAGTCCCACATCAGCCTCGGTACTGACAGCTCAGAGCCTGGAGCCTGTTTCGGATTCTGTGTCTCCTTCTCTCTCTACTCCTTCCCTGTTCTTGCTCTGTCTGTCTCTTTCTTTCTCTCCCTCAAAAATAAATAAACATTGAAAAAAAAAGAGTTGGATACTTAACTGACTGAGCCATCCAGGAGCCCTAACATGTTTCCTCTTAAACATGCTACCAGTGTTGCCCATTTCTGCTTTTGAAAAATCAATATCCATATTAGAAATTAAAAACAAAAAAACTATTTACAACAGGAATTTTGATCCTTGGGGACTCATCTTGTATAGATTCAGACTATTGGTTACTTATTAGCACCATGGGCTTTGGAAATTAAATGTAATTAAATTTTTTGACTTATTTTAACTTTCTAGAATGGTTTCAGATTTTGAGGGTTTGCATGGATAGTGTAAGGTAGTGTGCAAGAATTAAATGTTGAAATGGATTTTTCCATATAGAAATGCTTATTCAGACCCACTAATGAGAAATAATAGCTTTGCCACATTTTTACAGTAATGATGGAGTCACATTAATCATCATACTCATTACCATTGTTTTCAATGACTAATGGAATTTGTTAGAGTCTAAAAAGAGAGAGAGAGAAAAAACATAAAAGAGGATATCCACCACTCTTCAGAGTTTGGTAAATGCATCTGGCTCTGGTTCTCTAAGAAGATATAAAATGGGATGAGATGAGACATGAAGGAGATTTACTTGGGGTCAGTCTTTGTGAAAGATAAAGGAAGAGAGGGGCAGGAGAAAGTAGGAAAAGCCTTCAGACCATGGTATAGAATTGAGGCCTGTGGAAAGAGAGCAAGAAGGACGGGGGTTTGGTCAGGAAGAGCTCCAGACAGCAGTGCCCTTCTCTGAAAGGCTTTATCAGGCTGAAGAGAAGTCCCAGGGAAATTTACTGTTACAGGAGGTCCATAAAGGACAAGAATGGTCTAACTTTAAAAGCTCAGTCACTGGTTGGGAGCAGCCCAGAGGAAGTGTGTCCGGCAAAACGTGACAGATGGAGGCTATCAGCCGACGATGCTCTCTGCAGCAGGTCACTTGAAGGGTGGTTGGCGCATGTGGTACGCTACCACAGTAATCTCCTCAGACTCTTGTCAACTGTCATCACAGAATATCAATAATAAACCAGTAATATACACATCACCATTGCCGTTCCCTACAGGGAGACATAACTCCAAACTCACTATAGGTTATTTTTATATCAACATCCTAGCTGATAGGAATCTTTTCTCAAGTATTTTCAGTTGATCTGTTTCTACAGATCAGTATTTAAAAATATATATGTTTAGGGGCGCCTGGGTGGCTTAGTCGGTTAAGCGTCCGACTTTCGCTTAGGTCATGATCTCGTGGTTTGTGGGTTCGAGCCCCGTGTCGGGCTCTGTGCTGACTGCCAGCTCAGAGCCTGGAGCCTGTTTCAGTCTGTGACTCCCTCTCTCTCTGACCCTCCCCTGCTCACGCTGTCTCTCTCTCTCTCCTAAGAAATAAATAAAAAAAAAAACATTAAAAAAAATAAAAATATATATGTTTCTTTCAGTCTGTAGGTTGCCTTTTTTACTTTGTTGATTGTTTAATTTGCTTTGAAGAAGTTTGATATAGTCCCACGTGTTTATTTTTTATTTTGTTGCTTGTGCTTTAGGTGTCATATTCAAAAGATCATTGACATCATTGTCAAGAGCCATGTTAAGGAAGGGGTTAATGTTGAAGTATATAAGAAACTCCTACAACTCAATACCAAAAGACCAAATAATTGCCAATGGGTAAATGAAAAGTACCCAATAAAAGTACAACAAAAATTTTGAAACCATATGTATGGCTCTGTACCAACACTTCATCTTGCAGGCTGGTGTTGGTATCGTAAAGTCATTTCATTTTCTTTTTGGTAAACCTGGACAAATTCTCCTCAATACAGATAATCAGTTAGGTGATACCAATTAGATTTAATAAATGAAATAAAACTGTTAGATGTTTTGTACACTAAATACTCTAAAGTACATTCTTCAAACAGAGAGCTTTATATGTGGCTCTTATATTTCTAGATGGATGGATGGATGGATGGATGGAAGGAAAGATGGATGGATGATTGGATGGACAGATCAATTTATTGATTGATGGATTCAAATTGTTAAGGATACAGTAATTTGGAGATAAACAAGAACCTACCTGCCTTCAGAGAACTCACAGTTTAGCAGAGAATAAGGATTAACAGGTTATAGTACAGACTGATAGCTGCCATTCTATGAAAGTACAGGAGAATCTGTAAATATATAAAAGAGACCAGTAACTTATGGTACCTCAGAAGACTTCCATGAGAAAATGACATCTAAAATGAATACTGAAGTGAGGTTCATTCAGCAAAGGGGCCAGGTTTATTTTAAGCAAAGGGAACTTCAGGAAGAGAGTGACTCAAAGGCATGTTACTTATTGTTGGGGAACTAAAAATCCTGTTTATATCCTGTTTAAGCAAATACCGTGTATATAATCAAATGATCACCACAAGAAAAACACCGTGCAGTAATGGGTACAGGTGTTTCTTAATTCAAATATTTTAAAGCTCATAGAATGATGGTGATAAAAATGACAAACATGACAGTACTGGAATCCTCTCTAGAACTCCATGTTAGCATAACAGAACACAAGCTGAAGTTAAAGACCTGGGTTCATCTCTCTGCTCTCTTGCTTATGGGGTATTAATCAGCTCACTTACTGTCTCTGAGCCTCAGATCCCTCTGTGTTTCTCACAGCGTTACTAAGAAAACCGTGAAAATTCATATGAAATGTCTTATGAGTCCTAAGCTTTACATACATATGCAGGCTTTAACGTTTTGCAATTTTTGCCAAATGTCCTTTGTTGTATAACTTCCAGAATGTATAGAAGTTCGGGATGCTAGAAGTAGAGTTGCCATATTTGGCAAATTAACACATGATGTCATGTAATATTTGAAATATACATATATTAAAATAGCAAGCATTGTTTTTCTGAAATTCAAATTTCACTAGAAAATTTGTTTCATATGGAGATCCTAGTTAGAAGGGAAGTAGCAGTGGGGAGGGGAGAAGATAACGATGTATAGGAGATGGACGTGGTAGCTATATTACTTGATGTACTTTTCACTTTCCCTTGAAAATTGGTACATCTTCACTTAGTAAAATTAGGAAAATAAATATAAGCAGAAAGGAAACAATTTCTTGAATTATTAAATATCAGATAATCCTTATTAGCATTTTTATGTATTTTCTACTTATCTATAGGTATATACAGCTATATAAATTAGCATAGCAAATGTAATCATGTTATACATACTTTTATATAAACTGAGGCTTACTCAGTGATATATCATAAATGTCTATGTCAACAAATCCTTCATGTGTTTTGTAGCCTGAAGCTCATTCCATTATATAGAACAATTGAATTAAATAAGTCATTAAGTTGGATATTTAGTTTGACAAAACCTCTAAACTATCATAGAATCAGCAATAAGGAGTATATTTATAGAAAAATCTTTATAGGTATATTCTTATATTTTTATTATCCCCTTAATCTAGCCTCTTTGAAGTAAAATTATTTGGTTACAGGAACAATTATGTGGCTAGCTTTTGACATAAATGATTAATATTTTTTCAAAAATATCTTGTCCATTTATCTTTTCAGAATTAATACATGATCATGTTTCTCCACATTCTGGCAAATTGTGTATTATGACACCTTTGACAATTTCATAAAGAAGAATGGTGCTTTATTGTTATCATATGCTTAGTTCGATTAGTAATCACTTTTGTTATATTTTGACCATTTGTATTTGTTCTATAATTGCTTATTGTGACAGCAAATTGGCTCACTCAACTTTACCTCATTTCTCTCTTTTAGTCTGGCTTCCTTAAGATAAAGCCTGACAAGCTAATATCTAATTCCTAAATAGACCAGCAGGAGTCCATGCAGTCCCTCTGTCAAATGAATGTGTTTAGATTTTGTTTGTTTGTTTCTTGTTGGTTTCCCCTGCTGCAACAGTATTTGGGAGTTGTATTGTCAGATCCCTGGCTTCCTGTATGTTTGATAGCAGTGGCAGGTGGCAGCAATAACATTATTTCTATTGGAATAGTCTCTTGCTGTGGCTGGGTGTTACTCCTGGCTGCATCCCTTCTGCTTAAATAGTATCAGAATTTGGTTCTTTTCCTCCTCCTAGAAATTCTATACATTGACTAATACTTTAATAAATCCATTTTCATGTATTCTGCCTGAATAAGCTGTTTTAAACTAAAAATTCTGTACAGTACACTATCTTATGCCCATTAACTGTTTTTCTCTGCTGAGATTCATATTTTATTATTAATTTGCAATAGCACTTTACATATTAAGAGTTGCAGTTTTTCATATCATACAGATTGAATGTTTTCTTAGTTTTCTTTTTACTTTTTAAATGGATCTAACAGTTCACTAATTTCAAATTAAACTAGAAATCTTAGTCTCTTTTCCTAATATCTATGAACATATATACCTAAAGCATCACTTAACTACAGTATTTTATAATAGTTCATTGGAAAAGAATATTTTTAAGTTAGTGCAGATAGTAAATATATTTTATATAGTCCCTAATTTAGATCACAGTTTTCTGATATTCCTCTCTTCTGCATCCCATTTTCCAGTAAATCTATACCTCTAAGATGAAGTAACAATAGACAAAGATATCAGTTAGAACCGACTTAGTTGCACTGGGAAAGAGAAATGACATCGACAGTTTTCTTCCCAGAGAAAGTTTGGTGGGAAGTAGGAAGGTGAGGAAGGACGGGACAGGCAAAAGGTGAAGCTTATATGTCTCAGAGAAGGTAAGGTGGAGATACCTCAAGAAGCTTGCCCAAAACACTTAAAATTTGTTTTTAATTTTCTTACATAAGCTCTGTGCCCAACATGGGGCTTGAACTCATGACTCTGAGGTAGGAGTCAAATGCTCTACTAACTAAGCCAACCAGGCACCCCTACCCAAAACATTTTTTTAACCCACTGATAATGCTGAGACTTTGACTCAAAGTCTAATTTCCTGCTCCAGTCTGAGATGTATCCCACTGAAGTAACCTTGCAGGCACAACAAATCTGTGCTACACTAATAGTTAAAATTGTTAACTCTTAACATTCTTCAGCTGAGTAACTCCTAGACTTCCAGGACACCTTCCCTAACACTTATAACCTAACTTTAAGTATCTCAGGTCTTGGCTTTGTTAAGTTTAGCATTCTTCTGCTTCTGCTTCTGCTTCTTCTTCTTTCTTCTTCCTTCTGTTAGAGAGACACACACAGAGAGAGACAGAGCATGACCAGGAGAGGGGAGGAGAAAGAGAGAGACACAGAATCCAAAGCAGGTTCAAGGCTCTGAGCTGTCAGCACAGAGCCCGACATGGGGCTCAGACTCATGAGTCGTGAGATCATCACCTGAGCCAAAGTTGTACGTTTAACTGACTGAGCCACCCAGGCACCCCTTAAGTTTAGCATTCTTGAAGACACTAGGAACTCACTATGTTTGAGAGACTTAGAAGTTCTTTCATTAACCCCACAGAAGAGACTGAAGTCTCCATTCCAGCCACTGTGAAAAATGATACAGTGGCTCACAACAGAGGCTGCAGGGAGAACCCCTAGGATGAGACACAGATTCATTGATACCTACGTGGCAGCAAAAGCCAAAGTGAGGTCTCCTCAGCCAAGGGAACCACTGAATGCTGTCTGTCTCCGTTGCAAAGGTTAGGAATGTGTAGGAAGACCACAATTATTCATTGTGGTAGATACCAGAGTAATAATTACAGTGAAGTGTATAGCAACTTTAACCTTATGAATTCCTTAAAAATTATCTTATATATTTTTGGTTATGTGTTCTTTTATATTAACTGAGTATCACTTGGCCAATCTCTATGCAAAACTGTATTGATTATTTGCTTTTGTCAGAGTAACACTGAAAATATAATTTTGTGTGGCATTTTTTTGTTTGTGATACCAAATCTTCCCATCCATGAGCAGTTTATATCTCTGTATATTTAGATGTACATGATTTCTGATCTGTTTCTGGTCCATAGATGTATGTATCATTTACCATTTTTCTATCAAGGATACTTTTAAAATATTTTTATACATTTACTTATATATTATATACATTATATATAATCACTACGTATTTACATATATACAAATACATTAGATATCTATGTAAATGTATGCATATATAAATATGTGGGGAGGGACACCTGGGTGGTTCGGTCTATTAAGCATCTGACTCTAGGTTTTGACTCAGGTCATGATCTCATGGTTCGTGTGTTTGAGCCCAGCATCAGGCTCTGTGCTAGCAACTCAGAGCTTGCTTCAGATTCTCTCTCTCGCTGTCTCTCAGCCTCTCCCCTGCTCATTCTCTCTCTCTCTTTCAAAGAAAATATGTAAACATTTCAAAAAAAGTGTGTGTGTGTGTGTGTAATCATTGTACTACGTAAAGCAGTGGTAGAATATGGTTATAGAAATTGAATTACCCCACCATCATGGCCACAATCCCAGTGAATTTATTCTTGATTTTTATTATCTGAACTGATTTTTTAAAAACCTAATTTTATAACCCAAATACTGCTTCAGAGTGTTTTGAAAGTAATTATTTGGACATATTATATGAAATTTTTAAATTTCAATATATGTAACTGATGCATAGAATTACATCATTAGAGACTGAGGATGATAGTTTACAAAAGAATAAAATATCAATAGGAAAATGTAGGGGGCACCTGGATGGCTTAGTCATTAAAGCGCCTGACTTCAGCTCAGGTCATGATCTCTTGGCAGACTCTGTGCTGACAGCTCAGAGCCTAGAGCCTGCTTCAGATTCTGTGTCTCCCTCCCTCTCTGGCACTCCTCAACTCATGCTCTGTCTCTCTCTCAAAAATGAGTAACTATTAATTTTTTTTAAAAAAGGAAATGTAGGAAATACTTCTTATAAAATGGAGTGAATATTTCAAATGGAATTATAATATGGAGTTATAATTTTGATGATGATTATTTTTAGACGTTCTGTGTTTCATATATGAGATATTATTTATACTTATTTTATTAGATAACATTTTAGATTCTGAAAAGGAGAAAATTAACTGCTATTTATCAAATCTTTGTTTCAAGGTCCAGTTTTTTTAAAAGTTCATACTTCATAAAGAGTATTTAACTTTACGAATACTATTTTATTATTTTTGCCTTGAGAACTGCTTAAGCTATTTTATTTCTCCCTCTGTATCCTTAAATGACCATTTTCTGAAAGCAAGCCAATATTTTTTAATGTTTTATTCCACTGTGAAGAACAATTGCTTTAAATAGAGCTCATGCAGCGTCATTTATCATGATTTTTAAAAATGTATCAACTTTAGCTTCAGCTAATAGTCCTAACCAGTAAACTCCACATTCAATGCTGTTGTCTTTTATTTAATCTCTACTCACCTTATTCTTTGGTATTTAATTCCACCAGTTCTTTTTGGTTGGATTCATTTGGTAATTTTCCTTCTAAGTTTACATTTCTGTAAACAAAGGGCTTAGCTGGAATAAATCTTGGTTCTTCTTCTGACAGCTCATTTTCAGACATACTGCTCTCTCTCAAGGTGTTGATTCGGCTTTCACAATTCTACTCTGCACAAGAACTGCTGGGATGTATATTTGACCCACAGTATTATGCTGCACGGTAATCAATTGCCTATCCAACTTGGCTCTGCACTTACTATTTTCATGGAAATTTCTCCTGAGTATTCTTGGTATGTTCTATTTCCTTCCACCTTTAGCTGTCTGTATTCTTTGTGCATCTTAGAGGTCTAATAAATGGAACTCCAACATACACATTAGCTACTGTAACCAATATACTAACAGTCACAATCAAAACTACTTCTGTAAACCAGCATTAGGAAATGCTGATTGCAGGGAACTTAATGGAAGTGTCCTACTTTCTGGAGTCATTTGTTTTGATGAGAGTCTGAGTGTAAATTCTGTACAAAACACAGACCGCTATTATGCAGTTAATTATGCACAAAGTAAACATGTACAACCGTAAACAGCAAAATGCCACCTAATAATGGATAACTCCAGATTTATGATATGCATGTCCAATCTGTAAAGGCTTCTATTCATGAATCTAAAATGAATGGAACATTACCTAAATGGTCCAAAATGAAGGATTTAATACATTGCTCTACCCTCATTGCTACTTATTTCTTGTCAGCAGATTTTTCATTTTTGCCTTAATTTATTGTACATAAACACTATGCAAATGTTTGGATCATATTTAAAAACATATGGTTTATGCTTATGATTACTGGTTAGGCATTTTATTACAAATTACTTGCTAAGAAAATCACTTTCTTAATTATACAGGTCAGCATATAAACACCGTGCCCACATGTACTTGCTATACAAAGCTCCACTAAGTAAACATAGTGTGTGTAATTTAGGGAATATGTTTATATATTGTCCCCGACATATGTGTTAAGGTTGCCTGCTGGCTACTTTCATGAGTGCAAATGGAATTTCTTCTATAAGGAACATGTTGTATAATCTGCTAGTCCAGGGACAGTTCTGAAATTTGATATCAAATAAAATAAAATCTGATCGTGTTTATCCATCCCCCAAATGAAAACGATAAAGATGATTAAGAAGCTACTAAATTCAAATAAGATTATATTATTAATTTACATAATCATTTGTTTTTAATCCCTCTTTGTTTCAAGAAGTTCATATGATTTACAAAAATGCCAAAATTGCAACAATTTAAGGAATAGCTAAATGAATATCTGAGTGTTAAGAGAAAAGAAATTGGAGGAAAGGGAATGTAGCAGGATTAAGATTAACTCACAAAATACATGCTGGCAGACTTTTGAGAGTTAGACACATATTTGGCTTCAGGCATTTTATTAATCAAAACAGACACAGAAAAACAAATGGTTAATGATACTCTATATCTTAGTTAATCCACTGCTTCCGAGAAGCCACGGATTCTTTATTCTGAAACAACATGTGTCCAGTGCATCCTTTTAGAGAAAGCACTCTTTAAAAAAGATCCCAGATGTGTCAGTGTAGGTTCATGAATTATAACAAATGTGCCATAATGGAGTGACATGCTGATAGTGGGGAGGTTGTGTGTGTGGTGGCGAGGAAAAGGGGAAAAAGGGGATTCTCTACTTTTCACTCCATTTTGCTGTGAACCTAAAACTGTTCTAAAAGGTTTATCAATAATAATAATAAAAAAAAGTCCCAAACAGGGGCGCCAGGGTGGCTCAGTCAGTTGAGCATCCAACTTTTATTTTGGCTCAGGTCATGATCCCGGGGTTGTGGGACCCAACCCTGTGTCAGGCTCCATGCTGGACACTAAGTTTGCTTGGGATCCTCTCTCTCTCTCTCTCTCTCTTTCTCTCTCTCTCTCCCTCTCCCTCTCCCTCCCTCCCTTTCTCCTCTGTCCCTCTTCCCAACCCATGCACTTTCTCTCTTTCTAAAATTAAATAAATAATAAATAGAAGTTAAAATTTTAAAAATTAAAAAGCCCAAATAATATTCTCATAATTCTCATGACAGTTTTCACATTCAGTCTTCAGTGTAAAAGGTCAGCATAATTCTAGTACAATTGAGTAAAAACTGTCTCCTGGGGGTGATGGTTATGTAGGTCAAAACAGTGTAGTTTTGATATACAGCATTAAAGAATGCCTCCTTTAAGGTATTTCTGTAAATCGTTATGCATCCCACATTCCAAATTGATATATATCCTAGACCCGTATGAACTATTTTAATTGGTTCTAACTCATTAGGTCATCAATACATAATAAATGGTTTTGCAATAGAAAAATTGGCTTGAGAATCTCTTTCCTTGAAAGTAACCCAGAGGTAAAACATGCATAGATAAAAATATTAACAAAATAAATAAAATAGTTGGAAATGGTGCAGGGGTCCTTTTGATGATGGAAAATAGATTGCTTTACTTGGCTTGTATACATTCTTTTGCACAAGGACATTTATGGAATCACAGTAAACCAAGGGATACATGCCTGATATACTTGGAGAAAAATGTTCAGGTACTTGATCATTTTAGCTGTGTCTTAGAACAAATTCTGTGTTCTGTAGCTATATATCATTTTATTTCTTTTTAAAAAGTTTACATAATCATTTCACAAGGAGCCCCCCTCCCCCCAAAGAAAACTTCACAAACAGGTAACAGCAGATCTAAGTTCTTGTTTAAATTGCTATTGTTATTTTTGTTATTTTGTGTTGTGAAACTGGAATAGATTGGAATGGCCATGCATGAAAGGTCAAAATATGAAATCAATTACCATATTTGTGCAGTTCCAATTTCTATGCAAAGCATATGGCTTTTCTCTATCTTGTTTGGATAATTACTCCCTTGCCATTTCCCATTGCCATTATTATCAGCTTTCTTTTCATATGATTTTTTTGTGAGGCGTAGGGGGACATGATATTATTATGTACCTTTAAAATATTCTTCTGGCTTGATTGTATCTGTTTATTCTGAAAATCAATAACTATTTTTGAAAAGTGAATGAGATCAGAGAAAGTGAAAAACGTAAGAAATATTCTAGAGACTTAATGCAAAGATGACTATAGAGTCTATTTACTATATTCAATTAAAAAATATCTCATTATTGATTAGAATTATGGAATTTGCAGCATAGAAAAAAGGAGAAAGGGAATTACCAACAACTGAAATTAAAATTGCAACTCTTTTAAGAGCTGCCAAAATTCAAATAAGTGTATGTCAAGATTGTCTTCACAATTTAAGTGTAAGTGTTTAAGTCAAAATTGTCTCTTATTTCACACAAAATCAAACATTTCATCACTTTAATATTTCTGTAGTGATTGTATTTTGGAAAGTCTTAAGCTAAATTTCACCATAAATATTTCATAACTATTAATACTGAAACAGCTAAAATGTATTTTACTTGTTCTACATGCTTCATCATGTTGGTCATTGGTAGTACAGAAAGTTATACTTCTTAGTTATCCTGTTAATAGTGTAAAGCCTGGGGTGCCTGGGTGGCTCAATAAGTTAAGTGCTAGATTTTGGCTAAGGTCATGATCTCACCTGTGAAGCCTGGTTGGGATTCTCTCTCTTTCCCTTTCTCTCTGTTCCTCTCCATGTCATGCTTTCTCTCTCTCAAAAATTAAAAAAAAAAAAACTTAAAAAAATAAAACATAATGTGAAGTTTATTTTCAGGATTTCAAAATTTTCAGTTTATTAATAGTGAAACTTAGGCACACAGACAATTGACTTTTTCCTTTATGTGATCATCTTATCCTTTGGACTAATTTTAAAACATTATTTGAAGATATAAAATACTTCCATGCCTGGTAACTTTTACTGAAAGAGAGACAATATAATTTTGTCTTGTTAGGTGCTTTGTTTGGGATCACAGTTGTATAACTTAAAAATGGTTAATCCTTTTATGTTTTGCTTTATAAGATTTGTTAGATGAGAAAGACCTTAGGACTGTACCCTATGCTTCATGAATTATGAAATTGTCCAAACTTACTGGATTGAACAGGTATATTATTCCATACTCTCTAGAAGCGTCAAGTACTGTCCCCTCTAGTTCTTTTGGATGATTCTTTCCCTGGTCTTGGTAATTTCCTTAATATTTGTACTGATCAGAAATCTGAAGAACTGAAAGGAATCTCTGTGGGTACCTGGGGTTTTCTGTGTGGATTTGTCCTCTTGGGTTCTCTGTCCTGATATTTTAGGTTCCTTGGTCTCTATGGAAATTGGAGCGCCAGCTCAATATTTTCTGATCCGTTTTGACTAGATTCCAGCTCCTTGAACTATGGCCTGGACATTTTCTCAAAGTAGTAACTGTGGGAATCATTTGGCTTCTCTTGTTCTCTTCTCTTTCTCCCAGGGATAGCTGTTTTTTATGGTGTCTAGTCCAATGCCTTGCATATGGTTATTTCATGTACTTTGCTTTCTGCTGCGTTTTTGTTTCTGCCAAGTGGTGAGAAAGAGGAAGCCAAATCCAGCCCTTGTTACTTCACATCAGAAATGAGTATATATGGTTTTATTTTGTGTGATAAGTTCTCACAATGGGTTTATTGGTTCCATGGATAGGTGTACTCTTTATTTTCATAGTTAGTAGCAGATTTATTTTAAAATGTAACAAATTATACTCCTGCCAACAATACCTGCAAGTATATTTTCCAACATTACCTGAAAAATTGTTTTTTAATGTTTCCAGGCTGATAAAAAAGTTATCAATCATTCTTAATTTAATAATTTACCTTTCCTGTTGTTGAATGTAAGCATGAATTTATATGCCTACTGATGTGAACTTGCTCGTCTATGAATTGCTGAGTCATATATTTTGCTGTTTTTCTTTTGTGCAACTGGCCATTTTCTTATCAATTTATAAAAAGCACATTGTGATTTTTCATAAATTATCTTTTAATAAATTGTACCTTGCATTGCAAATATTTCAGATATATTGCTTATTTTCTAATATTTATTAGTTTTATCTTAAACCTGATTTTTATTTTTTAAAATGTTAATTTAATTAGTTGACTGAAAACAGCACATTCTTTCTTTTATAACATCAAAGTTTAACAGTAGCTTGGTTTTATGGTATCCAGGGACATCCTTTTCCCTGGATTGCAGAGGGAGTGTTTTGGTATTCCTTGCAAGGTCTAGAATCATCTGGGCAGTAAACAATAGAACTGAAACCAGAACATTTATTTCTATGTCCTTTTCATTTTATCACATATCTGTTACTTGAATAATCATAAACTAGTAATTAAAACAGACTTTCAATTTCAAAGGAAGGAAGGAAAAGAGAGAAGGGAGAGATGGACAGAAAATAGAGAACTTTAGACCATAAACTTTAATGTTTTTAATTCAAAGTATATGTATCTGTTACATCTAGATTATTTTGAGAAATGAGTTATGTGTTAACTGTCATCAGCAGGCCCATCCAATGAAACTCAACACATTTCATAAAATTTTCCTTTATCAATCAAAATATCTAAACCAGCTGGTGATAATTCTACTTGAGAATGGAATTTGAGTGTATATTTTAGTAATTCAGTGGTGATGAAAGAAAATATGAAAATGTATTAAATATCATAAACTCTTTTAATAGCATCCTCTTACTTCTTGAAGATTTCATGGGAAATCGAAATGGTAAAGGATTGATGTGAGGCAAACGCTGAGACCATGATGTCTACCTGCAGGTTAGTTCCCCTTCAGCTGAATGATAGTATGTATGTCAGAGATGAATCTTATAATTGTAGCTCTCTTGCAGCTTTAATTGAATACTCATACACTCATTCATGATAAGAAGACGTTGTCTTTTATTTTAGCTTTAATGCCAAAAGAGTTTGAAACTTTAAATTGTTCTCTTTGCTTTATTGCACTTTTGAAGCTGTCCACATCTCATTCAGTGGTATTCTTTCATTTCCATCATAAAGAATCTGATGAGGAAAGTGGACATCCAATTAACCACTCACCTGACACTACACTTTCTCTTCAGGATGTCTTAGCTTTGAGATACACTGAAGCTTGACTCTCTCATGACATTTCACTATCAAATATTCAGGTAGATTGCATTAAGGACACTAATTTCCCTGCCAATCTCTCAAAGCAGTGTTTCAGAAATGTCCAATAAATCGGCAAATATTGTAAGAAGACCTGAACTCATTGTCATAACATATAAATGTTGTTATTCAGTCTACTATAGTGTCTCAACCTGCAACCCTATATAGTAGCAACATTTGTATGTGATGTCTTTGTAAAAGTCATCACATTATGCCATATTAAAAAGAAAGGTAAAGAAAATATATAAGTGCAAACCATGTTTTCAGATTTCACCAAATTATATATTTTATCCAAAATAAATATAATTTTTAGTGTTTTGTTAATAAAAAAAGTAAGCGTAGAATTTTTACAGATTTGCTCATTGTTCCATAGAGGCCATGCATTTTCTATCTTCATTACTCCAATTTCACTAATAGTCATAAAAGTTTTGCAAGTTTAATCTTACTTCTTCAAATATACTATCAATTCCTTACAGAATACCTTGTGATTTTTATGTCTCTTATGTCTCCCATGACTTGTGTACAACTGCATATATCGCAGAGAGTCGAAAACATTTATTGATTTTTTTTTCTTCAACAATTTAGGAATTTATATTGAATAGCCTTCAGGTGACACAATTATTAGTGAAATGAATTAATCCCTATCCTCAAAGAACATATATCTACTAGGATATAATTGAAGCATACAACACATTCACACACACTCATATTCAGACATATACCAAATAGAAATTAGAAGAAGCCATCCACAAAGAGCTAAAAAAACAAGTTGTGAGAATTTAGTAAAGAGCTTAGAAATCGACTGAATAACATCAAGAAAAGTTCTATGAGGAAAATAATTTGACATGGATTATGAAAGAATTTTACAAATGGATGGAAGAGGAGGTTGTTTTATATAGAAAGAGCACACATCCAACAGTTTAAAAGTGTAAGTTATTTTCTTGGGGGAAATAAAGTAAAAAGTTGTTTTTAAGTAGGTAGATGGAGTGACAAAGCAAGAATCTTAAAAGCACTGAAAAGATATATTTTCAGTAAAATTAGAAGACTGAGGAAATCTCAAAAGCTAATATTCACAGTACTTCCAGAGGCAACAGATCTGGACAGAGGGGGGCATCATATTAGGGGAATCTTAGAAATCTCCAGGAATTAGTCATTACCTTAAGGAAGAACCAGTAGGGGAACTTTCATACTTCATGTGCTGTGAACAAGGCCGAAGGGACAAGGCTTGAATATCTGGTGAACAGAGAGATGATATACAAAGAGCAGAGCAACCCAGAAATGGAAGCTCAGAAAGTAAATGCAAAATGTCTATTCTAATTATTAAGCAAATCACACTGAAGTCTATACTGTATCCCATGATAGTCAATAGCTTGTGAAGAAACTGGAAAGTCAGAGCTTCTATTAAAAACCCTCTTGAGCCTGATTAGTTTAAGAAAGGAAGAGAAGTGATAGTTGTATTCTCTAGCTGTGGCAATACAAGAGAGTTTACAAGTAGGCCGGTCTGAAAAGCTACCCTGGCTACCACTCATCCCATCTGAAGAAGAGCTGTTTAGGAAAATGCATCAATTCAAACAAGCCCAACAAAATGAAAATATACAAGATTCATACAAAAATATTATAGAACACAAGAGAAAACTAGCAGTACAAGTTTTTTATGGATTAGCAAACTTTATTACAGATAGGTTGCCACAAAATAGAGCCATTCTAACATTACTTTATATATATAAAACTCTGAGATAAAATGACCAAGTTTCAAACAGAAACATGCAGAACTCAAGAAATAAGTAGAAGAAAAAGACCAAATCACTTGAGAAATGAAGACTAAATTATAAGGAAAGAGCACAAAGGAGAATAGATTTCACATAAAACCAGTAACAGACAATGATAGAATTGAAAACATTTAACCAAGAAGTTATTTAAAAGAAGTTGGAGGAAAAAGATAAATATGGAAGACAGCCAAGGGGGATTCAACATATGCACAAGTTTATTTCCAATGGAGAAAATAGAATAATTAGATAAAACAATAAAATGTTTACATGGAAGTTAAAATATATATTATTTTAAATAGCATTACATTTAGATTGCCAATTTCAATTTAACCTTTAACCAATAACAACAATTCAGTTGATCAGTGTCCAGCGTGATTTTACATGACTATCCTGTTCATATTCACTTCTCAAAATTGTACCCATGATGAATAGTTAAATGCCTAGACAGATACTAGATTTCTCAGTAATTTCCAGTGTCCCTAAAAACTATATGCCAAATAAGATGTTTTCACTTGCTTGTTTAAATTTTAGAGAACTTTGAATCTTATGACACTCATTATAGTTTGAATTTGCCTTAAATTTTAATTTTATTTCATTTTCTTTTTTGTCATTTATGTGTTTTATCAACATACCCATTATATATGATTTTCAGAAGTGACAAAGTAATAGGTAGCACATACTTTTTAAAAATATTCAATACTTAGAATGTGCTGTTGACCATTTTAGGTGGTTTATAAATGTTTGCTGATTTAATGACGAATGCATATGTATTGGTGAATAGGTTGAAATGATTTTTTTTATTAACTCAATGCAACTACATTTGTCATGTACCCATGTTCTATATACATTATACTTCTCACTTGCAAGCTTTGGTAATTTGAACCACAGTAAACAAAACCCATGCATGTACAGGATTTGATAAAGTCAATATATGATTTAAAAATGCTCACTCCAATCTGATTTGAGATTGAATTTTCTAGCATCTCCAAATCAAATGCTGTAGGAATTCAGGCTGTAAATGTTTACATATTTCAGAGACCTGTCTCCATACCACACCTGTGTCATTAACTTCTATCCTTTGCATAGTTTGTTCATGAACAGAGTCTAAGAATCTTGCACTTTCTGGCTTTATGGATTATTTGATTAGCCAGGTTGAATAAAATAATAGAGTCAGAGATGGTACTTTTTATATTAAATAATATAGGCTCAGTATTTTTTGCCTCTAGATGGTCAGGCACAAAATGCTTTAATGTCTCTGTGATTTTTTAATTGCTTTGCATTTTGTTTATCTGTTCAGCAGCATCTTCCACAACTTCCCCCCTTTAGGGTAAATATTGAATGACACTGAAATAAATCTAATATTCTTAATATGCTTTCTGACTCCTGTTGCCCATTCACATAATATTCCTTTTTTTTTTTCAGTACCTTTCACAATTACTTACATGCAAAGTTTATGTTTAACCTATAGCTGTAAATGTCTTTCCTTCATAGCAAAGACATATCATTTTTACTTTGCTCCTCTCATGCTTTTTATATTCATCCAATAGAGCAATTGTCATGTCGTATTATAATTGTTTCCTTGTATGTACCTTTCCTACTGGATTTTATTTTTATTATTTATCTTTTTAAGTTTATTTATTTTGAGAGAGAGCATGAGCAGGGGAGAGGGCAAAGGGAGATGCAGAGAGAGAATCCCAAGCAAGCTTGACACTGTCAGCACAGAACCTAACACGGGGCTCAGTCCCACCAACCATGAGATCATGACCTGATTGTGAGTCAAAGGCTCAACCAACTGAGCCACCTAGGCACTGGATTTTAAACTCTTCAGTGATATGAATGTTTTCATAATCTTTTTCAGCCTATTATTGTAGGCGATGCTTGGAACCCAGTTGATGCTCAGTAAATGGGTGATAAATGTTTGTTTATTTATTTTTACTTACTTTAAATGTAACTAAATTCTCTTTATGTTTTCTCACCAATGAAGTCCCAGTAATGTTGTATTAAAAAAAATTTGAGTCTTGAAAATGTTGGATTGTACTCCACAGTCTTCTGAAAACGCTTATCTCAATGACCTTTCCATTACAATGGACTCTGAGTTATGTGCTTTATCTTCACTTTTTAAATTTCCTAAGCCTTTTTCTGGACAGCCTGAGCAAGCTATTCCATCTCTCTGTATTTCACTTTCAGCTTCCATAATTTAGAGATAATAGTAATAATATCTATATAAGGTTTAAGGATTGAATAAACTTTATATGTAAAATACCTTAAAAAGAGTATGTCATATATATGTGCTATATAACATATGTCATATGTATGTTATGTGTATGTGTATGTGTGTATATGCCCCTAAAATGGTTCCTATCATATTTTTACTATTTCCGGCTGCTTTGTAGTCTGTTTCCTGTTTTCGTCCTTGACTTTGCCTCTACAGTTTCCAAACAGGAAAAAGATCTTATCATGATTTTGGAAGGGCAGCTCATCCTGTATGTGGCAGTTCCTAAAAGTGACTGCTTCCCAGGTACTGAGAGTTTTTCAGTCTGCCTACAACAGATATGGTTTTTCCAAAGCTGTGCTGCCAATAATTAAGACCATTCCTCAGAAACAAAATTGATCTCATATGTCCCCAAAGCAGTTCATGGGGAATGACAGTGTACATCTAGTTGAACGTTACAAGTCGTTCTGCTTTATAAGAGAAAATAAATCAGAACTCATGACATTATCATTGTCAATAATATTACTTGGTGGGCCACACCTGTGTTGTGGGCATGTCTGTGATCTAGGAACCAAAACTTCATGTGTAATTATTGTTATCATTACAAATCCTTTTGAGGAAATAATCATCTCTGATTCTCCTAAGAATGTATTTACAGTCAAACAGGCACAGATGAGAGGAAGGGTGATCTGGCTCTTCTATAAAATATGTGTGATAATACTAGTCTGTCAGAATTATGAGCTATAAGTGCTAAAAATATTTAACACTTAGTTATTAGAATGTATAGAAGGACTTTAAAAACTGCTCTAAATGCATATGTATGGTATGTATAAGTCACCATCCTGAAATATATACATGTATATAAAACTTAACCAGTGTTGTGGTGACTAATTCCTAGGTGTTATAGGCCAAATATAGAAATTGAATTTATCTAGCATAACTCACATTGCATTTCCTCCTTTGGATTCATTACAATCCAAATTGTAATGTTATATCAATTTCCTATTTTCTTTTTCTTTTAAGTCTTCAATTTTAAGTGGCTCTAATGATCACCTTCACTTGTTTCTGTTTCTTTGTCTTTTCACATCAGATCTTTTCCTTGAAATTGTATGACAGTTTGGATGTACTTGTGGTGGGTAAGAAACCCAGAATGAATTTTTTTCTTAATTTGACAGTTCATTAGAAATTCAAGAAAAAACACACTCATATCAATAATTGATTAAATTTATTGATCCCCAAATTTCTGCTGGGATACAAAATGTCAGACATAAAAATTTCATCATTTGATTCAATCAAATCCTTCCTTTCATACAGAGAATACATTTGCATTACCAATCAGTTGCCTAGGCAATTGGATAGTGTATATTATGATAATGAACACTATTAAAGGATTTAGAAGAACTGTATCCACATTTAGTATTTATCTAAAAATATTCTGTGAAAAAATAATTCAACACACAATTATTTCTTCATGTATTTGACACATTTGTCAAGTGTCAACCTTGTCAACAAACATATAACCAAATTTCTGCCCTCATAGAGCTGATATTCTAGTGCAAATGTGATTATCTAAAAGATGTATATCATCACTTGATATTAAAGTTATACACAAAACACACTTTTTTGTTAATCACCTTTTTAAGAGAAATTCTGGTAGGTAAAGAGCGTGTTTGCCTTATACCTACTGCTGCAGATATTTAATTTAAAAATTATCCACTAAAATGAAAATTTTTAAACCAATTAAATTCTTCTAATGATGGGCTATCAGCATAAAGAGCTTTGTATTCTGAGCCTATGCCTTTGCCTCTTCCTTTGCCTATAATATACTCCCTAAATATCTTAATGGGCTAATTTCTCTTTTCACTCGGGTATTTGTTGAAAACCTCTCTGAGGGAATATCTGTCACTCTAATAGAGTACCTTGAGACTCTGTCCCTTACTTGGTAATTTTATAAATATATTTATCACCACCTGATCTATTACATATATTTTTTGCTTGCTGTCTTTTTTGCCACATAGAATGAATGCTTCATACTGTGAATTTATGCCATATTCCCTGTTTCTATAGCAGTGATGAAAATATAGTAAGCCTTCAAAAATGCTTGCCAAGAGTGCATTAAGGAAGGATGTACATAAATCAAATCTCAAACTAATAAAGTATACAGGAAATATGATCCAAATAGTTACCTGAAACCAGTAAGAGTTTGTTCCATTCTATCTGGTCTCACAGTGATCTATTTAATATAAAAGAATGTGTGGTTTTCCATTACAACTTTTGGTATAAATACTAAGCTTAGTTGCTTCTAATCATTTCATAGTTTGGCTTCTTGTAGCTTCATTTTTTTTTAATAGCTTACTGTCAAGTTGGTTTCCATATAGTACGCAGTGCTCAACCCCACAAGTGTCCTCCTCCATGCCCATCACCCTCCTTCACCTCCATCCCCACCCCCATCTGCCCTCAATTTGTTCTCAGCATTCAAGAGTCTCTCATGGTTTGCCTCCCTCCCTCTCCCCAACTATTTTTCCCCATTTTCTCCCCCATGACCCTCCATTAAGTTCCTCCTAATCCTCCTATACGTGCAAACACATGGTATCTGTCATCCTCTGGCTGACTTATTTCGCTCAGCATAACACCCTCAAATTCCATCCATGTTGCTACATTTGGACAGATTTCATCCTTTCTCATTGCCATGTAGTATTCCATTGTATAGATAAACCACATCTTCTTGATCCATTTGTTTGTTGATGGACACTTAGGCTCTTTCCATGTTTTGGCTATTGTTGAGAGTGCTGCTGTGAACATCGGGGTCCATGTGCCCCTATGCAGAAGCATTCCTCTATCCCTTGGATAAATTCCTAGTAGTGCTATTCCTGGGTCATAGGGGAGTTCTACTGTTACTTTTTTGAGGAACCTCCACACTGTTTTCCAGAGCAGCTGCACCAGTTTACATTCCCATCAACAGTGTAAGAGGGTTCCCATTTCTCCACAACCTCACCAGCATCTAGAGTCCTCTGATTTGCTCATTTTAGCCACTGTGACTGGCGTAAGGTGGTATCTCAGTGTGGTTCTGATTTGTGTTTCCCTGATGAGGAGGGATACTGAGCATCATTTCATGTGTCTGCTGGCCATCTGGATGTCCTCTTTGGAGAAGTGTCTGTTCATATCTTCTGCCCATTTCTTCACTGGGTTGTTTGTTTTTCGGGTGTGGAGTTTGGTGAGTTCCTTATAGATTTTGGGTACTAGCCCTTTATCTGATATGTCATTTGCAACTATCTTTTCCCATTCCATTGGTTGCCTATTAGTTTCATGGATTGTTTTCTTTGCCGTGCAGAAGGTTTTAATCTTGATGAGGTCCCAAGAGTTCATTTTTGCTCTTGATTCCCTTGCCAAGTGTCAAGTAAGAAATTGCTGCAGTTGAGGTCAAGGAGGTTGTTTCCTGCTTTCTCCTCTAGGGTTTTGATGGTTTCCTGTCTCACATTCAGGTCCTTTATCCATTTTGAGTTTATTTTTTGTGTATGGTGTGAGAAAATGATCTAGTTATATTCTTCTGCATGTTGCTGTCCAGTTCTCCCAACACCATCTGTTAAAGAGGCTGTCTTTTTTCCATTGGATAATCTTCCCTGCTTTGTCAAAGATTAGTTGGCTGTACATTTTTGGGTCCAGTTCTGAGTTCTCTAGTCTATTCCATTGGTCTATGTGTCTGTTTTTGTGCCAATACCATACTGTCTTGATGATGACAGCTTTGTAGTAGAGGCTAAAGTCTGGGATGGTGATGCCTCCCGTTTTGGTTTTCTTCTTCAAAATTACTTTGGCTATGCGGGCTCTTTTGTGGTTCCATATAAATTTTAGGATAGTT
>NW_024080880.1:1573001-2050214 GCF_003009895.1 Hyaena hyaena | reverse complement strand
TTGGGAAATTTTTGATAACTGATTCGATTTCTTCACTAGCTTTGGGTCTGTTCAGGTTTTCTATCTCTTTCCGTGTGAATTTTGGTAGTGAGTGTGTGTTTAGGGATTTCTCCATTTCTCCTAAATTGTCCTATTTGTTGGCATATAATTTTTCATATTATTCCCTGATAATTGCTTGTATTTCTGAGGGGTTGGTTGTAATAAGTCCATCTTCATTCATGATTTTGTCTATTTGAGTGTTCTCTCTTCTCTTTTTGAGAAGCTTGGCGAGAGGTTTGTCAATTTTGTTTATTTTTTCAAAAAAACAACTCTTGGTTTCATTGACCTGTTCAACTGTTTCTTTGGTTTCTATCTTGTTTATTTTTGCCCTGATTTTTATTTTTTCTCTTCTTCTACTGGGTTTGGGGTGCCCTTTTTGCTCTCCCCCTAGTTCCTATAGGTGAGCTGTTAGATTTTGCACTTGTGCTTTATCTAATTTCTTGAAAGAGGCCTGGAGTGTAATGTACTTTCCTCTTAGGACTGCCTTTGACGCATCCCATAGATTTTGGATTGTTGTGTTTTCATTTTCATTTGTTTCCATATATTTTTTAATTTATTCTCTAATTGCCTGATTGGCCCATTTGTTCTTTAGTAGGGTGTTCTTTAACCTCCATGTCTTTGGAGGTTTTCCAGATTTCTTCCTGTGATTGATTTCAAGTATCATAGCATTGTGATCTGAACGTGTGCATGGTATGATTTCAATTCTTTTATATTTATTGAGGGCTGCTTTATGTCCCAGTATGTGATCTATCTTGGAGAATGTGCCATGCACACTTGAAAAGAAAGTGAATTCCATGGCCACAGGATGTAGAGTTCTAAATATACCTGTCAGATCTATCTGGTCCAATGTGTCATTCAAGTCCATTGCTTCTTTAATGATTTTCTGTCTAGTTGATCTATCCATTGCTGTAAGTGGAGTATTAAAGTCCCCTGCTATTAGCACATTCTTATCTGTAAGATTGTTTCCGTTTGTGATTGTTTTTTATATTTAGGTGCTCCTATATTCGGTGCGTGGACATTTATAATTGTTGGTTCTTCCTGACGGATAGACCCTGTTATTATTATATAATGCCCTTCTTCATGCCTTGTTACTGTCTTTAATTTAAAGTCCAGTTTGTCTGATATAAGTAGAGCTACTCCAGCTTTCTTTTGACTTCCAGTAGGATGATATATATTTCTCCATTCCCTTACTTTTAATCTGAAGATGTCCTCCAGTCTAAAATGCGTTTCTTGTAGACAGCAAATAGATGGATTTTTTTTTTTTATCCATTCTGCTACCCTATGCCTATTGATTGGAGCATTCCACCCATTTACATTCAGTGTTACTACTGAAATATATGGGTTTAGAGTCATTGTGTCATTTGTGGGATTCATGGTTGTGGTAGTGTGTCTAGTATCTTGCGTTCCTTGCAATATTTCCCTCAGAGAGTCCCCCTCAAGATTTCTTGTAGAGCTGATTTAGTGGTGACAAATTCTTTCAATTTTTGTTTATTTGGAAAGACTTTTATCTCTCCTTCTATTCTGAATGAAAGGCTTGCTGGATAGAGGATTCTTGGCTGCAATTTTTTCTGTTCATCTCATTGAAGATTTCCTGCCATTCCTTTCTGGCCTGCCAAGTTTCAGTAGACAGGTCTGTCACCACTCTGATAGGTTTCCCTTTGTATGTTAGGGCCCTTTTCTCCCTAGCTGCTTTCATAATTCTCTCTTTGTCCTAGTATTTTGCCAGTTTCACTCGGATGTGTCACGCAGCAGATTGATTCAAGTTACGTCTGAGGAGAGTTCTCTGTACCTCTTGAATTTCAGCATCTACTGCCCTTCTCAGGTTGGGGAAGTTCTCTGCTATAATTTGTTTAAGGACTCCTTCATCACCTTTCCCTCTCTCTTCCTCTTCTGGGATTCCTATGATATGGATATTGTTCCGTTTGATTGTATCTATCCAGAGCTGAGCTCTGGAACTCTTCTTTCATGTTCCTAGATCAGTTTATCTCTCTTTTTCTCAGCTTCCTCTTTTTCTATAATTGTGTTTTCTAAATCCCTTATTCTCCTTTCTGCCTCTTCAATCCGTGCATTGAATGCCTCCATTTTACTATGTATCTCATTTATAGCATTTTTAAATTCATCATAAATAGCATTTTTAAATTCATCATAACTATTTTGAATCTCCGTAGTGTTTGTAGCAATAGTTTCTCTGATGTCTTCCATGCTTTTTTCAAGCCCAGCGATTACTTTTATGACTATTCTAAATTCTTTTTCAGTTATGTTGCTTATATCTATTGTGAGCAGTTCTTTAGCTGTCATTTCTTCCTGGAATTTGTTTGGAAGAGAGTTCTTCCGTTTCATCATTTTGGTTAGTTTTCTATCTCTTGTTAATTTTAAAAGTTTGTTGTACACGCTGCCCCTGCAAGTTCTGCTGTATTAAAGAGGGCTCTTTGACTGTTTAGGGCCTGTCAGTTCAGGAAGTGTTCTTTGAATGGTGTCTCTAGGTTTCTCTTGTTGAGAGTTTGGTTATTTTGTTTCTCTACTCTTAGCGGTATTTGGGACTCTTCACCATGCATACTTCGGCTTGTTTCTTGAGGTAGCCCTAGAAGAAGAAAACAGACAACCACACAGTGAACAAAGGTACACAAACGCACAGACAAAACCATTAAACAGACAAACCCAGGGTCAGGTCAAAACAACAACAACAACAAAACAGCCTTCTGGTGGGGATAGGTGTGGTTTGGTGTAGACAGGTCTCCTCTCCATTGTGTCCTGCTGGCCACTCCCTGAGGCCCCAACTTGGTGGTTGTTGTGAGAAAATGGTGTCTCCCCAGTCCCTTCTCAACCAAGCATTGCAAATCACTCCTTTCGGTCCGCTCTCCCTGTGCTGAGTATGTAGCCAAGGTGGGCTGAGTTCTATGCCCCACACACCCTGCCTCCTTTTCAGGTCCCAATCCACAGACTTTGTTTATACTGCCGGAAACAGTCCTGCAGGTCCTTCCTTCCCTGCTGCCAGGGGTTGAGTGGGGGGTTGGGGAAGTGTTGCAACCTCAGATCCGCAGAGGTCAAGCAGCAATACAATCTGGGATCTGAGACCTCTGAGCACAGCTTCTTTTAGCTTTTAAATATCGCACATAAACCTCATCCGAACAAGCAGTCTACTTTTAAGACAAATTTTTATAAAAAATTAGAGTTTTCCTTCACCATGCGATTTTAATTATATTAATTAGAGACTATAATAGCGCTTTTTACAATAGAAGGCTGAATAATCTCATTTCTTTAAATTCTAAGCTTTCCTTAAGTAATTGTTCCTAAAGAAGCTTTGTCTTCCTAGGAAAAATATATAAGGAATATAGTTGGATCTAAATGCTGCCTCACTGGGGTGCCTGGGTGACTGAGTCAGCTGAATATCCAACTCTTAATTTCAGCTCAGGTCATGATCCCAGTGTCATGGGATGGAGCATACTCACATGGAGCGTGGAGCCCACCTAAGATTCTCTTTCTGCGCCCCTCCCCCACTCATCTGCGTGCGCATGTGCGCGCATGCACACACTTTCTCTCTCTCTCTCTCTAAATTATAAAAAATAAAAAAATTAAAGATAAATAAATGCTGCCTCACCAACTGATTGTTCTGACAGTCTGCATCCATTTAACCATGGTGAACAAATGGAATCAACAGCAAATATTCGATAACAACTGAAAGAAAAAAAAAACATGGGAAGTTTTATGTGGAGACTAAGCTCTGTGTAGTCTTTGTTAGTGTCCCATTTGTTGTTTTAAGCCCAGGACATTGTACATAATGATCATTCAATAGCACTTTTTTGATGAATAAAAAGATATCTTTAAATAGTGTGTTATGTAATACCATGTTTAGGCTTAATTAGGCAATCAAATCTTAAAATATACTTCTAGAAAAAGATCATTGCTTCAATTTGTAGTGTTAGTTAATTTTCTTGTGATTCTGGGATGAGGTAATTGAGTTGCTATGAGAGACATCACGTGACAGATAGCTGAACCATTTTATTTTTTGGATGAAAAACCATATAGAGTAAGAAGAGGTCAGTGTGAAAGCATAAAAACAAAACCCAAACACACGTGCTTGAGCACTGTTAGATACATTAGAAACTTCTTAATCATTTGATATTCTGAACTAGATTTGCATTTCATGAGAAAGTAAAATATCTAAACAATGAAGTAATTTAAGTCTTTCCAAAATGTTAATTTATATTTTGATATATTTGAAGAAGCATAAACATGAAGCCACAAAAAATTAATTACTATAAAAGAATCAACTGTATTACCTTGATTCTGTTGATATCTAAACTTAAAGATGCTCTTAAGAGACAGTTTGCTAAGTTAATTGGTGTCCTCTTTGCTGTTCTTTACCAAACATCTCTTTTCATTTTTTTAAAATGTTTTATTTATTTCTAGGAGAGAGAGAGAGACAGCGTGAGCAGGGGAGGGTCAGAGAGAGAGGGAGTCACAGACTGAAACAGGCTCCAGGCTCTGAGCTGGCAGTCAGCACAGAGCCCGACGTGGGGCTCGAACCCACAAACCGCGAGATCATGACCCAAGCGAAAGTCGGACGCTTAACCGACTAAGCCACCCAGGCGCCCCCAAACATCTCTTTTCATTTTTTATTTTTAACTTAAGCTTCTGAATTTCTAAACATAGTCCTATTGACAATATAAGACTTTATGTATTTATTGTCAAGCATTATGACACTTTCCTGTGTCATTTCCAGTAGCACAGCAGTTTTCCCTCATATTGAATCCTTAAAAGAAGTTATCCTATAACTAAGTGAAGTGCTGATTCAGTGGACATGAAATGTCAGTCCCAAATGACATATCTGTCACATTAGCACAAGCATTGGCTAATAGAAGGCAGGGAGTAGTTTATAGAAAGAATTGTTTCTAGGTTTTTAATTACTTTGTGCTGTCAATTTATTCCTGCTAGAAAAAAATTAACAGGGAGTGCTCAGTTAACGAAAATGCTATAAAGAGATAAAATGGAGGGGGAAAATAAAGTTTTAATTGGTAGCCAGAGCAAGATTTTTTTTTTTTTAGAAAACTGTCAAATAATAAAACAAAATTGCCACACTGACAGATTTTATTATAGTACATAACTGCCAATCACATGTAATGGAGAATAACATAATGTACCTGCTAAAATATGATGGGTAACAGCTTATATCCTTGGAAACTTTATTGACACAGGAATGCATTTTCTTGAAGAGTATGCTAAAAATGAATTGTTTTATTTGTAACTTGATATTTGTAAACAAACATTAAGTTTCTATTATAAAAATGGGTTTAAAATATTCCAAATGAGTCTTATAATATACAGTATTTATTTGTAGTTTGTAATTACTCAAGAGAAAGAAAATATTTCTTTTGATTATAGAGCTGTGATAAGAAAGTTTATCTATAAGAGTTGTAGAACTTTTCTAAAGTCATTAATATCTTTAATTTTTAGAATAATCAATGAAGTAGAGGAATGTGTTGGAAACAATAGTATATTGAGATCAGATCAGTGTTCTAAATCAGCATGTCCAT
This sequence comes from Hyaena hyaena, assembly GCF_003009895.1. Lineage (NCBI taxonomy): Eukaryota > Metazoa > Chordata > Mammalia > Carnivora > Hyaenidae > Hyaena > Hyaena hyaena. The sequence continues at coordinate 2,044,641 of NW_024080880.1, read as the reverse complement.
GGCCCTGGGCAGATAATTTACACGAGCAGTAAGAAGGGAATTGGACTAGATAAAGTGCTAATATGACTTTAAAATTCCATGATTCTCAAAAGATTAAACCATAATGAGTTACTGTATAGACCATGTTTCCTCAAATGCATCTAGTCCTGTGGTATCAAATTGTTCTGTGACCATCAGAGGTTGTATAAGTGATATAAAGTTTCATTTGAGCTGAAAAAACTTATCTTCCGTTTTTTTTTTGTAGAATCAAAGTTATAACTCTGCTTTTAATTAAAATGACAAGAAGCTATTTCCTTCTTCTTTATAATTGTTAAAAAATAAGTTTTCATAATCTATAGGTTTTTTTTCTTGTTTTGATCTCCATTTCCATTTCCTTCCCTTCTACTCTGTCATGCTAAACTAACTTCGCTCTTTCCTTCCCTCCCTTCTCTCCTCTTTTATTTCTTCTTTCCTTCTACTTTTCCTTCATCCCAGTGCTCTTTGACTTCTTTCTCCTTCATTTTCTCCTTTTGTTCTTTATTCCCCTTGTTTCCCAAATATTTATTCATTGGGTCAGTAATGTTCTAGTCACTGTACTGGGAATCAAAAATATACAATAAAACCCACAAAGGCTTCTGGCTGACTCAGTCAGTACACTATGAGACTCTTGACCTTGAGATCATGAGTTAGAGTTCTATGTTGGGCATAGAGATTACTTAAAAATAACAACAATAACAAACAAACAAAAAACCCGCTAGGTCTTTCTGCTAGCGAATAGAAAAAAGAAACACAGTGATGGCTCCAGGGAAATCTTAGTATGGGAAAAGGGCAAGAAGGCAGATGTATAGTGGTATAAGTGACAGTTAAAAACACTGACTTTGGGGCCAGAAATTTTATGTTTCTTTTTGTATATATAGGAGTAAAATAAAATCCTAACACAACCCCATATGGTTTCTTAAGGATAAAATGACACAGTACATATAAGGATCTTAGAATACGGTTTGACTTACACAAATGCTTAGTAAGTACTAATACAATTTTTGATGTTAGTGGTAGTAATCATAGAAATAATAAAACATTATTATTAACTATTAAATAAATTTAATAAATTTTATTAATATTAAATAAATTTAATTAAATAAATTATTAAAACATTAAATAAATGAAGCAATTCCCTAATTCTGGACATGTGGCTTCTTTCTATACATTTTATAACAAACAATTTTGTGGTGAAATCCTTGAAGCTAAATCTTTTTGCTCATACTTTACTGCATTCTTATAATTTGTGAAAGGACACTTGTTCATTCAAAAGTTAGATATTTTAAAAGTGTTCAATTTTTGTTTCACCATGTGGATGGCCCCCAGAATATTTACTATATTCACAGAATTTGAAGACTTTGAACACAATTAACGTCCATCTCATTTGTGACAATTTATACTCTAAGCCTCTGCGTGTGGGTATGTGTATCACTGAAGACTCATCTAGCAGAATAACTTCTTGATATAACCTCTGAAATTTAGCTACAAAAATGGTCATGTTGATGTTTTATTTTGGATACAGTTAATTACTTGTGAAATAAAATATCTTGTTAACTGGCAACTTTATTGATGTGTGCTCTTAGAAAGCATTCTTCTTCTGTTATGCATTCTAGGTCTCCCCTACCTTCTCAATTCTATCTCCCTTATGTTTTTCAGCAGTATTGCCCTTTTGTGTATTCATTTAAATATATTTTTCCAATTTCTAGAAAATTAGGATAGTCAGGAAGAGAAGTTTCTCTGTGTGCTCTTACTATTTATTACACTGAAGGTTCATATATTTGTTAACCCTTTGTTGTAATGGTTGAAACTCCCAGAAGAGTTAGTATTAAAGGTGAGGTGTGCTCTAGAAACATACTTGAGTTTGACAAGAAGAGCTCTGTGGTTTCAACCTTCAGTGTAATGTTGGCATTTTTAGATCTATGTTAATATACAACAAAAATACCTTGCTGTTTCCAATAAAGTTATTTTTAAAACTTAGTGACAGTTAAAGTGTCTTCTCTATTTTAGCTTTTTTGACCAATTGCTGAGGCAAGTAAGTGTAATCTGTTTTTCTAATATAAACCATTTTCATTTATATGAAAAAATATCTGATAATGGTAATTACTAGTTTTTATTGTTGTGGAGCTGACTTGGCAGTAATTTAAAAGATTTTTATATTAAAAAATTATAGTTATTCTTTTTTAGTATCATATATTCTCATTCTACCAAGTTCAGTAGTTTACTCTATTAATATATTTCATATTTTATTAACTATTATTGAAAAATAACTATCATATCACACTATTACTTAAACTATTAATATTATATTATTCTAGTTATACTATTGTACAATTACTCACTTTTGTCATTAAAATAACTCTTTTTTCTATAAAAATACAAGTATTTTAAAAAGAAAATTTTGTTTTACTACTGTAACCATATAGTTACTCTCCTGTGGAATAATAAAAATTAATACCATGTAAACAAAATAGTGTTATGAATTTAGGATGATAAGGATCAATAAAAATCAATAATATATAAAATTCATACTAAAGTTATTTGAGAGTAGAATAGAACTGTTTATGAAAGAAAGTGATTCAGTGTGGCATATTTGAAGAATAAGACAAGGTTTAACATCAATAAGTCAATCTAATTTACCTTACTTAGTGATTATATTAAGTCTCACTGAGAATTCTCATCTGAAAAGATTAAAATATATTTAAAAGTTTCTTTGTCAAAGGATATAAGTTGACTTTTATTATAAAAATATATATTTATACACATATAAATATATATACATACCTAAAGAAAAAAGAGTACATATACATAAAATGCAAGCATCTGAGGAAAATCTCTCAGATCTGTTCAGAATTTGGCATAGTATTTGGTAATACCTACCAGAGTGATGTTTATCTTTTTGTTGCTTTATCCTCTTATTCTTGCCATTTGTTTTGTGAAACTACATAGTAAGACCTTTTATAGAGTCTTCCGATTATTTTTATGATGTTTAATAATTTTAAGTATTTTCCAAGTTAATACATAATGAGTATTTGAACATAAAGAAATTCAGTATTTGTTGGCCGTTGAAAAAGTTAATTAGATCTCTGGTATTCTGTCCAGAGCCCTGGGCATACTCTCAGATTTATACCATGTGTTGAGAGTTTATTATGTTCCAGACACTATACTAAGAGCTTTACAGACATTATTCTTTTCTCAATTATTGTGGCTGTGGTCAGTAGGTATACTGGTACTATTACGTACAGGCGTAACTTGTTTTATCATGCTTCGCTTTATAGTACTTCACCGATAATATGTTTTTTCACAAATGAAAGATTTGTGGCAACCCTGCATTAGGCAAGTAATTGGTACCATTTTTCCAATAGCGTTTGCTCACTTCATAACACTGTGTCACATTTTGGTAAATCTTGCATTATTCCAAGTTTTTCATTATTTTTACATTTGTTACAGTGATCAGTGATCTTTGATGTTACTATTTTAATTGTTTTGGGGCACCCCAAACCGCATATATAAAGTAGCAGACTTAACTGATAAAAGTGTGTGTTCTGGGGCGCCTGGGTGGCTTAGTTGGCTGAGCATCCAACTCTTGATTTCAGCTCAGCTCATTATCCCAGGGTCATGGGATTGAGCCCTGTGAAGGACTCCTTGCTGAGCCTGGAGCCCAGTTAAGATTCTCTCTCTCCCTTTGCCCCTCTCCCTCCCTCACTCCCTCTCTCTCAAATAAAAATAAGTAAGTAAAATAAAATTTAAAATTATTTTAAAAATACATGGGTTCTGACAGCTCTACCTATTGGCTGTTCCCCCGTCTTTCTCTCTCTCTCTTGTCCTCTGGCCTCCCTATTCCCTGAGACACAGCAATATTGAAATTAGGCCAATTAACAACCCTGCATTGGCATCTGAATGTTCAAGTGAAAGGAAGAGTTGCTTCTCTCATTTTAAATCAAAAGCTAGAAATGATTAAGCTTAGTGAGGAAAACATTCTGAAAGCTGAGACAGACCAAAAGCTAGGCCTCTTGCTTGTTAGTCAAGTGGTAAATGTAAAGGAAAAGTTCTTGAAGGAAATTATAAGTGGCTACTCCAATGAATACATAAATGATAAGAAAGTTAAATAGCCTTACTGCTGATACGGAGAATGTTTTAGTGGTCCAGATAGTAGGTCAAACCAGCCACAACATTCCTTTAGGCCAAATCTAATCCAGAGCAAGGCCCTGCCTCTCTCCAATTCTGTGAAGTCTGGGAAAGGTAAAAAGCTGTAGAAGAAAAGTTTGAAGCTAGCAGAGGTTGGTTTATGCAGTTTACAGGAAGAAGCTGTCTTTATAGCATAAAACTTCAAGATGAAGCAACAAGTGTGATATAGAAACTATAGCAAGATATCCAAAACATCTAGCCAATATAATGAAAAAAGATGGCTACACTAAACAACAGACTTTCAGTGTAGACCAAATAGTTAATAACAGGTTTTTATTGGAAGAAGATGCCATCTAGGACTTGCACAGCTAGAGAGAATTCAATGAATGCCTGGCTTCAACGCTTGAAAGGATAGGCTGACTTTGCTTAGGGGCTAAATGTACCTGGTGACTTTAAGTTGAAGCCAATCCACATTCACCATTCCAAAAACTTTAGGGCCCTTAAGAATCATGTTAACTCTACTTTGCTTGTGCTCTGTAAAATGGAAAAATAAGCCTGTGTGGCAGCACATTTGTTTACAACGTGGTTTACTAACTATTTTAAGCCCACTGTTGAGACTTACTGCTCAGGAAAAAAAGATTTCTTCCAGTATACTGTTGCTTGTTGACAATGTATTTGGTCACCCGAGAGCTCTGATGGAGATTTACTTAATGTTGTTTTCATGCCTGCTAACACAACATCCATTCTGCAGCCCATGGATCAAGGAGTGATTTTGACTTTCAGATCTTATTATTTAAGAAATCCATTCTATAAGGTTATAGCTGCCAAAGATAGTGATTCCTTTGTTAGATCTGGACAAAGTAAATTAAAAACATTCCAGCAATATTCACCATTCTAGATGCCATTAAGAATACTCACGATTTATGGAAAGAGGTTAAGATATTTACATGAGCAGAATTAGGAAGAAGACTTCAGTGCAGGAAGTAACTGCAGATGTGATGGAAAAGGCAAGGGAACTACAATTGGAAGTGGTACCTGAAGGTGGGGCTGCATTGCTGCAGTCTCATGATGAAATTTTAACAATGCTTCTCACGGATGAGCAAAGAAAGCCAGATGGAATCTACTCCTGATGAAGATTCTGTGAAGATCTTTGAAATGAAAAAGGATTTAGTATATTACATCTACTTTGTTGATAAAACAGTGGCAATTAGTTGTAAAGCAGTGATTTTAATTTTGAAAGAAGTTCCACTATGGGAAAAGGCTATCAAACAGCATTACATGCTACAGGGAAAATGGCTCATGAAAGGAAGAGTCAATTGACATCAGAAAATTTCACTGTTGTCATATTTTAAGAAATTGTTACAGTCACCCCAGACTTCAGCAACCACCATCGTGATCATTCAGCAGCCATCAACATCGAGGCAGGACCCTCCACTGACAAAAAGATTACAACTCACCAAAAGCTTAGATTATGGTTAGCATTTTTTAGCAATAAAGCATTTTTTCATTAAGGCATATACATTGTTTTCTTTATGATTTTTTTAAACGTTTTATTTATTTCTGAGGGAGAGAGAGAGAGAGCATGAGCAGGGGAGGGTCAGAGAGAAAGGGAGACACAGAGACCAAAGCAGGCTCCAGGCTCTGAGCTAGCTGTCAGCACAGAGGCCGACATGGGGCTCGAACCCATGACCCCAAGAACCGTGAGATCATGACCTGAGCCAAAGTCAGACACTTAACTGACTGAGCCATCCTGGTGCCCCCATTGTTTTCTTTAGACATAATGCTACTACACACTTAATAAACTACAGTAGGGTGTGAACATAACTTTTGTATGTGCTGGGAAACCAAAACATTTATTTGACTCACTTCATTGTGACATTTGCTTTATTGTAATAGTCTGGAACCAAACTCACATGATCTCTGAGGTATTCCTGTATCTTCCGCAGTGGAGGATACAGAGCCTAAGAGGAGATAAGTGATATCGCTACAAAGCACTAATGAGGGGGGACTTAAGACCAGGACCTACAGCTATACATTCTAGATCAATGCTCTCAGATGCCCTCCTCTACTGCTCCAGTGGGAGCACAGGTAGAACTGTGAACTATGGAGACATTTCTGTCTTCTAAGAACACTGACATTGCACTGGAGTACATGCTGGCCTCAGGTGCCTGTGACTGCTCGCCCATTGGAGCACCCAGCGTTGGCTATCACTCTTTGGAAAGCACTCATATAAGTGCATGTTATTTTGGTGCTTCAATGTTCCTTACTATTAATTGAAATATTAAGCCTGAAAACATTTTGACTTTGTCATTTTTTTCTTTAAAAATAAATGCTTTCCTGTTTCTGGTAGCACACTTGCCCCTTGCTAAAAGATCAAGAAGTAATACTTTTATATTAATACCGTAAACATTAGTGTGATGTTCTCTTTGATGGAGAATACAAATTATAAATACTCTTGAGCCATAATTATACTGGAAATTATCTATGATAGATCAGTGGGTGGGATAAAATGTGCAAAATTGCACACAAATACAAATTTCTCTGACAATCTCTATATTTATGAACATACACATAGCACGTATTATAAAACTTTAAAATATTAAACATGGTTGTTAAGAAATAGAAGTCAAAATTATTAAATTTTTATTGTGCATTACATTTTCCCACCATTAATCAATACTGCTTAATGACAAAAAATAGCATATTTTACCTTCTAATATAGTTTTTCTTCTTTATTTCTGTGATTCTGTGATGAAACTCATTTGATCTGATTCCGAATATTTTCCTTTTTTTAAAGTATGGGATATTTTATGTGAGAAAATATTTCATCTTGTTTTCCTTACATATGGAAATCTGCACTTTTACATTGGAGGGAGTAGAAATTACATATGACCCTATCTAAATAGTTTGAACCCGGATAAAAGAAGAATATAAAATTTAGTGTCACTGTCATTTTGTTTCTTAATTCAGAGATAAACCTAACAAGGAAAGGAAGAAGGAAGCTGCCTGGAGACATTTTTGGAAGAAGCTGGTTCTATTGGAAATATTCCTTCTACTTTATCACACTGTCTCAAAAAAAAAAAAAAAAGCTGTGGTAATTTCATTGGCCAGATTCTAGGACATTAATCGAACTTACTTTGTAGATTAATGTGGCCTCGTACATGAAATGTTCAGTGCACATAGGTGCTGGCCTTCTGTTATTTTTATGTCTTCCATAGACTAGCCATCCTTTTCAAGTTCATGAGGCAACATTAGAGGAAAATGTGTTTTACGTATGTCTGGCTCTTGCTCTGGTTCTCTTCTTTCTGATGTAGGTATATGTGGGATCCCTCTTGTTAGCTTATAGTAATACATACTAAAATTCAGATATAGGCCAAAATGGGGGAAATTCAGAAGGCCTCACTATATGCTTTCTCTGGAATTATTTAGGCCTTGTACCATCAGTTTGCTGTTTCTCATCTCCAAATCCTCTTTCATCAACTTCTCTGTGAAAACAGAGCAACTAGAACAACTTCAGACTTTGTTACTAGAGGATGCAGTAGTGAAGAGAGGAATTTTCTTTCTGGCTTCAGAGTGCTCCACTCAAGCCTTCTGAATCTCTGGCTTCTCCCATGACTGATTCCTGTAGTGAACAGCTTCTCTGGCTCTCAGCTCCCACAACCTGCCGCTGTGCCCAGTAGGGAAAACCGTTCTATATATGCTCTCAGGTGGCCTCACAGGGCACTGCCAAAGACAGGCACTTCCCCATGAACAGTGTCCCAATCCTGGGCAATTTTATAGTGCATTCTGAGCTGTAACATCTCCCTTTGTGTGGCTTTCCCTTGGAATTCCAAAAGACAATTTCCATCAAATTCACTTGTTGAATACCACAGTAACTCTTCCACCATCCACAGCCACAGCCTTTTATGTGTAGAAGCAGGTGGGTTCTCTCTTCCTTCGGGGCTATCTCAGCCCTACAGGTGACAGTTGCTCTCTATATTTATAATATCTGTATTCCTTAGAGTTCTCTTTTCTTTTTTTCTTTTTATTTTAGAGAGAGAGAGAGAGAGAGAGCGAGCGAGCGAGCAAGGGAGGGGCAGTGAGACAAGGAGAAAGAGAATCTTAAGCAGGCTCCACACCTAGTGCAGAGCCTGATGTGGAGCTCAACCTCACGATCACGAGATCATGACCTGAGCCAAAACCAAGAGTTGGGTGCTTAACCGATGGTCCACCCAGGCATCCCAAGAGTTCTCTTTACTTCTCATAGCCAATACTTTGTTATCGAAATCCCCTGTTACAGTTAATAGTTCTTCTTATTAAATTTTTTTGCTCAAATCACTGTGTTTCTGTTAGGATATTCTGATTGATACAGGCCTTAATAGCTTAAACACGATTAATGTGTAAGTAATAGATTAACACTATCTGCATTGCTATATATGGCAAAAGATGTAGATATTAATTCATTATAATAATTAATTAATATATATTAATATATATATTTTGCTCTCATTTATTACTGTTCAGTCTTTTTTTGGGTTGCCTATTATAATAGTCATCCTAATGCTGTCTCAGCAAAAGAACTCTGTGTTTTTGAGATGGAAACATTGTCTTCTAAATGAAAACTTTATATTTATCACTCTCCTTTTTATTAGAGTGACAATGTAAGTAAAATGTGGCCAATATGTGTATAAGATAAAATGTTTCTTAAAGGGAGATAACCTAACTGAGAGGGGCCTTTTGTGTACCTGTCTGACTTGCCTTTGTATTCTGATCTGCAACTTCATATGATGAAGCTAGAGTAGTTCCCTTGAATCCTAAGGTCCTTCACTAGGATCATGCCACAAGAAGATATAAGCCTGCTCTTTGACGGTACTGTACTGCAATTAAACGGATTCTGTTTAATATTCAACTTTTAATTTATTTAAGCCACTTTTTTTTCATTGTGTGTCTTTGGAATCTAAACTCAACTAATGCAGAGTGATTATTTTTGTTTTTTTATTCTGGCATTTCTCATTTGTCTGGTTTAATATCATACTAGTACACTAATGTTGTGATGAAATCAAATAGTAGAAAACTGTGCATACATGTCAGATTTTATTTTCCATATTTGTTGTAGTAGTCAGTAATTTTCTGAGGATTCTTAAGCACTCTGAAGAGCATTGCTGGCTGCACGAAAAGTGCTCATGGAAGCATCTGGAAGCATTTCTTAGGGTGCCTTAGGAAAGATGCTTTGTTAAAATTCATATATGTTTTTCCTGTCTCTACTCATAACTGCCTGCTTTCATGTTTTTATTTTCATCCATTTTCTCTTTACATGAGTGAGAAACCTTACATTTATGCTGGGTTTATGCTGGGTTTATTCTACATATATTTTGAAGAATGATTTCTTGAATATGAAGAGGTAAAAACATATCTGAACATCAAAATGACATATCACTCACTTGTTTAAAATCTTAAAAGAGCTCCTTAAAATTTAGGAAATTTTAATATCACAATTTTCTAGTATTTACCACTGAGAATATTTTGTCCTATTTTGGTATTACTAATTTCAAAGAGAAACGGAGGGTGGGAGAAGTTTCACTTCCAGTGAGGATATAGAAAAAGTGTGAAAAACTTTTGTTGGTAACAATACAAAAGGAGATAGATAAAATAAAAATCATACTTTTCAAAAAAAATCTTACTTCTCTTTGAAGTTATCAAAGCCTTGAGTTTAAGGAAGGTGTGTTGAACTAAATTCTTGAGATAGAGAAGTATTTATAGGTGGCCTATGAGAACTTTCATACCTAAGGGCTATTGCCTAATCAGAGTGTGGATAGGAAGAGAAATAGACCTGAAGAATCATTGTGGTCCCTTTCAAGAAGGGAGGTATGATAGAAAAGATCAGTTGGAATCTGGAAGATCCCCAAATGCAAAAATATATTACTTAGTCTGACAATGATCTTCCCTCACCCAGATCCCAGAAGTTTGCCAAGAAAACAACACTGGAGGAGAGACTGGAAAACCTATAATTCATATAGCCCCGAGCAGTCTTATAGTGTTTGGAGTTTAGGTCCCTGCCAGAGTTGTATTCAAACGAGGATCAAAACTATTGGAAATTGCACACATGAAACTAACAATATGTTAATTACACTGGAATTAAAATTCAAAAAAAGTAAAACTATCAGAAACTGTAATCCAACTATTACTCAGCTCAAATACTGATCAATATTTGATAAGCAGCAATATTTGTGTCCTTGGCACTGACAGTATAGGAGATTGAGTGTTAGGCTAAACAGAGGCAAATTTTAATTAAAGAAGCAGCCTACCTCAGTTCAATTTAACTCTTGGAAAAATCTGAAGATCAGCCCATTAACTAATGACCAAATATAGGAAAGCCTTGTGCTTTTGGGGATGAGAGAAAAAAAAAAGCAACAAATATATTCTTAATTTTCCACTGTTCATTTAAACATAGTTTCCAAAATAGTATAAAAATAAATGAATGCAAAAAGATGGAACAATCTGACTCTTAATCAGGAGAAAAATTAGTCATTAAGAAGAGATTCAAGGTGATGATATATTAAAATTAACCTCCATGAACTTTAAAACAACTATTATAAATATGTCAAAGAATTGTCTGGAAATGAAACAAACAGATTCCGAGGTGGAAATTTTCAGGAGAGAGATAGAAATGCTAAGAAAATTTATAGAATAGAAAATATAATATTTGAAATCAAATAGTTACTGAATAACTATTGCATAAAATTTAGTGATTTGAAGACAGTTTAATAGTAATAAACTAAAATGAGACAAAGAAATTTAATATATCAAGCATCAGGGATTTGTGGGAAAATATCAAGAGCTAAGTTGATGTAATTGAGGTGTCAGAAATGATAGAGAAAAAAGTGGAACAGAAAAAAATTTAAGGGGCACCTGGGTGGCTCAGTGGGTTGAGACTCATAATCTCATGGTTCGTGAGTTCAGGCTCTGCATTGCCCTCTACGTTGACGGTGCAGAGCCTGCTTGGGATTCTCTCTCTCCTTGTCTCTCTGTCTATTTCTCTCTCAAAAATAAATAAATAAACTTAAAAAAAAGAAAAAGAAAAAAATTAAGACCTAATGTTTCATGTGTTTTAAATTTGGTAAAGAACATACCCATAGATTTAAGAAGCTCAGTAAACTCAAGTAGAATAATATGAAGGAAAGCAAACCTAGGCAACACATAGACATATTGCTGAAAAAAAAAAAAAGATGAAGAGAATCTTATAAGCAACCAGAGAAAGGACACAGTTTCTACAGAAGGAAAAGAAAAAGGGATACAAGAATGATGACAATTTCTTATCAGTAAATGGAAATTACAAGACAAAAAATGATAATACTGAAAAAAAAAGAAGGAAGATGTCATTCTAGATTTCTATATCCAGCAAACAGCAACCGACATTTTAACATCTGGTAACATTTTAGTTGTTATTGGTCAATATATTTAAAATATTATATTTATATTCCATATATAGTTTTGACTTTATTTTTATATTTATGTGGGAAGAAAATCCCTCTACCCCTTTAGGTCCTCTCTTTCTCTTTATGTCTCTTCTAAGGTAGAGAAAACTAATCTGGTTGAGCCTGATTCTGTGATATTAATTGGTTGATGGTGACTTTGGGGCAGGACTGATTCATGGTCTGTGTCAAATGTCTTTATTTGGGAAACTAGAATGGTACTTTGGCCAGGCCCTGTTCATTTCACTTCCTCTCTCTTCAGCTTTTTTCCTTGTATTCATTCAAGCTGGACATCATGTTTGTGTTCTCTCTTTGTTTTCTCTCATGTTTGTTCTCATTTAGAGAGGCTGAGGGACTCGATAGGGTTGAAGCAAGTGTTGGTCTCATGTTTGGGACAGTCCTAGGGTTTGGGTTCACAGCAAACTTTCCAGGAAACTGTGAATGGGGTTCAAATTCAGTCAATATAAAATGATCACTGCCTTTTTGGGGATTTCATGGGGAATGTGCTGACTTGGTTAAGACAAAATCTCACTATTCTTGAGTGCTTTCCCGAAGAATCATTACATATTCCCATAATGGATAGTCACTTTAATAATAGCATCAGAAGGCCACAATTACATGTAGAAATCTGCTGAATTATAAATACATTGAGTACATACATCCTGAGTTCTGAATACTAGTTTAATAAGCTTACATTAAAATCACTTTGTACAACATTGTGATCAGTTTAACTTGGATTTTAGCATATTCATGGCTTTCTGCCCACCATTATTCCAGTTAATAAAGTTGTAATTGGCATTTTTCTTGCATCCATAATAAAATATTAATAACAATGACCTTGAGGTACTATAAATCCTGAAGTATGTTATGAATTTCTGAAAAAATATTAAGTGGCATTTAGCATAGTGTTAGTGGTATTAAAGGGGTATTATACAGCTAATAATGTTTATTTAAAAAGGAAAATATGTTCTACACATTATTAGATTATTTTGTTAACTATGCTTAATTTGCTGATTGTCCTAATAAAGAAAATTAACTCTATTATACATTTAGGAGAAAACAGACTATTTAGAATCCATAACCAAAAAACTGAAATTTTTGTTGCATTATAACACCTTAAATGTAAAAATGAGATAATTAGGGGATTAAAAAGGAGAAATCAAATTTTGAATAAACTTCCTTGCTGATACACCTAGAGGCATTACATACTATGTATGCATTTGCAGGTCAAGCAGCTTGGATTATTTTCTAAACCTAATACCCATAAAAAGCTCGATGAAATTAATAGACCGGTTCATTTCAATGGGAATATATTACCCTGAGAATGACTCCATGAATTCAGTATAGATGAATGGCTAGCATCTCATTCTGTTCACCCCTAATGCAATAAATATTAGGTGCTCATTGAGTACCTTACAAGAAAAAAGCATTATAGGGGCGCCTGGGTGGCTTAGTCGGTTAAGCGTCCGACTTTCGCTTAGGTCATGATCTCGCGGTTCGTGGGTTCGAGCCCCGCGTCGAGCTCTGTGCTGACTGCCAGCTCAGAGCCTGGAGTCTGTTTCAGAGTCTGTGACTCCCTCTCTCTCTGACCTCCCCTGCTCACACTGTCTCTCTCTCTCTCTCCTAGAAATAAATAAAAACGTTTAAAAAAAGAAAAAAAAAGAGAAAAAGCATTATAAAATATATGTGTTTAAGAATTTTTTTTCATACAGTGGATAAAACTTTCCTCAGTTTTGATTTTTATAATTATGTTATAAATGATGTAAGATCTCTTTTTTTTTTTTTTTTTTTGGCTACTCCTTAGGAGAGTCCACTTACATAAAAGTCTTAGAGTTCTTTGGAGTGTATATACATATTATTTTCACTAAATCTCAGAGTATAATTCAGCGCATAGAAAGTCATGCCCACTAGACTGTTCTCTCCAAAGAGAGAGTGCATATTAAATACAGGACAGCGTGATACCTGGTCATCAAACAAGCATAAAAGCAACCAGTGCTATATAGTAGATTCCAGTTAGGGGGAGGTGAGGCTATTAAATTTTCCAAAGTTTCAAAATACATTTATAATCAACTATTTTGATTATGTCTTTGAATTCCATTACAACTTGTCAACTTTTTACAGAACTGTGTTAGAAAAGAAGGAAGATGTATAAGCTAAAAATCCACATGAGACTAAACAACCTAGTTTTCCAGAATATAGTATGATGTGCTTGCTTTGGTAGCCCTTCTACTAAAAATAGAATGGAGAAAGGAATTTGAGATTAAGCTTCCTGGAAAAAATACAGATTGATAATAGATATAAAATGCATTTTCTTGGCATACATTTTGGCAATATAGACATACCTGCCTTTCCAGGACAATCCTATTTTATGTCAGTTTGTAAGCTTGAATAACACAATGAGGAGATAAATAATTGGTATTTTATCAAAATGCAAAATACTGTATTATAACTTACTTTGTTAGAGGAATTGTTGCCAAAAGTTTTCAATTAAGTCAGATATGTTACATTCTCTACATGATTTACTTTTAAAATAAGTTAGGATTTCAGAGCATTTTGTCCAGTGATGAACATCCCTGGTTTAAGTAGGTTTCCCTGTGAATGTACTCAGAAGACATGGAATGTAAACAACAGGCTTATACACAGTTAAATTATAGCTCACATGTGTAAAGTACTCTTTTTTTGGGTATTTTAATGGTGTATGCAAAACAATAACAACCATATCATGGATCACAGAAGACCTTTCTTCCTTAGCATTAGAAAGGAATTCTTAAGTTCATATAGCTCATGTGTTTGTAGAGAGTAAAATAAATGGAGATCAATAAATGCACTAGGAAAGTCCACTGTTTGTGTGTGTGTGTGTGTGTGTATGTGTGTGTGTGTGTGTGCATGCATGTTTTTGTATGTGTATGCTAAATCTTTATAAGATACTGAATTATATAATAAAGAAATGATTTGCCTTTCTGTGCAAATGTATACATTTAGATTTTTACATATTTGATTAAAAGAAATGTAAAACATCATTTGGAGATAGGACCGTTAACGTTTTATAAGAGAAATACTTCAAAATTTTTGCAATATTAGAGGCCCATCATTGAATGGATATGCATTTTTTTTTAAATGTTTATTTTTGAGACAGAGAGAGGCAGCATGAACATGGGAGGGGCAGAGGGGGGGACTCTAGAATCCAAAGCAGGTTCTAGGTTCTGAGCTGTCAATACACAGCCTGAAGCAGGGCTTGACCCTATAAACTATGGAAATGATGACCTGAGCTGAAGTCAGCTGCTTAACCGACTAAGCCATCTAGGCGCCCCTGAACTGATATGCATTTTGAAGTTTATTTAGCTTCTTCATCATATCACCAGCTGCTGCTTAGGCAATATTCTTTCCTTTAAAGTACCAGATAAAATAGGATTATATCCTATATCACAGACCAGTCAAATAAGAATCCACAAATCGGGGCGCCTGGGTGGCTCAGTCGGTTAAGCTTCCGACTTGGGCTCAGGTCATGATCTCGTGGTTTGTGGGTTCGAGCCCCGCATTGGGCTCTGTGCTGACAGCCAGCTCAGAGCCTGGAGCCTGCCTCAGATTCTGTGTCTCCCTCTCTCTCTGACCCTCCCCTGCTCACACTGTCTCTCTCTCTCTCTCTCAGAAATAAATAAAACATTAAAAAAATTAAAAAAAAATCCACAAATCATCTTAGAGAAGTTATGACTCCCTCCTTTTATTTATTTATTTATTATTAAAATTTTTTTGGTTTTATTTATTTTTGCGACAGAGAGAGACAGAGCACACAAGTGGGATAGGGGCAGAGAGAGAGAGAGAGAGAGACAAACACACAGAATCTGAAACAGGCTCCAGGTTCTTAGCTGTCAGCAGATGCGGGGCACCCCATGACTCCCTCCTTTACAAGGAGACGGTATTTATTAACTCCTTGGAAGTTACTTTCACTCTTTTTGAATAGAAAAGAACTGACTCACATTTTAATTTCTTTTCTGTAAACTTTCCCAACAAACTATATGATTTTTTTTTTTTTGTTATTGCTGGGTGATTGTTTTGTTTAGGGATACTGAGGGGTGCCTGGGTGGCTCAGTCGGTTAGGGGTCCGACTTTGGCTCAGGTCATGATCTCACGGTCTGTGGGTTCAAACCCCACGTCGGGCTTGTGCTGGAGCCTGCTTCAGATTCTGTCTCTCCCTCTCTCTCTGACCCTCCCCTGCTCACACTCTCTCTCTCTCAAAATAAAATAAAGACATATTTTTTTAAAGGATACTGATAACTCCCTCCTGGGCCCGTAATTTGCTGTTCCAGTGCAGATGATGTATAAAAGTGACATAATCCTGACTGAGGCACATCACATGCAATGCAGTGGTACCTGGAAACCATAATTGTGTTATGGACCCCAAACTACACAAGAAACTATCTCCAGTCAGGCCTATGCTCATATAACTATAACACAGATTTTCACCAGTCCATCAGGAGTACACAGAGACTGAGATTTCCCTGATATGGAACAAAGACAGCAGCAATGTTTCAGTTTTAAAAGGTCAACCACATTCTTCTCCCTAGGAAAACCATCCCTAAGGGTCTACCAGACACTGTGCAGAGAGTTAAGAGGGACTCCCCACTTAACAGTTAAACATTTCAAAGCCTTCCATTCTTTAGTGTCTCATTAGAGACAAAGAGAAACAGCTGTAAAGACCTTAAGTTGGTTTGGATGGAGGGGGATTCATTAAAGATACAAGTCCATGGCTGAAAGTGACCAAGAAAACTGTTAGTCTCCTGGTTATTTACAGGTACTTGATGGGCTCTTTGTGTTTTCTCACAGACTACAGGTGGAGTGTGGAACACATTCTCCAGATGTAGTGTTACACTGGCTGACATCTAGAATTAAAAAGAGCAATTCCTTCTAAAAATAGGAAAGTTTTCCTGTTTTTAATCTTTGGCATTTACCTTACTGAAATGTAAGTTTCATATCATTTCAAACATAGAACTGGCAGAGGAGAGAAAGACCAGCTTCCTTAAGAAAGTGCAAAGTATTTGAAGTATCTCATGAAAACGGGAGCCCCTCCTGGCACGTTCGCCCTCCCCTTCATTTAAGGATTTATAGAAATATATAAATAATCAGAAGAATGTTAGAAAATAGGGCACTTTATCAAAAAACAGGCTTTTTAAGTTCAAGTTCAGTGATGTCACGAATGCCACGACTTTAAGTTATTCTGGGAAAGCTGGAATTCATGACAAATTTGTGACATGCTGGTTCTTCCTAACTCTTAGGATCTGGTCAGAGTGATGCAGGGGACACCTTTCTGAAGCTGCTGTTTTACACACCAGTGGCCCTCTTCCCTGTACTATCTCCCTGTCAGTGAGGAGGACCTAGAGAAGAGTTAACTACAGAGGAAATCTGATCATGAATTTTGAGTTGATTGAGTGATGATATCCAAGCAACACAGATGCCCTTTATAAAGCATCTGGGCACAGCGTGTAACTGATATTCTCCTTGTGGTTTAAAGCCAGAGGCAATAAATCTATTTAATATCTTTGAGTTTTATAGGTTTCTCTTGAAGAATTTCTCCTATATAAATGATGTCTTAAATATGTGCTGTTTTCTTACCTCAGACTCTTTTAAGCTCTAGATTTCAATAGTGACTATCTTTTATTACTCAATAATGGAGGAAAGCAGTAGCTGGAAATGGTTTGTGGAAATATATATTTTTGTATGAGAAATGCCTAACAGTTTTCCCTTCCATAACAGAGTCTAGCAGATAGCAATCTGTATTTCTGCTTAGCTGGCAGGAAGATCCAGGACTGTCCACTTTCTCCTTCAAACGCTGCTTTAAAAGAACTGAAGGTACTTCCTTAGGAAAATTTGCATCTATTACACACTGTGAGGTATATATCTGCATCTTGAGTGCAAACCTATAACCAAGAATTCTCCTAAAATTTATATAGGATGTTAATATTCCTCTTTGATGCCAATGACAAACGTATAAAATTTGAGTGTGTTTCCAAGTTCTACAATAACAGGAGGGTTCTCCAAGAAACTTTTAGGCAATTTTTAGGCAAATTTGAAAAGACATCTGGGGATGTTTGCCTCCTGTGGAAAAAAAATCGAATCAGTGCTACTGGTTTTCAGTAATGTAAATGGAAAGTTGCTCTCATTTTTTAATTGTACATTTACTTACGTCTTCTTTATTTTAAAATTTTTAACAATTTTTGTTGAAGTATAATTAATATAAAATATTATCTTAGCTTTAGGTGGACAAGATATTGGTCAGCAATTCTATACATTACTGAATGCTCACCATTATAAGTGTACTGGTCATCTGTCACCATACAATGTTATTACTTATTATATTATTGACTATATTTCCTTATGCTGTACTTTGTGTCTCTGTGACATATTTATTTTATTTTGTTATTTTTTATTTTAATTTTTAATTTAAATTTTAGTTAATATGCAGTGCATAATTGGCTTCAAAAGTACAATTCAGTGATTCATCACTTACATACAGCATCAAGTGCTCATCACAAGTGCTTTTCTTTTTTTTTTTAATTTTTTAAATTTTTATTTATTTCTAGGAGAGAGAGAGACAGCGTGAGCAGGGGAGGGTCAGAGAGAGAGGGAGATACAGACTCTGAAACAGGCTCCAGGCTCTGAGCTGGCAGTCAGCACAGAGCCTGACGCGGGGACTCGAACCCACGAACCGCGAGATCATGACCTAAGCGAAAGTCGGTTGCTTAACCGACTAAGCCACCCAGGCGCCCCAACAAGTGCTTTTCTTAACATCTATCACCTATCTAGCCTGTCTCCCTGCTGCAACCTCCCTTCATCAACTCTCTGTTTTGTACCATTAAGAGTCTCTTGTAGTTTGTTTCCCTTTCTTCTCTTTTCCCTCAACTTCCCATATGTTCATCTGCTTTTTTTCTTAAATTCCACATATGAGAAAAATAAATTTAAAATGGATGAAAGACCTAAATGTGATATAGGAAACAATCAAAATCCTAAAGGAGAACATAGGGAGCCTCCTTGACCTTAGCCATAGCAACTTTTTACTAGACACATCATGGAAGGCAAGAGAAATGAAAGCAAACATGAACTATTGGGACATCATGAAGATAAAAAGCTTCTGCACAGTGAAGGAAACAATCAACAAAGCTAAAAGGCAGCCTCCAGAATGGGAGAAGATATTTGCAAATGACATATCTGATAAAGGGCTAGTATCCAAAATCTATAAAGATCTTATTAAACTCAACACCAAAAAAACAAACAACCCAGTTAAGAAATGGGCAGAAGACATGAAAAGACACTTTTCCAAGGACATCCAGATGGCTAACAGACACATGAAAAGATGCTCAACATCACTCATCATCAGGGAAATACAAATCAACACCACAATGAGATACCACCTCACACCTGTCAGAATGGCTAAAATTAACAATGCAAAAAACAACAGGTGTTAGCAAGGATGCAGAGAAAGGGGAATCCTCTTGCTCTGTTGGTATGAAGACAAACTGGTGCAGCCATTCTGGTGAACAGTATAGAGGTTCCTCAACAGATGAAAAATAGAATTACCCTATGATCCAGCAATTACACTGTTAGGTGTTGGAGGCCTGCTCTGGCAGGTCCAGGGGTCCCTGAAGGATGGACGGAGTCGGCAAGAGAGAGAGAGAGAGTGAGGGAGCCCCAAGATCCTTTCTGATCACCAGGCAGGCATCTCCGTCCTCTCGGTTTTGGTGTCTTTATTTATAGGTCAAATGTTAACATGGCATCAGGAAATGGAATTTTCACAATGGATAGCTCTCTGTGATAAGATGTTTTTGGAAAATGTACAGAAACAGGTTTTACAGAAGTCTTCTTGCAGAACTGCCCCAATTATAGTGAGGTTGAGTAACTAAGAAAATAACAAGGTGTTCACATTTTAATAACATCTTGGACTAATGCAACGGTAGAAACAGAATTGAACATGTCTTTTATGAGTAAGGGTCATTAGCCTGTTCATAGCTGAAGGGAAAGTATGGAGGGAAACAGGACCTTCTGGAGACACGATGTCTGTTCCCATAATCAAAAGAAGTTCCCACAATAAGTTCCTTCACAAGGTGCAATCATCATACCAGAGCCGGAATAAGGGGACAAGTCACTCCTGATATTGATCAGCAAGGTACCCTAGGGGTCAGTGCTCAAGCAGAAATAATTGAGTGGGGGTAGATATCAGTCGTCATCTGATTGGCAAGAGATCATGCAAACTTGCTTTAACCTCACCAGGAGTTTTCTCGACTAGTGGGCTCAGAATGGCTCCCAAGAATTAGGTATTTACCAAAGGATACAAAAATACAGATTCAAAGGGGTACATGCACCCCAATGTTTACAGCAGAATTATCAACAATGCCAAATTATGGAAACAGTTCAAGTGTCCATTGGCTGATGAATGGATAAAGATGTGTTGTGTGTGTGTGTATATAGATACACACACACAATATGGTATATTGAATATTACTCAGCCATCAAAAAAAATGAAATCCTGCCATTTGCAATGGTGTGGATAGAGCTAGAATGTGTTATGCTAAGCAAAATAAGTCAATCAGAGAAAGACAAATATCATATGAGGTCACTCATATGTGGAATTTAAGAAAGTTGCTTTCTTAGGAGGAGTTAAGCTGGACAATCTATAGAAAGTAGGAATTCCATCTATATGGAAAGAAGTATACATCTGAAAATTTAGGTAATTCTGGTAAAGCACCTAACTGCTAGAGTTCTGGAATCTCCTCAAAAAGTTTAGATTGTTGGTCAGAACAGGAATGAAACTCAGCTTCACCTGTGAATATCCAAGAAGTTCAGAGAAATTTGCTTCATATGGCTGAGAATTAAGCATGACTAGAGCACAGTATTTTTAAGTGTGAAGTATGCTTTGCTTATGGGATGAAATTTGATAATCTTCATGAACTGTTATGCTTAGTATCTGAGAGTAGAAAATATATTATTATGAATGCAATAGTGTTTTTAAATAAATTGAGTTTTGGTGCACCTGGGTGACTCAGTCAGCTGAGCATCTAACTCTTGATTTTAGCTTAGGTCATGATCCCAGGGTTGTGAGATTGAGCCCCACATAGGACTCTGTGCTGAGCATAGAGCTTGCGTGCTTTCTCTGTCTCTCTCTCTCTCTCCCTCTCTCTCTCTCTCTCCCCTCCCTCCAACTAAATATATGTATATAGATTAAAAAATAAATAAATTTGATTTTTTATTTATCACAATATTATTTATATACATTCACAAAATAGTAGTGTAACTTTATAACTTAAATCTCCCCAGGCCTCTACAATCTATAGTTATAGATGAGTTCATATTAACAGTACAAACTTATGCTTCTTTTACTTATGTTACATACTTCAAGATCTTATTTCCTTCTCTTACTGTATCAATTCATTGTTAGTCCAGGTATTTCTGAGAATTTCTATGATTTTCTCACATGTAGGCATAAACAACCCTCCCGTGGTCTTCCACTCCAGGGCCCCTCATTAACAATGTCTGTTACTAATAAAGAAGTCACATGATGGTGACTCTGCCTGATACAATCCCTGCAATAACTTCTGGACACACAAGGATCAGTGTCTTATTAACTGAGGGTCAGAAGAGTTTATGGTTGTGCTCAACACAGGGTAGCTCAGTAGATAAGTAATCAGCAAAGACCGTCAGGAGAGAGTGCCACCTAGAACTCTCCTCCAATTAAAGTAAAACCTGGTCATTGTTGCTAGGCACTTAGTCCTGGTAGTCATTTAAGGCGAGCAAAGATTATTCTCTCATGCTTCAGGCATGGTATCATCCTTATTTCCTAGTAACACCTTCTAGAAGACTGACCAAATTATTGACCTCTTATTCAGAGTTGTGTGTTTGTGTGTGTGTGTGTAAATTATATGATTTAAACAAGCAACCATTGCTATGCTGGTACCATAAATAAGGGCTTTTATATTTTTTTTCTTCAAATAAGTCTGATAATTCAGTTTAGTCAGGTTTTAGTTTCAATACACAACTTAATACTGCTTTCTCTTAATTTCTCACATTGACAAATTTTATAAGCTGTAGTTACATATTCCTTGGGAAAATATGTGATGAGAATTATTTGCAAGGTAAGAGTGACAGGAAGCCAAAGGATGAAAACAATTCAAATGTATCTATCAGTGGAGGAATAAACAAAATGTGGTATATCCATAAAATGGAATGTTATCCAGCCACAAAAAGGAATGAATCCTTTGACTCCTTTTTTGATGAGCCTTGAAAACATAATGCTAAATAGTAAGACTTGAAAGAGGGATGAGTCTTGAAAGTAGACATGACTTGAAAACATAATGTTAAGTGAAAGGAACCAGACTTGAAAGGTAATATATTGTAAGATTTAATTTTTACAAAATATCCAGAGTAGATATAAATATAGAAAGAAAAAAGGACGATGGTGGTCAGGGGCTGGGGAAAGGAAGAGCTAGAGAATGACTGACTAATGAGTATGTGATTTTTGTTGGGGACAATGAATAATTTTAAAACTTGATAGAGATGATGGCACCACAAAATTGTGAATGTACCAAGGCCACTGAATGATAGATTGTATAATGGATAATTTTGTTATGTAAATTCCACCACCACCCCACCCCCAAAATCAAAAGGGTTAATAGGATATTTCCATTTGACTTCAAATTAATCTATTACTTAAAAAATTAATCCTTTACTACTTTTTAAAGTTTATTTATTTTGAGAGAGACAGAGACACTGCAAGCAGGGGAGGGGCAGAGAGAAAGAGAAAGAAAAAGAATCCCAAGCAGGCTTCTTGCTGTCAGATGCAGAGCCTGACTGGGGGCTTGAACGCATGAACTGTGAGATCATGGCCTGAGCTGAAACCAAGAGTCAGTCACTTAACCAACTGAGCCACTCAGGCATCCTAATCCTTTAATTATTTTTACACTACATTGTTTAGGTTGTAAGAATCTCAGCTAAATTTGCATTATTTAATTTATTCATAATGATAGTATGCAAGATATTCTAATAGGAACCAAAAGACATTCTCATCCACATCCACCATGTCAGCCTAATTTTGACCAAGACATCCCCAGGACTGACAAGAGTACATGGAAAAGCTTCAGTTCATAATATTTTTTGGTACCAGTCTCAAGTGTTTTACTAAGATATATCATTTCAGCAGTACCTTTTGCCATAAATCTATATATTAATTAGGGTATCTGTTAGGGAAGACTGGATTAAGCTGCAATAATAAACAACTCCCATATCTCAGTGGCTTAATGCAGCAAAATTTATTTTTTATTTATATCATATGTCTATTATTGGTCAGCTGGTCAGTTCACCACAGATCTTTAGAACATCCACCATTGCTAATGATTTTGTTAACCATTCTAGTGAGAAAAAACATTTCTGACAGTAATCAACAGTATCTATCCATAATGGCAGATTCATATCATTGTTTTTCCTAATTCATTAATCATATCTATTCATATAATCTCATACAACCTCAAGAGGACCAGAAAGCACAATACTACTTTGTGCCAAGAAGTTAAAGAACTGAAAATAATGGCAAATAGCCCCAATAACTACCATCACGAGTAAGCATGATCTTCTAGGTTGTCAATTAGACCAGCTTTACAAATAATCTATCACATGCTTCAAAACCATTTGTCATCTGTTTCTTTCTGCATTCTTTATATTATTGTTTATACTTTCAACTACAGCATTTCTCAAATTTTATTCAAATCAAAGCTTTGGTCACACAAGTGGAAGGATATGTTAACAGTAGTTTAAAAAGATGTCTGAGACTTGGAGTATTGAATAACTACAAAATATTCTCCAATTATCTCAATATTTGATGCAGTAGTTTACTCTATTAAGCATGCTATCACCTTTAAGTAGAATTGTCCCCTACTCTGAAATCATTGTCATATCTTCCAAAAATAACTAATTTCTCTTTGATGCTTTAAAAAAAAGTTATTTATTTTGAGAGAGAGTGAACATGATCAGGGGAGGAACGGAGAGGGAAGAAAACAGAGGGACTCTCAATCAGGCTCTGTGCTATTAGCACTGAGCCTGACGCAGGGCTTAAACTCATGATCTGTGAGATCATGACCCAAACTGAAACCAAGAGTCAGATACTCAACTGACTGAGCCAACCAGATGTCCCATCTTTGGTGCTTGATTAGTGATAAATTTTACCACTTATAGTATTTTATGTTTCAATCTCATTATAATTTTTATCTTATAACAAATCATAAAATGTATGTTCTTAAAGCACAAGTAAAAATTTATACCTTAATGAAAATTTGACGGCATATGAAGGAAGGGCACATTGCCCTTCTGTTGTTCTCCTTTGATTTCATGCAGCCTACTCCTTACCATTAATTGAGAGTTTGGGGATTTGATCCAAAGTATTGTCCCACATCAAATTTACTATGATATCCATATGAAAGACACATATCACTGCTTCCTGTGACATTTCCTTGCCTTTTGAAATTACTTTCTCTTTTATCTCCACTTCCCTTCAGCCACCACTTTCATACTGTACCTGCATGTTGTCATCACCCAAATCTTACACCATTACCTTCTGTTTGAAACACTTAAGAGCTTCTCAGCTGCTTTTTGTCCTATAGATTACTCTTTTACAAAACATCCCTAACATTGCCATTGTAATAATATGTTCAAAATGCGTATCTGATCATATAAATTTACTCTTTAAAACCCCTCAGTAATAGCTGAGATGTGGTCTAAATTCCTTCACATGTCATATGAGACCTTTCCTGACTCTTCTCTTCCTCACTTTTAAACATCATTCCATCTACTCTCACTTGCTTATTTCACTTTATTTAGTAGTTTTTTAAAAAAATTAATTTACTTCTTTTGAAAAAGAGAGAGAGAGAGAGAGAGAGAGAGAGAAAAGGAATCTTAAACAGGTTCCACACTGTCAGCGTCAAGCCTGATGTAGAGCTCAAACCATGAAATCGTGGACTGAGTCAAGATCAAGAATCAGATGCTTAATGAGCCACCCAGACACCCCTCATTTCACTTTAGATCTACTTGTAGTCCCACGAATATGTCATCAGCTCTCTTGTTTCTGGACCTTATACCTGTTGTCCCATCTTCCAGGAAGCCCCACTTCTCATGTCTTCAGCCACTTCTTGTTTGTCCATCACTTCTTAGCCCCTTCCCAGAGTCTTCTCTGATCCACCAAGACCCTTCTTTCTGGCTTTAATATACTTTGTGTCTGTGCTTATCATGACCCTAGATGTCCCCCTCTATTCTTTGTAAGCCTAGCCAAAACTAAATGGTCATTTATAATTGTTTAATAAAATCAGTAAATTCCTGCAGAAGAGTCATTTCAGCATAGAGCAACAGCTGACTGAGGGAGCAAGCTATGGAGAATTCACAAGTGATGAGGGATGGAAATTGATATGAGGGATTACTCATCATGAGATATTCAGAAGCTAGTGTATTTTTGTAAAACAGATTATGTATAATTTGGCTTTTGTAGAAAAACATTTATTTTTCTATAAGAAGCATTTTTGTAAGAAATATTTCTGTATTGGTGCTGGACTTGGCTGTGAGTCTAGCTGAGTCCAGCAGAGAGGTTCTCTCCCCCCCCCCCCCCCCCCCCCGGTTAAACCAAGGATAAAAACACTGAAGCAAAACTTCTTTTGCACAGATGTCTCTAGTATGATGGAAACACTAGAACAAGGTCAATGTAGTATGAACACCGAATAACACTGAAAAAAAATCCTGAATTTAGAGTGAGAAAAAAGTGAATTCTGTTATTAGCTTTCTCTTTGCCAGCCATGGACCTTGGGTAACTTTGCAGACTTTCTGAATTTTTAGATTCTTATTTTTCTAAAATGGTGATACAATGAACTGTATCACTGTGCCTCGCAAGATGTTATTATGATCCAGTTGGACAAAATAGGTGGAAGTACTTAAAATGCCATAAAGGCATATAGAAATATAATACAGTGTAAGCATAAATCATGTACAGTTACCTGTAATATTATTATAGAATGAAAGTGGAGATTTACAATACCTCCTCTGTGACAGTGACAACTGAGGTTCCACATGACTTGTCTAGAATCTCATATAAAGTCCCAACATGAGGTTAAAACAAAAATAAACCCAGTCTGTTATATTTACCAGCAAGGGATTTTCCTGCACTTGAAATGGGGAAAGGAAACATTGAAAAAAAATGGATATGATTTTCTGTATACTGTCTTCAAGAATGGGAAGCTAAACGCAAAGAACTTGAGGAAATTTTTAAAAAGGTGAAGTGAAATATCAAACTGTGAACAATACGTAAGTCATATTCCACTCTTGGATATGTGTGTGTGTATGTGTGTGTGTGTGTGTTTGTGTGTGTGTTTGTATTGCTGGCATGAGCAGCTATAATCATAAACTTTAGTTTATAGATCATTGTGAGTTATCATATTTGTCACTAATTTAAAATGGAATTATTTTAATAATATTCAGCATAGCTTCACTAATCTCTATTTTATTCCTGAATATGATTTCTTCTCATTTTTCAGCTTTTTATAATCCTTTTGTTTACCCAAACCTAAGCTTTCCCCAAAACTCCAGTGATAGTGATGAAGTTTTGGTGTGATGACAGCCAAGAAAAAATTCTTGAAGACATTTTTGGCACAAAAAAGGTGATTTATTAAAGCACGAGGACAGTACCCATGGGCAGAAAGAGTTGCACTGGGGTCATGATGGGTAATTCATTATATACCCTCAGGTTGGAGGGGGTGGGGATAGAGTGAGTCTCTAAGGAATTTTGAAAGCAATATTTCCAGGACCTTGAGGAGCTAGCTATTGCTAGGGAAATGCCATTTATTACATTTAAAACCTCAGTCATCATGAGACCTTTCAGATATAATGGGGGAGGGACATAAGCTTGGAGTATGATTGCCAGCATATATCTTGGGGCAGTTGAGATAAAGGAAGTAGACTTACTGGATCCTCCAGGTTGGGGTAATGTTAAGCAAAGATTCTCTTTTGCCCCTAGCAAAGTGTCATCATTAAGGCAGCTGAGCTCCTAGAGGGAGGTCACTCTGCCAGTTTCAAGGGCTTGTCAATGGGCTATAGGCAGGAAGGGAATGAATTTTTCATTTGCCTTAGTTTCCCACATTACCATGGCAAGCACTTAAATCCTTTTCTTTTGTTCTTGGGTAGCCAGGAGTGTCTTAGGAATATCACACATATTTCACCTGTGTGTTGGGGGCCAGGGGACAGGGTTGCTGTTAGCCTATATTTTGCCCTCAGCTTGCCCCATGTTCCCTCATCAATAGCACGTTTGCACTCCTCAGCTCTATCCTTTGTCTTAGCCTATTGATAGCTTTGGCTAACATCTCTAGTTATGTCCATTACCTTCCTTCTGTAACTAAATAATTCTGATTACCATCACAGATAACTGAACTATTGAGTGACAAAAAATGAGAAGAAAAAAAAAGAGGGGAAACATTCATATGTTAATTGTCTTCCAATTTCGTTTAAAACCACACATAATACAAAGCGATAAATAATGATTATGAAGACAGTCTAAAAAACTATGAAGACAATAACCATAGTAACTGGGTTAGAAGTACCACAAATTCAGTTCTGTCCTAGGCAGAATGAGGAAATTATGGGACAGGGACTAAGGTGCCTTATTTCATACCAGCAAGGGTAAAATCACTGGAGAGCCAAGATTCAACTGATTTCCATTACAAAATTTATTTTTAGTGGTGCCTGGGTAGCTCAGTCAGTTAAACATCTGACTTAAGCTCAGGTCATGAACTCACTGTGAGTTTGAGCCCCGCATTGGGCTCAACAGCTCAGAGCCTGGAGCCTGCTTCGGATTCTATCTCCCTCTCTTTCTGCCTCTCCCCTGCTTGTGCTTTGTCTCTCTTCTCTCTCAAAAATAAATAAACATTAAAATTTAAAAAAATATATACAAAATTGATTTCTACTAATGCTCCTGACCTCTTTATTTTCCTTATTCACCCTTATTTTTTCCAGCTCTCATCTATGCTTTTTCCTGTCTGTGTTGGTTACATTTTCCCGAGTCAAGTAGAATATATTTCTCTATCTGCCAGAGAATATAGTTGACAGCAACCCCTATGTTTCAATTTTTTCAACTCCCAGTAGAATAGAAGGAACTCACTGGTATATATATGTGTTTCCAGTTTCTGAAATTAAAAAGGAAATAAAACAACAGAAAAGAATTCTGATTAGCCATACTCCTTAATATATCAATAGTAGGAAGAAAGGAAGAGAATTAAGAATCCATACCACTCTTGTGCAAACTCATGAGTGGGGTGAAGAAAGAAGCAGTTCCTGGATGAAAGGCAGATATTTCTGCTATTAACTTCTCAACCAAAACAAAATGAAAAAGACACACAGCTACTAAAATGTGTTTTTTTAGCTGCTCTTTTATATTTTCAGAAATGTCTTTTATATGAACAACATGTTCCATTCTTAGCGTGTAATTAGTATTTGGAATTCTCACTCCCCCAAGGGACTGAAAGAAGTCAAGTCAGGTTAAAGAAATGTATAAGAGCAAATCTTCGTTTGCTAATTGTACTTTAGAGCATAAACTGTATTAGAGGTTTCAGTACCAAAAAATAAAAGAGCACTAAGCATAATTTCTCTGGAAAATTGGTAGATCCCCTCCCTAAGGAATGTGGTAGAGGCCTTCTCAGAGCAAAGGAAGGCAACATGCAATTTGGTCCAATCAACTCCTATATACATACGCATAACTTAGACACAACTCTAACTTAGACTGTGTGCAATCAGACTATATGTGTCACCTTATATAGGAGACAAAGAAGTAAGAAATTGCATAAAAGACTGCATCCTGTTGTGCTCAGGGCTCAGCGTTTTTGGGGTCTTAGCCCACTGAGCCCCTGCTGGCACAAATAAAGTTGATTCCTGGACAAAAAGACACTGGGTCCCATCTCTGTGCGAGAATCTGGCTACATTATCATGTTTTATCTTCTACCTCTTTTTGTTATTTAACCCATTTCTGAAGGATGGGTTATTTTTTCTTTCAATGAAATAATGATTCTGTATTGGCACATAAAACTATAGCAGATTTTGTTTATTTGATTCAAGGTTTATTAAAGTTATTGCTAAATTTTTAGTATAGACAAGGATAAAGATTCATTTATGATTCATATTATGTAAATATATATTATTTTCCATTAATTTTATTCTAAAAATCTATATATTTCTGTAGGGACATTTCTGCTAAATATTAAAAATATTCTTGAAGTTAAAACAAAGCAAATAATGATACAAAGAAAAGATGTCACAGCAATACTTTAAAGGTGTCCCCTTCAACAACAATAGCTAGATGTGGAGTTCTAGTTGTCTTCTGTGAGTATCCAATGATTATTTTTAGTTGATTATACATTTTAGATAGAGAATAGGTCAATATAATAGAAGAAAATGAAAACACTGAAAAAGATATATGTAACATTATTTACTGTAGCAAGGAATTTATAAATTTGTCCAAATCTTTCAAAAAAATCTTTCTTTTTTCTAGTTAGTGGGTTTTTATATTGGGGGAAAACTCTACTTGCACTTAAGAGTCTTTTCCAAGAAAAATATTGAAATATTATCTCCAGTCATCTAGCATCATTATCAATAGGATATGTTTTACAATGTTATCCAGTGCTTTAAAAAATAAACCAAGTTTAATAGAGTAAAATCTGGCTTGGTTATAATTTTGTATTTTGCATCAGTCAAGACTTCTGAACATCTATAGTTCAATAACTATATTCAAAATATGATACTCATGGACTCTAGGAATCTGAAGTGAAATGTGAGTTATTGTGATTAAAGTGTATTTAGTATGGAGGTAGAATAAAATGTATTTTACTGATATTCTTCTCCTCCTTTCTTCCTCCCTCCCTTTCTCTTTCTTCCTTCTCTTCCTTTTTCCCTTTTTCTCTTTTCAAATCATTCCATGCCTGTGTATGTGGTAGTCTCTACTAATCAGAATATTTTATCAGAAATCCTTTTCTTTGACTCAACAGGCAAACAGAAAGTTCTCTTGCATAGGACGTCTTCCATTCTTTATTATCTGTAGTAGGAAATCTTATATACTCATCATGGATTTATATCACATTCTTTAGGGAAGTATAAGGGTTTCTTTATTTAAAACAAATAAGATTTAATTTTGACTATAGAAGGGCAAAGGGGAAAATGATGATGGTAAATCTCAGGAATTACAGAGACTGGTATTATTTAGCTTTTCTAAAGATGAAGATTCAGACAATAGTTGTGTTTAACCTGACATATAGCAGTTTTCCAGAAGGATATAATAACTTCTTGAGACTGCATATAGGTTTAAGAATTCCAGCCTTAGCTTTACCAGCATTATCAACATCACATGTTTAGTTTGTAGGAAACTGCCAAATGGTTTTTCAAAGTGGCTGTACCATTTTGCATTCCTACCAGTAATGAATGAGAGCTTCCTTTGCACCACATCCTTGCTGGCATTTGGTGTTGTCAGTGATCAGGAGTTTGGGCATTCTAGTGTTGAATGTAGTGTAGTAGTGGTACCTCTGTTATTTTTTATATTACTATTACTAAACCCCAAATTATTAACCACGTATAGAAACCAAGTTCCAAATGAAAACTGATACCCAAAACAATCAAACAAACCAAAGAAACTGAAAGACAGATATTAGATAAGCTTAACTACTTCCTGTATGTATGGACTGTTTACATGGGTTTAAACATATTTGGTAAAAGTTCATCTATCTAATAACACTGACGAAGATACCAGTGTGAAATGTGTTCTTAAACCAAGGATTTAAGTGTATGAATCTCCTGAATGATGACAGCTATAAGTACTGGAAGGTGTATAATTTACTTTAAGGCATTTAAATTCAATATTTCCCCCTGAATACTATACAAAAAAATGAAACTATTTACCACAGTTTCAACAATAACAAAAACGTGTAAGCAAACTTCATTGATACTATGTCTGCTAGTCAAGAAAACTATAAGAACATAATATTTAGTGCTTAACATAAAAGGGATGTATTCATAGGCTTGCCTTTTTGTTGTTGTTGGAGGTACTTAAAAGAAACATCATGTTTGCGCACCCATGTGTCCTATATTCTTTTAAAATCACCATTTTACATTCTAAGTTTTCTTTGATAAAAACCTGTACATGGTTTTGTAAGTATTAATATATATGAATTTTAGATCTTTACAGACTATTTTCCCTTCATTCTCTCCCCAAATTTTCATGCTATTATATTCATTCAGTTTAATTATTTGTCTATTTTCTCTACATTGCTTTGGCTTTTTATTGTGTGTAAACTTATGTTTTAAATTAAAAAATTACTGATTCTCCACTACCATTATCGCAAAACATCATGAAAAAGCAGTTTCAAATTCGTTGGAAACAGCTCAAATAAGTTTGTGAAGAATAAATTTCAAAGTGATGCCAAGAATAGGGATTATGAAACTTTCAGATTCATACTGTTTATAGGGAATTATATTTATCAATTTTGAGTTGATATTTATGGTCATACTGAAAGAATATAAAGTAAACTTTCATAAATACTGAGTCATAAAGAGTATACTCATATTTCAGAAGTAAGAAAATAATATTGACATACTGATGTATGAAGAATTTATCTGTGATAGCATTTAGATAATTTAATATTATCAATAATTTTGTGAGGAAGGTATTATTCCTAATTTCCAATGAGAAGGACTTAGCAAATGCTTTAATGAATTGATAACCTCAGTTTATGTATTCATAGAATAGAGACAGTTCACTAACACATGATTATTTAGCAATGGTACATTCTAATGTCATATAAAGAAGTTACAAATTTTAGATTTTTGAATTAAATAGTAATAAAAATAATGATTAAGTCTTTTCATATACCAATTTTTTAGAAGGTATTACTGAGAGTCTTTGAATAACTCCAAAATACTTTCATGAAAGAAACATCTCCCAAAATGACACACTTTTTATTTAAACACAGTTGAGGACTCCTTTCCAAAAGAAGAATTTCCAAATTACCTCTCAGTGTCCTCTATTAAAACAGATATCCTTTAAAACGGACAAATCAAGCTTTGCTCAATTTGTTACCCGTAGGGGAGTTACATTGTTCACAAGGAAATAAGATGGATATTCTAAATAGAATGTTTTTGGATGCCTTTCATAAGACATCAGTGGGTCTTTAAAGAGAGTTTATTGATTCTTCAGGCAGCACCCGAGGCAACCCAAGATCTATTGCTCTGTCACTTTAAAAGCAGCAGCAGACGTGCCACTTTTCCTAGGAGATCTTTCTCTTAAGACTTGAAAATTTCTACAAACCAATTGCATCTGTCATCTCCTGCTTGATCCACTGAGTCCCACAGGCCATGTCTGAATGGTTAGAAGCTATATTTTTGCTCAAAATGCTTGTTGGAACAAATGCAATGTTAGGGCACAGACTCCATAAATGAAATCTAAGCATTCAAACCTAAAAACATCAAGGAGAAGAGCAAAACACCATGAAAGGAGGCAAGCTTAGTGGGATTCTATGAATGACAACCTAGACTCACAGCCCTGGGTCACCTGCTATAGCATCTCAGAGCTATAACCTGTCTCTTGGTGGATTCTTCTAGGGAAGGAGAGCTCATTATTTGTTAAAGATATAAATTTCATTTGGGGATAGAAAAACTTTTAAAAGATGATCTTTGCTGTTCCAGAACCCAGCTTCCTCTAACTTTAATTTATTGTGACTTTGAAGATTGCTATTTGGATGACGTAGACTAAATATATTTTCTTCCATCTTTATATTTACAACACAGTCATTCATTCTTGTCCAGCTCCTTAGGAAGCACTGAACTTTGCAATGTTCCTTAAAGTGTTCAATTAAAAATATATACAAAATTTAAAGTAAAAAGAGAGGGTGAGTAAAAATTTTAAGTAGTTCTGGATCAATGTCCAAATTAACCAGAACTCACAGATCCTTTTTTCTTCTAAGTTTTTTAAAAATATTTTATTTATTTCTGAGAGAGAGAGAGAGAGAGAGAGAGAGAGAGAGACAGCATGAGCAGGGGAGGGTCAGAGAGAGAGGGAGACACAGAATCTAAACAGGCTCCAGGTTCTGAGCTAGCTGTCAGCACAGAGCCCAATGTGGGGCTTGTACCCACAAACTATGAGATCATGGTCTGAGCCGAAGTTGGACACTTAACCAACTGAGCCATCAAGGCACCCTGTAAGTTTTGGCTTAAATTCTTGGTGGCCATTGCATTAAGGGTATTCAAAAAATGGAATTATGATTTATTTTCTCAAGATGGAAGCATAGTAAATACATTTAGGTGTAGATATTAAATACATTTTGGATTATCACCTAATTTTAAAAGTATATATTAGAGATAAGCTTGTGCCTACTAGGAGATGGTAATATCAAAAACTATTATATAGTAGAATTGCTTCTAGCGTCAGCTTTACTAATGTGCCTTTATCAGTTAAATATGAACCTGTGCTTTTAATGAGTAGGTGTTCATATTCTTATGAATGTACCAATTAGAAATCAAGTTCCATTTCTGAAGTAGCAATTTTGGGAATTACAGTGCAATGATAATAACATGAGCTCCACGGTTAAATCATTTGATTTGCTTCCTTCTTTATCAATTTGACTCAAACAAATAGGCTTCTCTTTAAAAAGTCTGATTGTCATGTCTACCTAATTTGATTTGCTTATATGCTTCTGTTAATGAAGATAGATAACTACCTTGTCAGCTGAGACAGTTGGGGTTTACTGTGTGCCTGGTGCCAGATATGATGCTCGAGTAATGTGTTGCAGAGAAATCACATAAAAAGAATGGAACCACATGGTACCAATGATCCAATATGCATGCATACACCTTAGTTCCTAAATTGGGACTCTATCTTAGAAATGTAGCATACAAAATTTTGGAAAGAACTCAAATATCCATCGACTTATGAATGGATAGAGAAGATGTGAAACATCTCAGCCGTAATAAACAACAACATTTTGTCATTTGCAATGACACGGATGAAGCTAGAGAACATAATGCTAAGTGAAAGAAGTCAGTCAGAGAAAGACAAATCCCATGTGATTTCACTCATATGTGGAATTTAAGAAATAAAACAAATGAACATGGGGGAAAATGAGAGGAGAACCAAGAAATAGCCTCTTAACTATATAGAACAAACTGATGGTTACCAAAAGGGAGGTGTTTGGGGGGTGTTAAATTGGTGATAGGGATTAAAGAGGACACTTGTAATGAGCACCAGGTGTCATATATAAGTGTTGAATAAATAATTTCCACCCCTGATACTAAATTTATACTGTATGTTAACTACCTGAGATTTAACTAAACACTTGGAAAGAAAATGAAAAAAGAAATGTGGCATACAAAAAAAAATATTGGGGTATGAACTCAATCTTAGGAGATACACCACTGATACTTCAATTCAACTTTATTTGTCTCATACTAAGGAGTACATTTTTCAGTTTGCCAGTTAAATGATTCTACTTAAAGCACAAAAAACAATGTGAACTAACACAGCCTTCATGGTACAAAACCACCTTAGATACAAGAAAATATTTAAAATTTATCTTTCAACAGCAAGAAAGTAAAGAAATCCTTGGAAGCTATAACCAGAAAGCTTAAATTATAAACAACAACAACAACAACCCAGGAAGCACTGAAGATGGGTGTTACCTTCAGAGATCTTCCAGTTGACTAGGGTTGACCCAGAGCTTCAGTTTTAGGGGCCACATGTGAGTGATAAATATTACAACATACACAATGGAGAGGTGAATGAAAGGAGAGATTCAGAATTAAGGCAGAACCCTCAAAAGGTGAACTTTTCTGTGGCTAGCATGAGGAAACAAACCTGTCTTTTGGCATGATATATTAAGAAATCTTTGCCTCTGGGTGGCTTCAGGAAAAAAAAAAAGAGGAAAACAACATTTCCTGAGAATACATAACCATTTTTCCTGGGTTAGGAACTAGAGATAACATAATTAGTTCTGAAACCCACAACTGGAAAATTTATTTGAAATTGATTCTCAAGTGCCTGGTAAAATTATATATAAATTAAACACAAGCCTCAAGATAATTCTACAGTATACTTCTCAGGAACCATGATTTTTTTTTAAAAACAAAAGCAACAACAAACAAATTCATAAGACACATGAAGAAAGAATTAAGACTCTGTTAGAGTTAATAGAAACACAAATTACAGAATGAGATATTTATAGACTCTTGAAATTGTCATCAGACATTGAGTATGGCTAAATATGTTTAAATTAATAAAAAAATTATCAAAATTAAGACTAAGTTTTATAACTTTCTACAAGATCAGGTGGATCTGAAAAAGAAATTATAGAATTTCTAGAAAAAATACATGAAACATAAAGGTCAGATTAAACCAAAAATAAGATGCAATGAGAAAACTAATGCAATAAAAATTAAATCAGAAGAGATGCACCCAGAATGCAGTAGAGAAAAATAAGCAATAAAACTATGAAGGACAAATTAGGAGACATGTAAATTGCTAAGTTCTAACATTTATGCTTTCATCTAATTGAAGTCAGTGAAGCTAAAATTTTATTGCATTAAAATTAATAACTCCTATTTTTCTACATATAGCATAATGAAAGTGCCAAAATATACCACAACCAGAGAGAAAATATTTGTCGCATACATATATTACTGACAAGGAAGATTTACTATCTAACAGCAGATTTTCTAATGGATGTATTGTTTGTGCCCTTCCAAAAGGATGAAGTCCTGATCCCCTCATTCCCCTGCACCCACATGCCCTCACCTAGATGATAGGAGGCATGGCCTTCTGGAGGTAATTAGGTCAAAAAGGGTGGAGCCCTCATGAAGGGGCTCCAAGGGTAGCCTTCTTAGAAGCCAGAGAGTATCTTTCTTAGCCCTATGACGATATAAGGAAAAGAGGGCTGTCTACAGACCAGGAAACGTTACTTCTTTAGACCTTAGATTTGCTAGTACCCTGATCCATGGACTTCTCAGCCTCCAGAATGGTGAGAAGTAAGTGTTTGTTATTTAAGCCACAGAGTCTCTGATATTCCATTATTGCAGCCCAAACTGATTAAGACATATTTTTATCTGGGAAAAAAAGCACACACACACACACACACACACACACACACACACACACACACACACACATTTATGGAACAATAAGCTAAAGAAAACAAACAGCAAATAGGCAAAAGAACCATGGAATACTGAATATATATATTTATACCATTGGATATACAAATTCTGGAAAATGAGTATAAAATATATCAATTTCAAACATGATATTTAGGGATAAAAAATTACATGACAAGAGACAAGATGGATGAATCCATTTATACAATGGTAAAACATACAAAACCAAACTGTATACTACTTAGGGAAACATACATGTACCATGTAATTATTAAAAAATTAATACCAGCAAATTTAGAATAGTTAACTCTTCAGGGAAGAATGTTAATTTATTGGGAAGGGACATGCAGAAGATCTCAAAGGCATTGGTTATGTTTTAAATCTTAAGGTAGGTGTTAAAATACATGTGTGATTTTATCAAATATTATCATCGTTATTAAGAGCATAAAATATATGCACTTTTTTGAGTTTATGATGTATTATACAGCATGAAAAATCTTTGAATAATAGGAAGTCATTTGCAATAGCCATCTTTAAAAAGTACTGATTAATCATTAATTTTGATGCCACCTTAATTGGGTTCTCAACACATGGAGAACATAAATAGGGATGTTTCCAGATCAGTTCAATGTTTTTTCTGTCCAACTATATGCAAGGCTGAAAGTATTATCTTGTCAAATATGTTAAATGTTTAGGGTAATGAAATTCCTTTTGGCATTTTATCAATAGTAGTATAGTCCTACTTTAATTGATTTTAGTGCCAAGCTAATTTTATGCTTGAGAAATAAAAAAAAATCAGGTTAAAACTTCAGCAATTCCCAATTAATTTCTGACTCATTACATTTAGTGGTAGAAGTAGCAGGATGGAAGAAGGAACTGTGTTAATAGTTAGGAGGTATTTACAGAGTATAGGGAAAAGGCCAGAAAACGTGTGACATGAATAATGAATGAGAGGGTCCCAAAGCTTCATTGAAGACTTCATTTTAGAACTGTTCCTGCACCCAGGAAGTAGTATTTAGGGGAGGCAAAGTAAAGGAATTAAAGATGGTGTGAAGTGGGCAAAAATGAGACAAATGATGATTAATATCAAAAGTGTAAAATACAGTGAGCAAGCACTTGTATTAGTTGTATCAGTATCCACAGTGAGGTTAATATCAACAAATTATAAATGCTGACACTAACTCTCAAATGTTAGTTACTAAGTTGTAAATGTCAGAGCTATACTGAAATCACAGTTTGCTGCTGAGATTATCATTATTTAATGGTGTGTAAGATGGAAGGAAACATAAAAATGAAATGTGATTATTTTATTTAATTAAATATATGCACTCTGTTTTCCACAAATGTTTGTCTTAGCATAGTATATAAATTACAATGAAAAATTGAAAATATATAAATATTTCAGGATCATGGGAAAATACTAATAGAAAGATAAGGTCAAGGAAGAAGTTGAGAAGGACAAAAAAAGTTCTTCAGAAAAGAATTTCTCACCAATAAGTTTTTTGTATCCATTTGCTAGTATTGTCTAAACCAAAATTAAAACCTAGGCTATCTAGGGAATAAACAAATTGAAACCTTTATCCAAAAATTCTTGATAAACATCATCACTTTCATGGGTCTTGGGATTTTTACATATGACCTATATGACATATGGGTTAATGCTATAACAAAGATCTGACTTCACTACTTCTCCATAGAAATATTTATCTTAATAATGCAGTCGTACCAGAAGGAAGAAATATTACATAAATAACATATATCGTTTATAACATAGTTATTAAAGCCACACAGTCTCTGATATTCCATTATAGCTGCCCAAACTGATTAAGGCATATTTTTATTTGGAGATATATATATATACACATATACACATACATATGTATATAGAAAACACATGTATATGTTTTCTAATAGAGCAGGCATCTAGAGCACCAGGATTTCAAAGAAACTCTTTTAGAACCTATAATGGCTAGATCAGCCATGTTTTGGGCAAAGTGTACTGTGTAAAAGCCTCTTATACTTAATGATGATCAGGTAGTCAGAATGAGATAATGGTGGGCAAAAGATTCATGTCCATGTTCATGGCTCACCTGTGATCATAATACAGTTTTTAATATGCAAATTTTGGCTGTTGGGTGTCACACATTCATTTCCTCAGAATTATCTACTTTAGTCAATATTGACAGACTATTACTTAAATAAATTTGTTTTTTTTTTGTTTGTTCTGTTTTTGTTTTCTAATGTATTTTGGAGACCACAGTTTAAGTTCAGCTATCAGTGGATCAGATACAGTTCATTTAAAAAAATTTTTTTTAAAACTAATGGATGTTTGTACTCTATAGGATAATGTGTGTACTATATGTGTCAACCTATTGTGTTATGTTGATGAGGAGAAAAATAATTAAGTAAATGTTTTATAATATCAGACGTTGAGAAAAAAAAAAGGAAAGAAGCTTCCTCTAGAAAATATTCTTGTTCCTTAGAGAATGAGAATGGTCCCGAATTCTGTATCTGAATAGAGAACTGTTTTCAGGCTTTAGAAGTATAATATCAGAGGGGCACCAGGGTGGCTCAGTCAGTTAAGTGTCTGACTTTGGCTCAGATCACAATTTCACTGTTTGTAAGTTTGAGCCCCATGTCAGGCTTGCTGTTGTCAGTGTAGAGTCTACTTCAGATCCTCTCTTCCCCTCTCTCCATCCCTCCCCTTCTCTCTCTCTCTCTCTCAAAAATAAATCAACATTAAAAAAAAAGTATAACATCAGAGATGTAAATAAGACTAGAATCATTTTGCAACTGTACATTTTAATTTTTGGCAAAACATGAATTGTAAAAAAGATTTAAAAAGGATGAGGGGTATCCTTAGATCCAACAAAATGCTTCCCCTACATAGAGTAGTAGAAACATGAGATCAATTATAGATGTACACTGAAGTGTTTTAAAAAATGAGTTTAATCCATTTAAAAAGTATAGGGAGTACCTGAGAGAAGTAGAATAAGGATGAGGACCTATCATTTTCTCTCCCTTTCTTTCTTCCCTTGCCTTGCCTGCCTTCCTCCCATTCATTCATTCATTCATTCATTTTTAAATATTTATTTATTTTGAGAGAGAGAGAGAGTGCAAGCAGGTGAGGAGCAGAAGGAAAGAGGGAGAGAGAGAGAGAGAGAGAGAGAGCCCAAGCTGGCACCATGCT
The DNA here is from genome assembly GCF_003009895.1 of Hyaena hyaena. Taxonomy (NCBI): domain Eukaryota; kingdom Metazoa; phylum Chordata; class Mammalia; order Carnivora; family Hyaenidae; genus Hyaena; species Hyaena hyaena. The sequence goes on along the minus strand of NW_024080880.1, from coordinate 2,005,671 downwards.
ACCACCACAGAATCTGACTTGGGTCTCAAACTCAGGAACTATGAAATCATGACCTGAGCTGAAAACAAGTGTCATTCAACCAACTGAATCACTTAGATGTTTCTCTCTCTCTCTCTCTTTCAGTCTTTCTGTCCTTTCCAGTTTTGGTATCAGGGTATTGCTGGCCTCAAAAAAATGTATTTGGCAGAGTTTGAGAAGGATTGGTATTAATTCTTCTTTGAATGTTTGGTAGAATTTACCAGTGAAGCCACCTGCTTCTGGACTTTTGTTTGTTGGTAGGTTTTTGATTATTGATTGAATCTCCTTACTAGTAATCAGTATGTTCAGATTTTCTTTCATCATAATTCAGTCTTGGAAGGTTGTATGTTTCTAGGAATTATCCATTTCTTCTAGTTGTTCATTTTTTGGCATATAATTGTTTATAGTAGTCTCTTATGATCCTTTGTATTTCTTTGGTGTGAGTTGTATCATAATATCTTATATTTCTTGTTTTATGTATTTGATCCTCTCTCTTATTTTTGTGGTAGTTTACTAAACACTTGTCATTTTTGTTTATCTTTTCAAAGAACCAACTCTTAGTTTCATTGATCTTTTCTATTGTTTTTTAAAACTGTTTCATTTATTTCTGCCTTAATCTTTATTTCCTTCCTTCTACTAATTTTGTGCTTTGTTTATCTTTTACTAGTTTTTTGAGTTGTAAATTTAAGTTGTTGAGATTTTTCTTGAGGTATGAATTTATTGCTATCACCTTCCCTCTTAAAATTGCTTTCTTTGCATCTCATAGATTTTGGTATGCTACATTTCCATTTTCATTTATCTCAAAGTATTTCTAATATTCTCTGATTTCTTCTTTGACCCATTGGATGTTATATATAGCATGTTTAATCTCCACATATGTGAATTTTTGCTGTTTTCTTCAAGTAATTAATTTCTAACTTTATACCATTGTGCTCTGAAAAGATGCTTCATATAACTTAAATACTTAAAAAAAATTAAGGCCTATTTTATGGCTTAACATATGATCTATCTTGAAAAATGTTCCACATACATTTGACAAAAGTGTGTATTCTGTTGCTTTTGAGTAGTAGGATGTTCTCTAAATATCTGTTAAGTCCATCTGATCTAACATATTGTTTAAGGCTGATATTACTGATTTTTCTGTCTGAATGAACTAGAAATTGATGTAAGTGGGGGCATTAAAATCCGTTACTTTGGGGGCACCCAGGTGGCTCAATCAGGTAAGCATCGGACTTTGGCTTAGGTCAGGATCTCATTGGTTCATGAGTTTGAGCGTGCATCAGGCTCTGTGCTGACAGCTCAGGGCCTGGAGCCTGCTTTGGATTCTGTGTCTCCCTCTCTCTCTCTGTCCCTCCCTGACTTGAGCTCTGTCTGTCTGTCTGTCCTTCTCTCAAAAATAAATAAGCATTAAAAAAATAAAATCCCTTAATTTTATCATATTGCTATCTACTTCTCTTTCTGGTCTGTTAATATTTGCTTATGTATTTAGGTCCTCCTATATTGGGTGCATAAATATCAACAAATGTTACATTCCCTTGTTGGATTAAGTTCTTTATTATGTAACACCCTTCTTTGTCTCTTTTTACAGCCTGTTTTAAAATCTGTTTTGGCTGATCTAAGTATAACACTTCCAGCATTCTATTAGTTTCCATTTCCATGAAAGATCTTTTTTCACACGTTGGCCTTCGGTCTGTATATATTCTTACATCTGAAGTGTAACTCTTTGGGCACCTGGGTGGCTCAGTCAGTTAAGCATCAAACTTTGGCTCAGGTCATGATCTCATAGTTACTGAGTTTTAGCCCTGCATCAGGCTGTCTGCTGTCAGCACTGAGCTCGCTTCAGATCCTCTGTTTCCCTCTCTTTGCCTCTCCCCTTCTTGTGTGTGAGTTCTCTCTCTCTCTCTCAAAATTAAACACTTAAAAAAGTGTAACTCTTGTAGCCTCCTTATAAATGGGTCTGCTTTTTTTAATCTTTTCAGCTATTCTATGTCTTTTCATTGCAAAAATTAGTCGCTTTATATGTAATTTATTGATTGGTATGTGCTTATTTCCATTTAGTTAATTGGTTTCTAGTTGTTTTTCTAGTCCTTCTCTGTTCCTTTCTTCTTTCCTTGTTCTCTTCCTTTATAGATTTGACTTTCGTTAGTGGTAAACTTAGATTTTTTTCTCTTTATCTTTTGTCTCTTTACGATAGCTTTTGCTTCGTGGTTACCATGAGGCTTACATATAACAACTTATACCTATACAGTCTATTTTAAGTTGATAACTTAAATTTGATCTCATTCTAAAATTCATCATTTTACTTTCTCTTCACCATGTTTTATAAAAGTTTTTGAGGTCACATTTACATCCTTTATCTTGTGTGTATCTATTAACTAGTTATTGTAATCATAATTATTTTTACTATTTTTGTTTTTTACCTTCATACCAGCTGTATAGTAATTAATCCACTACATTTACTATGGATTTACTTTTTCAGTGAGATTTATTCTTTCATATGTGTTCTTATTACTAATTAATATCTTTCCTTTCCAGCTTAAAGAAGTCTCTTTAACATTTTTTGGTAAGGCCAGTTTACTGATGATGAACCTCTTTAGTGTTTGCTTCTTGGAAAACTTTTATGTTTCTTTCAATTCTGAATGATAATTTTGCTGTGTAAAGAATTATTGGTTGGAAGTGTTTGTTTGTTTCCTTTTAGCACTTTGAGTACATCATGCCACTCCCTTCTGACCTGCGAAGTTTGTGCTGAAAAATCTGCTTATAGTCTCACAGAGATTCCCTTGCACATTACAAATTGTTTTTCTCTTGCTACTTTTAAGATTCTTTCCTCTTAGTTAACATTTGACATTTTGATTATAATGTGTCTTGGTGCAAGTCTCTTTATGTTCATCACTTTTTTGGAACTCTCTTGCTCTTGGATCTGGATATCTTTTTCCTTTCAAGGAAGTTTTCAGCTATTTTTCCTTTTCAAATAAGATTTCTACCTTTTTCTTTTTCCTCTCCTGGGAGCTCTATAATGATTTGAGCCCATTTGATGTTATCCTATAAGTTACTTGACTTATATTCAATTTTTCCCTTTTTTTTCTTTTTGCTGCTCTTATTAGGCGAATTCCATTGCCTTGACTTTGAGTTGACTACCTTTTCTTCTACTTCACTTAGTCTGCTCTTGAACTCCTCTAGTGTATTTTTCAGTTCACTTATTGTATTCTTCAGCTCTGTGACATCTATTTGGTACTTTCTTATATTTTTAATCTCACTGTTGAAGTTCCCACTTGTTTATCTATTCTTCTCCCCAGTTCAGTGAGCATCTTTATGACATTTACTTTGAACTCTTTATTAGGTAAATTACTTAACTCTATTTCAGAATTGGTAAAGAAGAAGTAAAATTATCTCTGTTTGCAAATGACATGATTTTATATATAAAGAATTCTAAAGACTCAAGCAAAAAACTGTTAGATCCAATCAATAAATTATATAAAGTTGCAAGATACAAAATTCATATGTAAAAATCAATAGCATTTCTATAAACAAAGAATTTTCTGAAAAAGAAATAAAGGAATTGATCCCACTTACAATAACTTAAAAAAAACTACTTGGGAATAAATTTATCTAAAGAGGTAAAAGATCCTTGCTCTGAAAACTATAAGACATTAATGAAATACATCAAAGAAGATACAATAAATGGAAAGCTATTCTGTGTTCATGGATTGGAAGATTAATATTGATAAAATGTAAATACTACCAAAAGCCATCTATAGATTCTCTACAATCTCTTTCAAGATTCAGATATCATTTTTACAGAAGTAGAAAAACCTCCTAAAATTTATATGGAACCACAAAAGGTACTGAATAGCCAAAGACAAGTGATAATAAATGCTGGCATGGATTTGGAGAAAAGGCAACACTTGTGCAACTGTTGGGATTATAAACTGGTACAGTATGAAGGGCCGTCAAAAAATTAAAAGTAACAAAACTAAAAGTCAAGCTACCATATGATCCCAGTACTTTCACTTCTGGGAGTATATCCAATACAAATAAAATATGGACTTGAAATGATGTCTGCACTCCCATGTTCATAGCAGTATTGTTTAAAATAGCCAAGATATGGAAATATCCTAAGTATCCATTGACAGATGAATGGATAAAAAAAATTGTAGTGTGTCTTTGTTTGTATGGGTTTGGGTGTGTGTGTGTGTGTGTGTAATGGGATAACATTCAGCTTAAATTAAAAACTAAATCTTGTGATCTGCAACAATTTCGATGGACCACAGGGCTTTATTCTAAGTGAAATAAATCAGATTGAGAAAGACAAAACTGGATGATATCTATGTGTGGAATAAAAACAAAAATAAACAACAACAGGGTGGCTCAGTTGGTTAGGTGTCCTACTCTTGGTTTTGGCTCATGTTATGATGTCACAGTTCATGAGGTCAAGCCCCATGTTGGGCTCTGCACAGACAGCATAGAGCCTGCTTAGAATCCTCTCTCTCACTCTTCCTCTGCCCTTTCACCACTAAGTTTCTCTCTCTCTCTCAAAATAAATAAATAAACTTAAAAAATAAACCACAACCACAACAACAACAACTAAATCACACAAGAAAAACAGCAAAACCAAGGTCATAAATCCAGAGAAAAGACTGGTAGTTGTACAAGGCAAGAGGTCAAGGTGGAAGAAATGATTGAACTGTTTATTTATTTTTGTTGGTTTTTAGTGTGAATAAATTGAGTAAAAAGTAACTATTAAAAAAGGAATAAGGAACTTGAGTTTTTTTTAACTTGTTTTTTTTACTGTTCTTTATTTATTTCTGAGAGAGAGAGAGACAGCATGAGCAGGGGAGGGTCAGAGAGAGAGGGAGATACAGAATCTGAAGCAGCTCCTGGCTCTGAGCTAGCTGTCAGCACAGAGCCCGAAGCAGGGCTCCCACCCACGAACCATGAGATCATGACCTGAGCCAAAGTCAGACACTTAACCAACTTAGCCACCCAGGCACCCCAAGGAACTTGAATTTTAGGGCTACAAGAAAAGAGAGAGCAAATGGGAATATTTGAACTGTGGCAAAGGAATTGAGATCTGAAGCATTACAAAACTGTGGAGGTCAGATCTGAGGTATGGAAAATAAAATGAGAGAAGACATATTCATGCATAGGTGCCTATATCTGGTAACTGTATGCATTATATTCTCTTTCTATTGAAATATTGAAGAGAATCACCAATGAAAAAACAAACTTGAGAGCAAGAAAAAAATACTTCTTCAAAGCAATTGTAATTTCTAAAAATGTTTATTTATTTTGAGAGACAGAAAGAGAGTGCATATGAGCAGGGGAGGGGCAGAGACAGAGGGAGAGAGAAAACCACAACCAGGCTCCGTGCTGTCAGCCTGTCAATGTGGACCCCAGTGCAGGGCTAGATCTCTTGAACCATGAGATCATGACCTGAGCTGAAATCAAGAGTCAGATGCTTTACTAAATGAACCATGCAGGCATCTCCAGAGCAACTGTAATTTTAATTAAATTAAAAACTCATTGTAGGAAATACCATTAATCGGCAGAGGGGAAAAACAAAAACAAACAAACAAACAAACAAACAAACAAAGCCAAAACACAATAACACCAAAATCCAAAAAAACCTTGAACCCTGGTGATATATAGATATAAGACCATTAACTATGGGGATGGCATAATCATGAATTTTACATGGGAAACCGAATGTCATTAATGTATGAGTACCTCACTTCTACAGGAAATAATGTTTCCCTGGACATAATTCATATCAAGGCAGAACTGAATGCAATCACAAGAGTAAAACAAAACTTGAAAAATGAAATTTAGACAACTTGGTGATATTTGGGAGACATTAAAAGGAAGAAACTAGCCTCAGGGATTTCTAGGGAAATATAAAGGTGTGGGAATTTGGTGTTTCAGATGATACTTGTCAAAGGATGGGGAGATCTTCTGGATATGCAATCAATTATTGTCTTCCATCTCATCTACAGGGTGTAGAATTCTTTTTTTTAAAAAAAATGCTTATTTATTTATTTTGAGAGAGAGAGTGCTAGTGCAAGTGTGAGCAGAGGAAGGGGCAGAGAGAGAGAGGAGACAGACAGAGAGAATCCCAAGCAGGCTCTATACAGAAACAACTGTAATATCATTATGTGAGCCAAAATCAAGAGTTGGACACGTAACCAGTTGAGCCACCTAGGCATGCCCAGGGTATAGGATTATTACCATCATTCACTACCATACCTCTCTGAAAGCAGGGACTTTTTGCTTATTTTGTTGATTCTTGCTTCTAAAGTAATGCCTGGTATTTTGTATGCACTCAATAAATCTCTGTTGAGTGAATAATTGAATATAATACTGCCAATCTTTGTCAGTTTCCACTGTATCACTTGATAAATTCAAATAATGCATCCTTAATATAATGTGATTTTTAAGATAGTTTTCCAATGGGCTGTGTGGCCGGCTCAGTTGGTTAGGCATCCAATTCTTGATTTCGGCTCACATCATGATCTCAGGTTCATGAGATTGAGCCCCATATAAGGCTCTGTGTTGTCAGTACAAGGTCTGCATGGGATTTTATCTCTGCCTCTCTCTCTCTACCTCAAAACAAACAAATAAAAACTTTTTTTCCTTTTTTTAAAAATTTATTTTAAATTGTCAGAGAAATTTGGCATTCTTTTCTACGATTGGTCCATTTGCATTTTACTATACAATATTCTCATCACAAATTTTATACTTCTGAAAATCCCTACTACTGTAGCTTGAGAAACACCACTCAAGAAAATAAAAACTTTTTAAAAAGTGTAAAATAATTTTCCAATGGATTTCCAAAACTAAAGTAAAAGTATTTCTAAATACCTTTCTTTCTGTAGAGAGACTAATCAATGACTTTGCGGGAGGTAAGGGGAAGTTGGTGCAAAAGACAACCAAATAAATTGAAACTATATGCTATTTTTTAATGATAGTGTGTGACAATTATTCACCATTTTTTTTATTTTGAGAGAGAGAAAGAGAGAGAGTGTGTGTGATCAGGGAAGGAGCAGAAAGAGGGAGAGAGAGAATCCCAAGCAGACTCCACAATGTTAGCATGGACCCTGATGTGGGGCTTGATCTCATGAACTATAAGATCATGACCTGAGCCAAGATCAGGAGTTAGACACTAAACTGACAGAGCTACCCAGGTGCCCCTTCACTGTTATTGAAGAACAAATTTAATTCATAAAAGTATAACATTTGATAAGAAAAAAAGAAAATTACCTCCCTTTTTAGACTAAATTACCATAGGGCAAAAATCTCAAATCATTGAAATTAGTTTCAATTTATTTAGATAGAAGATAAAAAGAAAGGAGGCTAGAGTGAGAAATTCTTGAAATTATAATTTTAATTATATGACATCATCCTGATTCATCTTCTTTTTATTATCTTGTGCTGTAGGTTTTGTAAAATATAAGAGGGTTCATATTGATTTTCTGTACCCGAATACATGATTTTAGCCATTGAGAAAAAGACTGAGAGAAGAGATGCAAATTAAAATAACACTGAGATGACACTACACACCTATAATTTTGACCAATATCCAGAACACTGACAACACTAAATACTGGTGAGGGTGTGGAGCAACAGAAACTGTCATTTATTACTGCTAGGAATACAAAGTGATACAGCAACTTTGGGAGACTGTTTGGAAGTTTCTCACACAAGTGAACATACTCTTAACATATGATTTAGCACTGTACTCTTTGATAGTTACCAAAAAAGGTGAAAACCTATACCCACATTAAAATTAAAACAAAATAAAAAAAACCTGCACATGGATGTTTATAGCTGGCTTATTTATAATTGTCAAAATATGGAAGCAACCAAGATGTCCCTCAGTAGGTAGATGAATAAATAAATTGTGTTACAACTAGGCAACAAAATAATATTAGTAGGACAGATAAATGAGCTACCATTTAAAGACATGGAGGAACCTTAAATATCTATTACTAAGAGAAAGAAGCTACTCTGAAAAGGCTATATATTATATGATTCCAACTATATGACATTCTGGAAAAGGAAAAAACTATAGAGAAAATAAAAAGATCAGTGTTTGGCAAGTATGGGGAGATGGAGGAATGAATAGTCAAAGTACAGAGAATTTTTAGGGCAGTGAAATGACTCTGTATGATATTATATTGATGGGTACATGTCTAAACCCAAGGGATTTACAAACCAAGAGAGAGCCCTACATAAGCTATGGATTCTGGTTGACAATGATGTGTCGATGTAGGTTCATCAATTGTCACAAATATACAACTCTGGTGGGGGATATCGATAGTTGGGGGGGTGCAATGTGCATGCTAGGGCAGAGGCTATATGGGAAATCTTTGTACTTTCAACTCAATTTTTCTGTGAACTGGAAAATGTTCTAAAAAATAAAGTCTTTAAAAAATATAATTCATCAAAAATTTTAATTTAACATTTTTCTTTCATATTTTCCCTACAAATTCATAAGGAGTCTAAGAGTAGACAATAGTAGAAAGTCTAAGCATGCCTGACAAGCTCACTTAACCAAAATACTAGTAAGGTTAAAATATCAAACAAGAATTACAGCTGTCTCTCAGAGCAGACCTTGTATAGATTATTGTCATCTATTGAAATAGAATGTACTAGAAATGTTTTTGTTAAAATAGTCCTACCATACACGCCAAAATATATTTACAATGAAACAAATCCTCAGTGACGTAATTAATGGTTATAATAAAAATAACAGTCTCAAGCAGCGTAACATCTTACCAGAGATCTTCTTGGCTCCATCAGCTACCACAGCATGGAGCTCTTGGAGATGCTGACAGACAGACTGAAAATGCACACAGCCAAAGGAAGCAAGCATTGAACCCCACACGACAACCGGGCCTTTCCTAGCAGGAGGCAGCACAGACAGGATTTCACCCATTTGGCTTGCTTTCTATAATGCTTATATTTTCCTTTTTCTCTCTGCTTTTTATAAGTTGGAAGTATAAAAGTAGAGGAATTAGAGAAGTTGACAAGACCAAACTTTCAGAGAAAAGAGGCTGTTAGGAGAAAATTAAAATGATGAAAGTATATATATGCATGATTATTTTACAGTAAAACACAGCCGTGGAAGGCAACGATCTTCACAGCACAATCTGGTCCTCAGCATTGCAAACCTCCTACATCTCCTAATCTTGTTCTTCAATCACATTGTTTGAAACCCATGATGGTTGAATTCAGGCTGTTTTTCATACCAGTTCTCTCAGCTACTACTTTTAACATTTTTGGAAGCTGTTCTTATGGTTGATGTCTCATGCCTTTATATGTGTTGTATCATTGAAACCCTCAGCAAAATGCTTAGGCAACTACTTAGCCTCTTCGCACACTCCTTAATACTCTATCATGGTTAATTTCAACATGAGTTGATTTTGGATTTTAGTGCTAAAATCTAAAGCTTTTCAAATCAAAATTACATTTGGCAAGAAAATAAATTATTTTACAGAATTATATTTAAATGATTCAATAGAATTTCATTGCATAGATTATCATAATGTATTTTTTTTTAATTTTTTTTAAATGTTTTATTTATTTCTAGGAGAGAGAGAGAGAGAGAGAGACAGCGTGAGCAGGGGAGGGTCAGAGAGAGAGGGAGTCACAGACTGAAACAGGCTCCAGGCTCTGAGCTGGCAGTCAGCACAGAGCCCGACGCGGGGCTCGAACCCACGAACCGCGAGATCATGACCCAAGCGAAAGTCGTACGCTTAACCGACTAAGCCACCCAGGCGCCCCTATCATAATGTATTTTAATCAAATTTACATTGTATTCTTAGCCTTATTTCTCCTTGTATACCTACAATACACTAACATTCTCTGCAATTAAATTTTAGTGTTCCCCTGAATTTTCCTATGAAATATCCTAGAAATATTTTAGACTATATCATAGAATAAAACTGTTAAAAATAGTTATATACCAAAAAAATAGTTATATACATGTTTCTTTTGGATAACATTTTAGTAAGGTACATATATTTTTGCATTATTCCAACTATATGTGTCCATTTTCTCCTACTTATGCCAGCTCTAGGTATTTTTTTTAAACAAAGCAAACAACCTGCTCCTTCAAAAAAAAAAAAAAAAATCCATTAGAGTACAGATGACATGCATTTTGCTGATTACATTTGTATTTCTTTGAGAATAATGAAGGTGAATTAATTTATCAGATATTTATTTTTTATCATTTATAAATATTCTAATTTGGTCTTTTAACTATTTTTATAAGTAGGACAACCACTTTCTATTGGTTTGTAATTTTTAATAATTATGCAAAATTTATCATGTTTTTCCTGTAATTCTCCTTTTAATATTATTTACATTTTAAGTACAGAAGTGTATTTATAAGACTTAACTCTTTTTGAATGATATATTCCTGTTTATTCATGTGCTTTTCTATATATAAAATTTTATAAATATCCACTTGATTTTTCTTCTTTTTTTAAGTTTATTTATTTATTTTGAGAGACAAAGATCTCATGAAACCATGAGATCACAACCTGAGCTGAAATCAAGAGTTGGACACTTAACTAACTAAGCCAACTAGGCACCCCCACTTGATTTTTCTTCTAATTATCTTGTGGTTTCTTTCCTTCTTTTCTTTATCACTTTGAGTTTTAAAAGTGGATTTTTAAAAATAGCAATTTAAGTCAAATCATTAAATACTCCTAGACCCAAATTTCTATTAGAGTATGTTATATCTGTGAAAATGACTTGGGAAAGCTTTTTATTCTCTTCACAGTAAGAATTAAGGGGTGATTTGGAGTCATTATCCGGTATTTTCACCTCTTATGCAGAAGGATATTGCTCTGTTTCTAGTGTCCTCAGAGAGGAGGGAATTATAAACCATTATGAATGGCACAAAGAGAACTTCTCAGGGGATTGGTGGACTCCTTGCCTTTGTCTGGTGTATCACTTGGTGTGTCACACAAGAGGCCACTACTCAAATCTGGTAAGAAAAACAGAAACAAAAACAAAACTAACTTTATTTCTTGCTAGGGAAAGGGAGCTCCCAGTCTTTTAAAGTAGAGATCTAATGTAATGTAGGTTTTGGTGAAGTGTGAAATTAGGGATTAGTGGAATTTTAGAAGCATGAGTGTTAACAGATTGATATTTTTAGGGTAGAGGATAGGAACTATTTATTCTCAGATGTTGTTTAGGGTATGTGCAGGAAAGCTTGCTGCTCTGGTGAGGAGAATGAACTTAAATCTACTTTATGTAACAGTATCATTTACCTACATTAAATCATTAAATCTTTGCCTGTTTTGCTGTGGGGTTTTTTTGTTTGATTTTTTGTTTTGTTTTGTTTTGTTTTGTTTTGTTTTATCTTTTTGGACAATCATTGTTATCTATATTCATGATACCTGCTATGGAAGAAAAGATTGCAATTAAAAATGGTATTTTTAAGGGATATCTGCAAGTTACAAAGCAGATGTTAGCCCATAATTCATTTCTACCATGTGCAAGGGAAGTTTACCTGAAGAGTTAGCAGGTAGATTTACTAGAATGGATTCCACTAACACCACTGTTAGAACTATAGGGGCCTAAGGACATGTGTAGCAATATGGATGGACCTTGAGGGTGTTATGCTGAGAGAAATAAGTCAGGCAAAGAAGGAAAATATCATATGTTTGCACATATAGGAGGATTAGGAGGAACTTGACGGAGGAACAAGGGGGAGAAGAAGGGGGGAAATGGTGGGGGAAAGGGAGAGAGACAAACCATGAGAGACTCTTGAATGCTGACAAAAACTGAGGACTGATGGATGTGGGGGTGAGGGGGAAGATGGGCATGGAGGAGGGCACTTGTGGGGATGAGCACTGGGTGTTATGTGGAAACTAATTTGACAATAAACTATTTGTAAAAATAAATAAATAAATAAATAAAAATAATAAAGAACTATAGGGGCCTAAGGAAATAATAGGATGAGGAGAGTCAATGGCAAGAAAATTCACAGGTAAATTCTTTGTACCTATGCATAGTGAGGCAGACTTGGTTTTTCTTTTTCTGACCTATTGAAATTGCTTTGAATTTTCCCCTGAATAGAGTTAAGTTTCAGCTCATATGTTTTCAGTGCAACATAACAGTTGTTTTCTACCATTTTCCAAGTATTTGCTGTTTGTTTAATATTTATTTTTAATTTCTAGTTTGCTTAATAATTTTATTATTGTTATGAATTATGACCTGTACATTTTATATAATAGAAAATTTATTTAGAGGTGTCTGTGTGTGTGTGTGTGTGTGTGTGTGTATTTGTTGAAAATCTCCCAAGTTTTCTATATTTCCATTGAAGTATGTTGACCCTATTAATATTTTATAGCCAAGACCCAGAGAGTACATCCCTTCTACTTACTCTCCATTATGAAGGACTTAGTCTTCATATCTACTTACAAAGGAGGTTGGAAAATAATGTCTCTAGCTGGTTAACCATGTTTCCAATTTAAACTTTACAACTATAAAAAAGAAAGACAGGTTTTAGGAGTAAATTTATATACCACAAAGATCAGGAAGGTGGTAAACTCTCCCTTTTCATTTGTGACTTGTTCATATTTATCTTATGATTTTACATAGTTTATATCATGTCACTCAATTCATAAAGGTTAATGATTTTTCTCATCTAGCCTCCAAATAAAACAACACATCTATGACATTATATGAAAGTGCTCATATGCAAGGGTATACATAGACACATGCACATACACATATCTGCATATATTGTACCTATATGTACACATAACCATACATATACACATATACATACACAGATAACCAGGTAAAAAATTTAAATTCAAGGGAAAGAGAGATAATCCGATAACTGCCACCCCTCCCCGAAAAATTAGCATGGCTACAAAAGAATGAAACTCAGACTATTAGACTTTTCATAGATAGCTTACCAATATAGAGTTCTAATATAAGTAACTATATACTAGCATAAAAACTATGCTACTTATACATCTTCTAATCACCACTCTTCCCAGTTTCAGATAAGCTGAAACTACGAGGTGTTAAAAACAAAGTTAACAAATCAGTGATAGTAAAAGCAAAAAGGGCAAGGAAGAACAAGATAAACCATGGTCACTAGAAAAATGAGCTTTTGATATGGAAATTTGAGTGTACTTCCATGATATAGGTGCTCCTTAAAGACACCATTGAGATGGATAAACATAACTATTCAATTCTATTTAAATACAACCACACAAAACGTGTGTTTCTATAATGTTCAAAGAGGGATCAAATGCCTTACAATAAACATGGTTGGGCAATATGTGCAATATGGTTGTTGCTATATTTCCTTCTGCCTAGATTGCTGGATGATGTTGACCTTAAAAATCAAAAGAACCAGCTGTTTTTCCAGCAACATGCATTTATTCAGGAAGATCAGAAAACTGCAATTTGGGACAAACTTTGGTGAATCGTACACAAGTCCAGAGAACACAGGAGAGGAGCTTGTTTTTATAGGGAAAAAGGAGGAAACTGAGCAGGGTTATTACAGCTTCTCAATGACTGAGTGTGGTGATTTCTCATGGACTGGGCTGTTGCTGGCCAAAGAAAAATACCCCTGGCTGTTGGCTGGGGTAGTAAAGTATAGTCTTCTCCCTGTTGGGCATTGTGAGGTATGCTTCTTATGGCAGGTGGTAGTGCTTAAGAGCTTCTCTTTCAGGGCTTCCTGACTCCATTTTTAATGAAGTCTCCTTTATTTCCACAGTGTCTACTGTTTACATACTCCCCTGGCCCTTCAGTTTTATGTAGAACTGAGTCTTTACTCTTTTTCAGTCTCAAGTGTCTTAAGGCTATCTTCCCTCTCCCATATTTGTCTCAGAGAATTCTCTTCCCTTTCCTTTCTCCTTTCTGTCTCTTCTCTGCTCTCCCATACATTATTTTTATATTACAGATATCTTAGCAGAAAGTTTATCTAGCATTATCAAAGAGTGATAGCTGAAATAGGTCAGGAATCTGGAACTCCAATATCATTAGCCCTTCTGTTTCCAAAATTCATTACTGCTTACTTTTTATTATATCTTCTATTCTCTACCCTCCCCACCCCCAACTTTGGCTTCATTTTCTCTGACAATTAACACAAAACTGAAACTTGACCTGCAGTACTTCCAGGCTCAAGTCCTTATCATTTTCTGATCACAAATGGAATAAAGCTTCATGCTTTCAGATTTAGATGGAAAACCCTGGGGGACTGACTGACTCTGTGGAATCAGAAGTATGTTCAATCCCTGGTTCTGCTTCTACAGGCTATATCACCTTAGGTGAATAACTCAATTTCCCTTTAAGAATTCTCACCATAAGATGATGATAGGACTAATTGTATAGGGTGCTGCAAGTGGTAATTAAGGAAATGCATATTAATAGCAGGGTGCTTGCCAGAACTGTTTAAAAATGTTATTTACTCTTATGGTGTGTATAATGTAAATTCCTGTATTAAAGCAACTTTTGCTGTAATGAGCTCTTCTTGATCATGTATTCTTCAAAATGTTGATCAGTTCCTTGAAAAAAAACATATCAGGAAAATTAATAATTACATATATTGAAAATTTGAGAAGAGTAGCTAAAGTACTTTTTCTACTGATGAAGTTTTGGGGTAATGGTGAGGTGGTCCAGGTCCAGGGTTCAAAGAATTTTTGAAGACTTCTTTCATACAAAAAGGTGATTTTATTAAAGCACAGGGACAGGACCCGGGGCAAAAGAGTGGCACTGGGGTCATGACAGGTAACTCATTATATACCCTCAGGTAGGGAGGAAGTCAGGGAAAGAGTCAGACTCTAAGGTATTTTGAAAGCAAGGTTTCCAGGACCTTGAGGGGCTAGCTGTTGCTAGGGAAACACCATTTATTACCATTTAGTAAAACCACAGTCATGGAATCCTACAAATATATATGATGAAGTCATAAGCCTAGAGTATGTTTGGCAGCATATTTCTTGGAGTAGTTGAGATAAAGGAAGTTTCCAAAGGAATTTTTGTATTTTAAAGTAGACTTACAGGATCCTTGAGGTTGGGAGAATGTTAAGCAAGGATTCTCTTTTGTCCCTAGCAAAGTGCTATCATTGAGGCAGCTGAGCTTCTAGAGGGAGGTCACTCTGCCAGTTTCAAGGACTTATCAATGAGTTGTAGGCAGTAAGGGATTTAATTTCTCATTAGTTTCCCACATCACCATGCCAAGCACTTAACCTCCTTTCTTTTGCTTTTGGGTAGCTAGAAGTGTCCGAGGAATATCACACATATTTCACCTGTTGGGGGAGGGATGTGCTGTTAGTCTGTGTTTCCTCAGCTTGCCCCACACTCCACCATCACTACTTGTATATAAACACACAACTGTAATTATGAAACTTAGCAGGAATATAAATTATCTTCATTGTAATCTAATATTGAAGGCCAGAACATATTTGTATGAATTTAGAAGGGGAGGTCAATTAAGCAAGCCACAAGATTTTCATATGAAAAGGAAACACCCAGAACTGTAATTTATTACAAATTTGTTATGAATCTACAATAGCTACAGTGATCTGGATCCTTAAAAATCTAATGGTAATTGAGTACACAAAAACAAAGTATTCCTTTTTATTTTATACTAGGTCACATTTTAACACCTCGTATTTATATCACTTTTGGGGTGGATATTGGAAAATTTTTGTGTCTATACGCAAACAGCTTTGACTATAAGCAATATGAAAACCCTGTCATCTATGACAGAATAAATGTTGCTGGAATATGTAACTAAGAGTTATTTTACAGATAATATAGCAACATTTGAGTTCAGAAATATTTAATTTAAGCTCTAGCTTTGCCAATTGCTATCTATATGATGTTGCCCAAATTGCTGAATTTCTAAGATTTAGTGTCCTGATCTAAAATGTGGAGATGATATTAGTATCTACCTCCTAGGTATAAGAGAAAAATGACCAAATACTTAAAATTCCACAGAAACAAAGACAAAACCATGTTTCTGCTTTGTGAACTACCAAACTTCTCATCAGCAGGATGGATACTGTGTCATCCTATCTCTATTAGGCTTGCATTAGTATAGAAGGTATCTGGGGTCCCTTGCCATGGTTTTCTCAACTGTTTCTATTAGCAAGACCACCGAAAAAGTTTTATCATCATTTTCATTAAGTGTTTATTAGTCTTTCCAAATCTGTTTTATATTAATCAAACTTTACTTCCTATATCTACATAGCAAAATTTTAATTCAGTTATCAAATCCTTTAGTACGATAGTACTTTCATAAACAATTAATTGTTCATTCAATATTGTTCATATACTTTATGGAAATATTTCTAAATAGTTGTAATCTTTGAGTGTAATGCCACCAGATTGATAGTTCCTTAAAATAAAGTGACCACTTTGAGTGCCATGTGCCTACCCTTTAGTTGCTCTTATTAGTTGTTACAAAATTATATCACAAGATAATCCTATAACTCTTTCAAAAGATGGATACATTGAATAAAGAAAATTAACATTTGATATAATATAAATGTGACACAACTTTAGTCAAAACACTGAAGCAGTATCAAAGATTAGCAATGAATAAGGCTGATGTTTTGGAAAAGAAATGTTTAGTTATTGTCAAGTAATGCAGTACTTCTAGTTTTTTTTGTCTTTTCACCCAAAAGCACTTAGACTAAACTGATCATCTGAAAGTTACCTGTTAGTTATCACCACTTAACATGCTTAAAAAGACATCTTAGAGGGCATAGATGAACTTACAGAATATGATTAAGATTTTCTTTTATAATACACCTACATAATGCTTCTTAGTACTTCAATAATTATCTTTTATTCTGCTAAAATTAGGAATATCATGCATGCTTCAAATTCCCATCTTGCATGAGCCTATTTAAACATTTTCTCTGTTCAGAAATTTAAGAGATATCATTCAATATGTCCCCAAAGTACATAAAATTCAACCATTAATCTATAAAATGTGTATGACAGATGGATCAATAAAAATGTATCAGTAAAAAAATATTATGCCCAGATTTCAAGAGAAATGTGATTTTGTGGTCTTAAGTACAAATTTCAAGTAGTTCTTCTGTATGTATCATCTTGGCAAGTTTTCTTTTTTTCTGATGTGTGACTATTTTGTGTAACAGTCTTTTTAACAGTCTACATTTTTAGAGCTATAAAGTGAGGGTTTTATGTTGTTTGGTAATTTGACATTTTCCTTACTATTTTTTACTTAGTTAACGTTTTAAGAGAATCTAGCATCCAGTCATTTTTTATCAGAATTTCTTGAATTAAAATTGATGACAAAAATTAGTTTTCTAATTATAATTTTGACTTTATTTGTTTAAACTGTGTTTTTCACATACAGGGACAATTTTAAAGCTTAATTATGTCTTAAGTATATAGGAGGAAGAAAATCCTAATTATAAACAAAGAAAATGGTGGTTACCTTTTTTTA
Source organism: Hyaena hyaena (assembly GCF_003009895.1). Classification (NCBI taxonomy): domain Eukaryota; kingdom Metazoa; phylum Chordata; class Mammalia; order Carnivora; family Hyaenidae; genus Hyaena; species Hyaena hyaena. The sequence goes on along the minus strand of NW_024080880.1, from coordinate 1,988,198 downwards.
TGCTATAAAATGCCTGCTTTTGGTATATTATATGCATGAAGTTTGAAACTTTGGATAAATTGTTCCTTCTTTTTTATTCTCCCAGAAGAGCTGTCTATAGTGGAATCTGTAGAGCCTGGAGTGGATTTATGTAATTGGCTTGGTTGCAAGCCATCCTTCCCATAGGTCAAGCCAATTAACGGATAACTAAGGGAGACATGGCTCCAAACAGTGGCATATGGCACAGTGGCACTAATGCTCACAGGAGAGGGAAAACAAAGTTACTGGGATTATAACTTTGAAATGAAACAAAATTGGATGTTGAATACTTTGAACTCAAATCCTGCGTCCCTTTTTGGTTTTGGTCTGTGTACTTTAATCTGTACTCTCTGATGTGGAGCATGTCCCGTTAAGGGTGGGAAGAAGGGGGATTGGACTCCCGTTTCAGTCACTGTATTATTTGCCACATTATGATCTAGATCTTCTCACTTCCTGCCTATGTTGTTGATGCTCACAAAGGATCCAGCTTTGAGGCCACCACATATCCCCAGGGTACTAAGAAGTCAGCTTCCTACCTCAGAAATCTGGGAGTTGAACCTGAGGATACAGGCAGAACATTCAATCAGGATAGTCTGAAAATGAGACAGAAACTTTGAATGAAGTATAAACATAATGTGTAAAAAAAAGCAGTTGGAATGAACAATAGTAGACTGTATTTAATAGTGATCACAAATTCAAATGACTCTTTTCAGAAATTTCCTCTAATGTTTAGGGTAAAGAGGAGAGTTACAGTAATAAGAAAATTAAATGGAGGTATGGCGTTACTCATAACGAAACATCTAGATTGTGTCAATTAATTCTTTTCAAATTAGTGTCCAGAGTATAAATTGACAGACTCACAAATGTATAGAAGTTTGTTACTTAATTAAAAGACCATCAAGTACTATCTCAGGATTAACTTTAGACTGCAAAACAATTTGCCATCAACACTGATGGGATTTCAGTTCATTCTGCAGTTTGTTCCCCTGACTCTGTTCCTTTGCCCATTCTAAGAACTAAATTGTCAAACTTAAGCTTAAAAAGCTAGAAAATTGAGCTATTTTAAGTCCTTTTAAACAGACTTTGCATTTCATCAAAAATAGCTAGTTTGAAAAACTGTGGATAGAATACTGGAGACTTCATTTACTTCTGCCTCTGTTACTAACTTGCTGGATGATTTTAAACACATCTAATTTACCTCTCTGTGCCTCAGTTTCCTCTTTTGCTAAGAGATGGGATCTGGGGGTGGGTCCATTAGATGATCTCTGAGGTTCTCTTTTACTTTGAAATTTTCTGAGTCGAATCCATGTGTTTATTAATCAGATGTTACTCTGCAAAACAAAATAGTCAAGGTTGAGATGAGGTGGAATTATTTAACAAAGTGTAAATAACTAGGAAGGACAAATGAGTTTCTTAAACCACAAATAATTGACTGCTGTATATTCTGACAGGTGGTATGTTCCTGTCCCTCGATTTTCCTCCTTGGGAGGTAAGTGGGAATTCTCCTCATCCTACTAATTCCTTCTTTCTCTAGATGCTTTTATTTTTTCCTTTGCCATTGCTTGAATTTTTTGCATCATATGGGTATTGTTCTTTAGGAATGTAGATTTGAAAGACTGTTCTGTGTGGAATCACATTTGCTTTTACTCTAGGCATTTATTAATACCTAATAATATCAGTTTCTACACACACACACACACACACACCACTTAAGCCACTTAAGTACTACTCTTTTATGTTGACAGGCTACATGTCATTGAGAAATATAGCATTTTGTTGTGAAAGACGCCTATAAATGAGAATAATTTTTATTTTTCAAATATGCCATGGTTTAATTTACAAACACTTGAAGTAACATACACCTGTTACTATTCTAATTTATTTACATTTTGCAAATTTTGAGTATAGAGATAGATCATGCACTATTTTATTTCCTTCTAAAAATCGATACGCAAACATATTCTTCTTGAGCTTGCATCTGACTATTCACAAAAAGTTTTAGCTTACCTGTAAATGCTCTATAAGAGACTAAACCATCCCTTTATGGTTATTTTCTTTAAGGTACTACCAGCTACACTAGAATGGGTAACAGAAATATTGTAGCAGAATTATCATTTCATTTTTTTAAAAATAAAGGTGGGTGTGTGAGGCTTTTTGTCACGTCCCTATATTTACAGTGAAAAGTCAATTCTAAGCAGTTTGTGTTGAAAATGACAGCATTTCTGTCAAGCTCTACATCAGCTGCTTCTAGCTGGAGTCAGAATTATCATCCTTCACTGGGCTGTCTTGCTTTATGATATCAATTAGCAAACAATCTGTTTTGTTGGCACATGATACAACTAGGATGCAAAACAGAGTGACTGTGAAGCAAAACATTTTCCAGGGAGAAGGCTGTTTTGCCCAAGCATGGGGGAGGGGAAAATGATGCCATTCTTCTGTTCTCAGTCTTTCCTTCATTTGCCTCCAATGTCAGTTTATTGACACTAGTGCAATGTAATAATAGTGTTAGCTTGGGTGTTTTTATTTTTCCCAAGGGTGTTAATATTTGGTCTTTAAGAATTTACAGCTATTAATTCTTTTTTTAATCTTTAGTTGGTCTAGAATTATTACGTCCAAATCCCTATTTACACTGTGGAAAAAATAAAATTAAAAAAAAAAAAAAAAAAGAAAAGAATCAGACTTCACATAAAACAGGAGAGAAGGTACACTAGAGGGCACTAGTAAGCTATACTTTTATTTATTTATTTATTTATTTAAATTTACCATTATAATTTACATGTCTTTAGGGATGCTTTGCTGCTTAATCTGATCTGTTTGAGACTACTCATTTTTCTTTCTTTGTTGCTTTTTTTTTTTTTTAAAAAAACAAAAAGCTAATTTGGTAGTTTTCATTGACCAGCAAAATTCTGGACCTTTAGGTTCATTATTTTGATAAGCTTTATCCCATATGGATTGTCTGGGTGGCCTTTATACCTTTATTGAAACCCTGCAATCTTGTCCTCTGACATTTCTGATGGTTTTTGAAAGAGCATCTCCACAGCTGCAAGTAATTGCTACTTAAGCCCAATTGTATGGGCTTTGAGATACACACAAATCACTCCTGGGTATTTCTTTTAAACCACATTTAAACCCCAGTCTCCAGAGGTGAAAGGCAAGATATTTAAGTAATCTGCCACCTGGCTCATTCTAATGTGATTGGTGGAGAAGACAAATTCATCTTCAGAAGAATATACAATTTTTCTTAAAAGGTCAAATGAAATTTATGCTCCATGCTCAAAACTTTGGCATTTCTATTAACTTTTAAAAGTCACAAACAATATAGTGAGCTCTAAGATGTGCTTAAAGAGAAAATACATTGTATTTATTAAACAAAATAAACCTAATTTAAACACTTCTTTAGAATATGTTCCTCCCGCCTATTTTTTAACAAGATTTTTTAAAAAATTGTCTAAGTTCTATGATAGTAGGAATACTCTTTAATCTATCTATTGTGGTACTGGGGTACTTTTATTCTTTTGGTATTCTTCTATTTTAAAATATTGTTTTTGGAAATTATGAGTAAAAAGATGAAGCAGTTAATTCACAAGTACGCATGATATAAAGAATGTAGGAAATTTATCATGACAGTAATTACAATGTTAATAGAAATGGTTATAGCAATATTTGTTCAGTAGGATACAATTAAAACCTTGATCGTAGTCCAAATCCCATTCATTGAAATCTCATATTTTACAGTAAAATATTTCTTGGGATTTCTGCTTTCAAGGAATCGGTCTCATTTCTTAACTACAAAAACACAAAGACTTCTCATGTAACGTGCTTTATTCTAATATACATACGTCTTCTTTCTCGGAACATAACAAAGATTGGAAGCCACCTCAAAATAGGACTAAATAAATTCATCCTGATTCTAATATCATTCTGAGATGTTGTATTATAAATAATGAATCGATCATCTTACTCTCCACCTGCTGCTCACACATGCTAGGTACCATTACCATGACCATCTTGTCTGTTGTTGAAATTATTTTGAAGTTTGGTTGCCAGATTTTTTTTTTTTTCCAGTTTGAGGATGGTAAGGGACAAACCTATAGAAGTCAGGGCTCAGCCTGCTAACATTTTCTTTCCCCTTTGCTATGCTAGTAGTTATTTTTCAGTCTGTTGTCTTTATGACCACCAGGTTAAAAAGGCATTAAGGAATATAGACTCCTCATGTAGTAGATCAGATCTGGTAAAAAAGAATAATTTGATCAAAGGCATGCTGCCAGGCAAGTGGAGAAACCAGTCCAAGACTGAAAACCAAATCTGTTGTGGCTTTAAGTCCAAGACTTTCTGCTTACTGTGTAGAAGTAAAAATCTCTACCCAGATATATAGCTACAGATATTTATTAATTTCCTGTCTGTATCTCTTGAGTAATTATTATGATTTAAGATTATTAAAGAAAGTCACTTTATATTCAATAAAGAAATGATTAAAATTAGTCTCAAATGAAAATACATAAAGAAGCTTTTAACATCTTCATAAGAAAATACCTACTTATTTAAATAAGCATATTATAAGGGGATATTTCTGTCTTTTTCCAGTCTTTTGAAAATTAGCAAAGAAACAGAAAGAATTGACTGTTACACTGGCAAATAAAAACAAAACACTCTTGATTGCTAGAAGTACTTGATGTCCTGAGATGTTTTGTTGTCCTAGTAGGAAGGATTTCATTTGAAACACTGCATGGGGTCATATACTTTGCTTTAAAATTGATTTATGGCATTTCCAACTGAAGGACAAATACTACTCTTAAAACTAAGACAAGTATGACTTTAATAAACGTGTTTTTTATAGTCACAAATTAATTGTTTAGCATTTTGAGTATGCTGTCATGATCAGTTCTATTTGCATGAAAAAGACTCATAATTAATATTAAATGCATGCATTTATTTAAGTCATTTTGATCATTTGTTTTTTTTACTGCAAACTATACTTCATGCAGTCTCAATTTTTTCGTAAAGTGTAATTTATAGAAAGACTTTATCACTATTATAGTATGGTAAATCCAATTAGAAATACTGCAGAAATGGTGGTAGTTTTCAAGTAACTATATTCATGGTATTTTTAGGGGTCACCAAAATGTTGACCCAGTAGGCACACATTTGGGAGTGAAAATCAAATTTAAAAGGCTATATTAAGTTAACCAATGGAAAGCCTTGGTTTATAGTATTTTTCAATGATAAACTAAAATTTCTAAAGGGTGTAAATTTGGTGTATTTATTTCTTTAGGAAACATCCTGTTTCAAATAACACCTTGCTAAATTTTTGCAGAAAACATGACCCTGCAAAAGTACAATCTATAGACGTCATATAAGTATTAATATACAGAAAAACAAACATCCTTGTTTTGTTGCAATGTAAGCAATCTGTCCATTTTGGAGATTATATGCATCATCCATTTAACTTGGCTCTAGTTCTACAGGCTGGTCTAAAGAGATTATATAATGACTTGAGAATATGCTACACTGATTGGTGACAGAGATGAGAAGAAGTTGAATTCTGCATTACCTCTTAAATTCTCTAAGAGCATATCAACATGACATTGTGCCTCCATTTCAATAGACTCAACATTCAGAGACATTTTCATATTAGACATAGTTTTCAGACATTGTAACTAAGTGCTCAATAGGAAAAAGTTTTCACGTGGTCCCAAGACGGAGAGGAGAAAAAGAAGAAGGAAGGAAGGAAGAAAGGGACTTTTAATGAGTATCCCTCTGCTAGTCACTGTGATAGCCTTATTTCCTATTTAGTCAATATGCTAGCTTATTTCCTATTTAGTCAAAGTATTTGAAAAGAGATAATACAGTTGCATAGTCTACCAAAGGAAGAGGTAGAAGTGATTATGCATGAAATGTTTGAATAGAGTAGGTTGTGTGTGGCTGACTAGATTTATTGTACATCAAGGAAGAGACATAGCAAACGTAGAAAGAAAGAGTAAGGGTCTTCTTTTAAGGTATTATAATGTGGTGTGTATTTCTGTGTGTATGCTCACACATGAAATTGTACATGAGCATGTTGGGGGGTAGTGGTAAGTCAGGATTGGAGATGGAATTATTTGATCATGAAAGTCTAAACTAATTTAGCAAATCTATAAATAGCTGGTTTTAGTCATCTGTTTGATCATTTAAGCTTTAGGAAAAAGTCTGTGACCTTGGTTGGAAAGCCCTAATACCAACCTCAGCTTTGATGATTTGCTGGAACAGCTTACAAAATTCAGATAAGCTGCTGAATTCATGGTTAAGATTTACTACAGCGAAAGGAAACAGATTAAAATCCACAAAGAAAAGGGTGCATAGGGCAGAGTTCGAAAGAGACCAGGTGCAAGCTTTCACTTGTCCTTTCCCAGTGGAGACACATGGACTGTGTTTATTTCTCCTAGAAATAATGTATGACAATGCATGCAATGTGTTGCCAGCCAGAGAGGCTCATTCAAGCCTTGATACCCTGGGTTTTTACTGGAACTCTGTCAGATATGGAATGTCTACGCGACTGATTTTATCTACTCAGTCTCCAGTACCTCCTCCCAGAGGTCAAACTAATGGCCCAAGTGAACAAAAACATGTATGTACCATAAATCACATTGTTGGCATAAACTATCTGGTATGATTCAAGGCTCAAGGTATACAAAGACAGTCTTATCAGCCAGGTTATTTGAAAGACTTAGAGGTTATCACACAGGAGTATCTCAAGAAGCTGTCCTGAAAATTTTGGAATGTGTAGAGTTTTGGGCATCGCAGCCTTGCTGAGTTAATCCTTTACTGTAGAACATAGAGGCTACAAATATTTCCTGATTTTTGTCACCTACGGTGGGAAAGTCAATGTAGTACATTATTTATATTTTATATGTTGAAAACCTGTATTTTTTATTTTAAAACTTAAGATCATAGTCCTTGGTCAGTTTTTTTTTTTTTTTTTTAGAAAAGGCATTTGAAAAAATAATAAGCTCTGATAAAAATTGAGATAAAAACTTAGCTTATCAGGCAAACTTAGAATATGAGTAAGATGTAATGTGCAAGTCACCATTCAGATGTTACCTAGAGGTGAACACCATGTGAATGCAGCCCAAGAATTAAGCAGAAACATTGAAACTAAGGTGTGACCACTAAAAGTGTATATGAGGCCTAGGAAAGTTCTGATTACCAGGTAACTCGAGCAGGGAGCTGGACTTTGCAAGGACTTGGCCACACCCAGGGGATAGGGTATGCTGGGTAGGTACAGTAAGGCCTGACAAATCATTAAAATGAGAGGGAGAATAGTTCATTGATTTCCTAATGAGGCTGTAACAAATTACCACAAATGTAGCAGCTTAAAACAATACGAATATCTTACAGTTTTGGAGGTCAGATGTCCAAAATGAGTCTTATGGGTCTAGAATGAAAGTGTAGGCTAACATATATTACTTCTGGAGGCTCCAGGGAAGCATCTTTTTCCTTACCTTTAACAGCTTCCAGAGGCAAATGGCATTCCTTGGCCCAGGGCTACTTCTTCCATCTTCAGAGTGAGACAATCTAACCTTTGCTTCAGTCATCATATCTTTTTCTAATTCTGCTGCTTATGCCACTCTCTATGCCTTGTTAGAACGTTTGTGATTTCACTGAGCCCAACTGAATAACCCAGGACAACTCTCCTCTCCCCCACCTTTCTCCATCTCAGGATCTTTAACCTAATCACATCTGAGAGGTCTTTTTCGGGAAATATATTCATAGGTTCCAGGGATTAGGACATGGGCATCCTTGGGTGGTGGTTATTCTGTCTACCACAGCAGAAAACAAGGGTACCACTGGAAGACCTGAGGTTGAAGGAAACTTACAACAAATGCTGCTTTTAAGTATTGGGTAGCCTAGTCAGGTTCTAAAAGAAGGTGGCTGCAACTTCATTCAGTAGGAGATTGCCATCAATCTGTGGATGGAATATTACCTTCAAAGGCTCAGTAGCATTTAACAGGGGTTTGCCCTGTTTATTGAGTCAAGATAATCAATGGTCAGTAATTTAAGATATATTCCTTATTCTAAGGACTAGCTCAAACCAACAAGTATGAAAAAGGATTTAATAACTACCTTTTATTTTATATTTATGATATGTCAAATCTCCCAAACCAGATACTTATGTTATCTCATGCAGTTCTCACGATAGCATTTATTTATTTATTTAGTCTTTTATTTTTAAAAAAATTATTTAAATTTTAGTTATCATACAGTGCAACATTGGTTTCAGAAGTACAATTTAGTGATTCATTATTTACATACAACACCCAGTGCTCATCATAACAAACACCAAACACCCTCCTTTAATACCAATCACCCATCCAGTCCATCCCCCCCACCCACATCCCTCCATCAGCCCTCAGTTTGTTCTCTATCCCTTAAGAGTCTATTAACAAACCAATTTCCATCTCTCCTTCTTTCCCCCTTCCCATATGTTCACTACTGCATTCAAAAATAGATTTGGGGGCTAGTCAATGAGGGAAACAAATTTTTAGTGTTCATTAACTTGCCCAGATGGCTTTAGGAAGCAAACTGGGAGAGACAGGATGCAAATCTGAATTATTTCATGGCCTTGGCTTTCTGCACTGCAGAATACCAATACGTCAATTTATAATGTTGGATAGCCCTTTCTACTGATCAAACTTTTATATCCATAATTCAGGGTATCTCCTTTCTCAATTACCATAACGAACATAAAGTTGATAACTAGGATTTCTTTGTGTGTTGAGGATAGAATTAGATCATTGTATGGAAAACAGCTAAGTCCTATCAGAACCTAATATGAAGGCTGATGAAACATCTCTTTCCTACAATAGAAAATATCCCTTAAGTGTTAGAAATCCTTGGTCCTGTTTAGAAATGCAGTGATAAACTATTTTGGTAAACATAGCTACCTCATGCCCTTCTTTAATACTATTTGAACTTTTGAAATGAATTAAATAAAACTAAAAAGAAGTAGTGGCAATTTTAGAAGTACGTCGTTTGGATTTAAGACAGCCTCCCTACACCTTGGATTTTCTGATGTCACTGTGATTATTGACTTTTTGTACAAGGTTTTTCTATGTGGTAGGGATAGAAAACATGTTAAATACTAAACTTGTTGTGCACTTGCTTTCACAGTGGAAGTTGAGAGAAAGAAAATAACGCCAAGTGTATAATAATGGAATAGAGACTTGACTTGGGGGAAAACAGAGAAATATTTCCCCTTCCTTTCAGCCCAAAATTTTCTAAAGAGATTTCCTCAGTTATTTAGTAACATGATCAACCTTGGGTTTCAAACATTTTTCTTACCTATCTCAAGGTGAGTTTGAGATTCCAGAAAGAAACTTTCTTCTCATAGTTCTCTGACTGGAACTTTTAAGTATCACATCAGGAATCTATCACAGTATTCATCCTGGGGAACAAACTAGAGGCAATTTTATATATTTTCCTGAAATCATTTCTGTGAATCTTTTCTTTGAGTGCATCACTAAGTCAAAAATTGAAGAGATATTTTTAGTACTAGTTCACTCTACTCATAACTGTATTTTAGCTCTAAGTTCTTGAAGTACAATATAATAAAAATAATGTTCCTCTTGGTCCTTGAAGTTTTGGATTCATTGTATTCAAAGTTTTAACTGTATCTGCCAAATATGCCAAACTCCCCTGAAATTTATCTTTTTAAAAGTCTGAAGCAGTTGGTTTTTTCCCTGGTGTTCCAAAAATAAGGCAATAGCATCTCTCAGCTCATAAATCTGTGGATACATATTTCTCTCTGTCAAGGAACAAACTGCAATGTGCAATAAAAGGATTTTGTAATCAACATTAAAATGTTCACAAAGCAATGAAAGTTACTTGATTTTGACTCATTTGTTATGTAATTGACCATCTACTGGTTGAAATTGAACTATTCTATGAAATCAGCTTGCAGGGACTTAGAAGCCATACATAGGAAGTGAATGATCTAGACTATCCTAATAAAAGTATAATTTCTCTTTGTTTAATCAATTTTTAAATTTTTGAATCCAGATGAGAATATAGTGTTTACCCTAATACATGTATGCTTTTAGATGTGTGTGTGTGTGTGTGTGTGTGTGTGTGTGTATGTAAGTGTGACTAAACCTTAAAAAATCATCAGCATCTGTAATGGTCTCCAAACTTTTATCAGTAGCATTTCTTACACATAAGAATACATATTATCAACTATAATTCTGTCATTAATAGTGTATTCAAATCAACATGAAAGGAGGTGATGGATATATTTATTACTTTTTGGTGATGGTTTCATGGGTGTATGCATATATCCAAATGCATTATTAAATATGCGCTGTGTTTTGGTATATCAATTATATCTCAATAAAACTGTTGATAAAATAATCACACAAAAAATTAGTACTAAAAATGGGCAATAATTTAATTTCTTTTGCAAGACCATGGTATTTTTTTTTTTGCTAAGTCATTAATCCAGTGTTTACTTGAGGATAAGAGAAACATATACATTCTGGTAATTATTCATCATAATGTTTTGATATATTCAGGAGAAATGGTTTTATGAGAGTTTTTTCAGTGGTACAAAATTTAGTTTAGTGTTGTTTGGTCATTAAAAGAGCAGTGTCACATGAAAATATTAATAACATTGAAGGTTCCCAATAATAATTTCAAATAGCATTTATCTTTGTGTGCTATATAATATTGTATTGTATAATACAGAAAAATACTAATTTAAATTAAAATAAGGGGACCTGGGTGACTCAGTTAATCATCTGACTCTTAATTTCAGCTCAGATTATGATTTCAAGGTTTGTGAAATTGAACCCCACTTATGGCTGTGCTCTGGGATTCTCTCTCCCTCTGTCCCTGCCCCTTTCCTGCTCATGTGCCTTCTTTCTCAGAATAAATAAACAAACATTAAAAAAACATAAAAATTAAAATAATGTTTGCATGAATTTTAACCTAAACGCTCAGGTTGTGGGAATTCTTATTAGGATGACATTGCTCTGTCTTTTGAAACAGACGTGGATGATTGGATATCTTCAAAGAGAGTGCTAGGTGACCATCAATTTTATTTCTTCTCTTTGGGAATCTAGCTAGATTAAATTTCCCAGCCTCCTTTGAGGGCTTAGTATCTTGAGGCAAACTTCAAACCCCATCCCCCCATGTGGCTCACTTAGAGGCTTGGCCTACATAAATCTCCCACATGAGATCTTTTATAATCTTTTCTTGCTGTCTAGAATGGAGAGGGCTTCATGGTAAACTTGAGGGCCAAGTGTTGCCATAAAATGGAAGGACTTCTTCCCTAACTCACTTCCAAGAAGAAAACTACCCTGAAGAGCTGTTCAACCAAAAGCACTCTAGTGCTACTGTTAGGTTAGTCAGGGAGGAAGGGGAATAGTTGTGTGAAACCACTAAAATTTCAGAGTTTATCTACTCTTAGATGCTAGTATTACCTTAACCAACTTATAATCTCTTCTTTGTAATTATTTTACTCCATACCTGTAAAAGAAGACAATTTTATTAAATGCTTTTTTTCACTTGCCCCATAGTAACAACAAAATATTTATTTTAAAGAAAACCAGGGGTGCCTGGGTCACTCACTTGATTAACGATCTGACTTCGATTCAGGTCAGGATCTCACAGCTCCAGAGTTTGAGTCTGAAGTTGGGACTGTCTGTCCCAAGTCTGTGCTGACAGCTCAGAGCCTGGAGCTTGCTTCAGATTCTGTGTCTCCCTCTCTCTCTGCCTCTCCCCCACTCACACTCTGTCTCTGTTCTTCAAAAATAAGTACTAAAAATTTTTTTAAACAAGGAAAACAAGAAATAATGAGGAAGATGCCTTTATTCCTACAGAAAAACGAGTGATGTTGAGTCACTGTCAGTGGGTGGTAGGTTTTCTTCCATTTGGTCATTCTTTTGTTCTAAGAGAAATCTATATTAATTTTCCATAAACATTATGTCACTGGCCTTCTAACTGTCTTTATATATCTTACTTTGCCAGTCTTCTGATTTGTAGCTTGCAATGTCAGGATGAACTCTCACTCAGAATGGATTAAAGAAGAAATATTAAAATAAAATAAATGGCAGGACTCAAGATCTCTTTTAGTGCATTTTAGTAATGGCAATAGCATAAGTTTTGTTGCTTTTATAAGTCCATTCTTGTCTTGAAATTAGTTTTATGTTAGGCTTTATAATATGTACAATATGAATTGTGTCATGTGGATGAAAATATTGTATGAAACAAAGACAATACATCATATACTTAGTTGCTGGAGACCCGCTCCAGCTGGTCCAGGCATCCCTGAAGGATGGACGGTGTCGGCGAGATAGAGTGAGAGAGCCCCGAGATTCTTTCTGATCACCAGGCAGCATCTCTGTCCTGTCGGTTTTGGTGTCTTTATTCATAGGTTAAATGATAACATGAGATCAGAAAAAGGAATTTTTACAATGGATACTTTTTGTGATAAGATGCTTTGGAAAGTGTACAGAAGCAGGTTTTACAAAAGCATTCTTGCAGAACTACTTCAGTCATAGTGAGGTTGAGTAAATCTTACAACTAAGGAAATAACAGTGTATTCTTAGTGAAAAACAGGATAACATACATATTTGTTCTAAGTTAATAACGCTAAGATTAGGTCATAGGTTAAATGTATAGATAGGCTGGGAGTCATTCTGTCTGGCTCACAAGAGGACAAATGGTTTTGAGCTGGTTAATAAATTGTTTGTGGAAACTTTTTTGACCTGATGCTGAATGTGTAAACACCATGGAGGCCCTAAATGTGTCAGCCTTTGTTTTTGGGTTATGTTTTAGCTACTCTTATCTATCCTCATCCCAGCTGCCAAGTGTAAGGGAGGGTGTTTTCGGAAAGTAGGCCTTAGGGAAGGGACTGCCAGACATCACCAGTTGGAAAAGGTGTAACTATTAACTTAAGTTCTGCTCTTATCTGTTTCTTAACTCTAAATTAGGCTCTTTGTCTCAGGGCCAGGTGCAATTGTAAGTCCTGTGTTCTTAACCCCCTTTATTATCTAAGTCTTGGATCTGCAAGGCCCATAGGAAGAGCCTTTTGACAATCATCCACAGTGCTTTAATCTAAAATCTCATTTGAAGAGGCAGGAATATGCTTTTCCTTATGAGGTATCTGTGTGAGGAATATCTGAATATCGGTCTGATTTGGAATATTATGAGGCCTGGTCAATACCAGCAGCCTCATTTCCAACATGAGCCAGTAGTAGAAGGAGGAGATGCCAGTTTCGCTTCTCATGGCAGGAGCTGTGCAAACACTGCCATTTCCTCGCTGTGACTGTCATCCAGCGAGGCCAGTGTGGCTCCCAGCACTTAGTAATTATACACTTTACCTATTTATTTTATCCTGTGAATCTCTAACCAGTGATGAGGAAATTAAAAAAACAAACAAAAAACAACAACAGAAAACTCCATGCTCTGAGAGGATTAGAAATCTCCACAAGGGAAGTAGTATCCTAACATCTATTCCTTCCCACTCTACACACTCCTGGTGTTAGTCTCAGACACTCAGGCATTAGAAAGCAAAGTCTAGAATTTGGAGGTATGTAGTGTCCTCCATTCTGTCCATAATTCCAGGCATTAGGAAGCAAAGTCTAGAATTTGGAGGTATGTAGTGTCCTTCATTCTGTCCATACCAGAATCTATGTTCACAGACATGGTTACGTACAAAGTTCAAGTTGGCCATGATGAAATGAATTTTGATATGTGCAGCAAGACATAGTGAGCCCAGCTTTAGGCATAAGAAATAAATACTGTGACAGCACATCTGACATCTGACCCTGATCCCTTGTGTCTACCAGGGCACCAAAGAATTTCCTCTTTCTGATGAATACATAATATGATGCTGCCCAGATTATGTCAGCACTGATTATTACAAATGAGGGCAGGATTGTGGAAATTTGTCTGGGACTATCAAAAGAAGGTAAAACCAAAATTACTTTCCTTGTTGATATACGCATCTCAGATAGATTAGATAAATGACCCTAATCCTGCTTTTTGATGCTAACACTGTAAACAAGTGTATTTAAAACCTTGTAGACTGTTGGTTCCCAAACAGGGCTTCAGATTAGAATCACCTGGGGGATCTTTTAATGCTTCTACAGCACAAGCTAGAAAAATTAAGTCATAAGCTCTGCGGCTATGATCAGTTGAATCTATTCTGCAGACGGGTTCGGGAAACACCCACAGTCATTTTAGAATTTAATAATAGGTTTCCATGCCAACTTCTCAATAGAGGTTCCAAACACCTGGATATATATATATTAGAGGATATTCACTAAACTAAATAGCAATATTTTATTTCAAAGGTAATAAGAGGTGTACATATTTAATGCAACAAACATAGTAAACATAAAACGCATCAAAGTTAGGTTAATTATAGTCTTGCCAACCAAAGGTAATCACTGTAAATAGTTAGATTAACTTTCTTCTAGATATTTTGAATCAATCTAAATACTAATCAGGATGAGAATGTATGTATATGGATATATGTGTGTGGGTATAACAAAGACTGTTCACCCTATTTTTTCTCTAGAACTGGGAAAATGTACTTTTATTATTTTTAAAAGTTTGTTTATTTATTTGAGTGAGACAGAGATAGCACAAGTGGGGAAGGGGCAGAGAAGGAAGGAGAGAGAATCCCAAGCAGGCTCTGAACTGCCATCACAGAGCCTGATGCAGGGCTCAAATTCAGAAAACCGTGAGATCATGATGTGAGCCACCCTCGTGCCCCAGAAAAATTTACTTTTAAATGTTGCTTTTTGTGTGGCCTTATTCTATAGTTTTTTTCCAAAGTTCTTCTGAACCATGACATCATTTCCTTTTTTATAATTACTTTTATCTCACTCTTAAAGAACTTTGCTGTGGACTAAAGAAAGATGACACCATTTCAGGTGAATTTTTGCTCGTTTGTTGACATAAGTAAAAACTGGATACTTTCACCTTAGATCAAATCAGAAATTTAGCGAGGAGGTGTTCCTAGACTGAGCTGCATTGGTGTCACCTGTTGTGGTAGTTAAACTGTGAAAGCATGGACTCCACCTCACAGTTCTGATTCACTAGGTTCAGGAGGTTAGTGGTAGGTGGGTCCTGGTTACTTGCATTTCTTTGTTTCTTTTTTTTTTTTTAATGTTTTATTTATTTCTAGGAGAGAGAGAGAGAGAGAGAGAGAGCGTGAGCAAGGGAGGGTCAGAGAGAGAGGGAGTCACAGTCTCTGAAACAGGCTCCAGGCTCTGAGCTGGCAGTCAGCACAGAGCCCGACCCAGGGCTCGAACCCACAAACCACGAGATCATGACCTAAGCGAAAGTCGGACGCTTAACCGACTAAGCCATCCAGGCGCCCCGTTACTAGCATTTCTAAAACACTTTGCCAGGTAATGTTTGTGCTGCTAATCTGGGAGCCACGCTTTTAGAACCATTTTAGGAATAGACCCTTCTTTTTCTTATTCCTCATTTTTTCTCTAGCTCATTCCATTATATACAAGTGATTTACGTTTGATGCTGGCTTCTTAAATACCCATTTTAGATTAGAAATTTCTGAACACTTCCTGGAAACACCCAACTTCACCAAAATTGACTTAGCCCAAGAACTTGACCTCTTAATAAATTCAAAGTTACTGATATTTTATCTTAAAAATTGATAAACTAAAGCCTCCTCAAAGGTCCAAGTTGGGATAATTCAACTTTCTTCATCTTTAAAATTTTTTTAATGTTTTATTTCTTTTTTTATGTTTTATTTATTTCTGAGAGAGAGAGAGAGAGAGAGCGAAAGAGCGAGCAGGGGAGAGTCGGAGAGAGAAGGAGACACAGAATCTAAAACAGGCTCCAGGCTCTAAGCCAGCTGTTGGCACAGAACCCGACTTGGGGCTCCAACCCATGAAGCATGAGACCATGACCTGAGCCGAAGTCGGAGGCTCAACCGACTGGGCCACCCAGGTGCCCCTTTATCTTTGACAGAAGAAAAGTGATATTCCTGCCATCCAAATTCTGAGGGATGCATTTACCATAACTCTGAGATCTCAAGAAAAAGTAAAGAAGCTCTTGTAACAGGTATGGCAAAATATTTGTGTTATGACAGTCTTCTTGTGCACCCAACTGGGAAAAGCAAATTCCTGCAAACTTGCAGATTCAGGATGTGTTGTGTTTGTCTCTGATGCACTTTTATAAAAACCTTTTTGTTTTTTCTTTTCAAGGTTAATTCCTCCAGTGGAGATAATCTGTTCCCTTTCATGTCTCCTCCTTGGGCAATACATTTCAAAGATTAATATAATATGGATAACATGCCTGTGTGTCTTGCCTAATTCAAAATTCTGAGGATATTATTTCTGGTTTAGGGAGTTTGGAAAAATTTATATCTAGGAGGTTTGAAATGTTCAGTTATCAGAGAAGTATTGCTGCATGCCTGATCCTGGCAGTTTGCCCAGGTTCCTAGCAGGTCATTAATAAAGGCTACAGTTGCTCTTACATTTAGATTTTCTCCTACACTGACTCAGCAGCCACAGCTGTCATCTTACACTGTCATGGATCATTAAGAAGCTTCACCTGGCATACTTTTAAAAGATGCTCTCTTCCTTTAAGTTAGAGCTGTTTTCTACCCTAACTCACCTTTCAAACTGATTTTTTTTTTCTTAAACAGATATCTGGGGGAAAATGTTTAATAAACAGCTCAGAATACGGTAACTAATGGTTTCAACTTCAGTTCCTTTGTAACTTAAAAATCAAGTGTTTATTTAGAAAATGCCTTCAGCAAGAGTACAGTTTGGGATTTATTTTATGTCACAGATTAAATTATTGCTTGCTTACTTCCTTCACTTGAAATGCATAATTAATATTTCACAGCAAGTTTAGAATAGTCGTTACATTTTCTTCTTTACTTAATTTTCAAAGTCACTTAAGGCCATCTGAGCCCTAGTATTTTTACATCACAAACTGTAAATCAAGTTAAATGTTGGAGTCCGGGAGCTCTAATGCTACATTTAAATCCAAAGCACTGGGAAAACCACAGTTTATCTAGCTATGTTACACTCTGTCACCCAACAATAATTAACCTTAAAAGTTGCACAGCTTTTTTTTTCTTTTTGTTAAACAGCCACAATTCAAGAATTGGAAAGTACTGCAACAAATTAATGATAAAATTATAAAGAATAGGGGAACTCTACCCTTGCTACTTCCATAATAAAATATTGTGGTTTGGGGCTCTATAGTAGAATTTTAAGACCATAAGTTCTTCAAAAATTATTTTATAAGCACTGCCTTGAAGAAATATTCATTTTTAAGAATCTTTTTTTTCAGAAAGCATGACAGTATCTCTTTGTGGGGAGGGAAAGTTCTAAAGCTTCCATCTGACACTAGAGAAATCTTATGACCTAATAACCATAAGTCTGTTGTCTAATGGCTGTGATGTGAGGCTCAATGTAAAACTAATATTGAAACAGAGTCCTTTACAAGATACCCTGAGCAAATAACAAATGAGCAGGTAATAGTAATTATAAAATTTCATTTTAAGAAAATTGTTTTCTCTTTTTTTCATTTAAAAGTTGCAAAGCAAATCAAAAGTAAGCAAAACAATATAATAAAAAAATGAAGTTAATATTCAAGCCACAATTGTGAAAATGTGCAGGGTTTGCATTCTTAGAAGGAGAGCAGTAGGGCATATAAGCAAATGCTGGCTCTCAAGTCACACAGATGTATTGACCCTTGACTCAAGTCACTTAATTGCTATGTTACAACAGGCAACTTATTTGCCTTCCCTAAGCCACAATTTCCTCCTCTTTTGAACCACAATAACAATGAGGTTAATAAGATCTAATTCTTATTATTGTGCAGTAATATATGTAAGTAATAATGTTACTCTGTTGGGATTAAGTGAATTGATGGATGTACAGCACTTCCCCTGGCCATTGATCCCTGCAGGATTTATATGATAATGTTTGCTGTGTGCCATTAAGTATATTTACAGTAAAAGAAAGTTGCCTTACTCACTTAAATGATATCCCCAGCACTCAGAAGAATATGCGTGATATGTAGGATATGCCCCATAACCCGTAATGGGTGTGTGTGTGTGTTCCATGCCTAGTTGTGTGTGATAGAGGTATCTCTAAGATGTGCTGAGCCAGTAAGTATCCCAAGCTATTGCTGAGAAACAATTAAGAGAAAATTCAGAGAAGTTTCCTAAATAGGGTTGGTGGGAAGATTTAGCAAATTAAATTACAGGGCGACCAGTTAATTTTTCTTTTCAGGTAGACAACAAATTTTTAAGTGTATGTTCCAGTAGTATAGGATACACTAAAAAAAAAAAAGTTGTTTATCTGAGATTAAAATTAAGCCACATGTCCTCTATTTTATCTGACAACCCTAACATGAAGACAAAGAAGGTAAAACTCTGCGTTGTTAAGAACAAAGTAATTTATGTGTAATCAAATAATAACAGTAATGTCACACTTAGCATGACTTCTACCCCTTTCCCCAGTTATTTGCAGTACAACCACAGCTGTCTTGTTTCTGTTTCTGGTAAAATGCCAGATTTTTTTTTTCTTAGAATAGGATATTTGTGATTTCATCTGCCTGGAGGGAGCCACCCCCTCATCTCCAAACATATTATCCTTAGACTCTTAGCTGAGGCATCTCTGGCTCCTGGTCTCTTTCTTTGACCCAGAGCCCCCTTCCCTACTCCCCACCCCAGGTTTATTCTTATACTGTCTCAAACAATTGTATTTATTTCTTTCAGAGCACATACCTCATTTTGGAACTATACATTAATTAATACAATTATATAATCAATATCTATCTCCTCTACTACATTGTAAACACTGTGATAACTCCTTTTGTCTCTAATTTGTTACCATAGCATATAGCATATGGGATCATGTGTTTAATATCAAACTGCTTATACTTTACTCTTTATATGAAGGATGTTCAGGTTTGTGATTAAAGGGTGGTCCTGGTTAGTTGGCATTACCAGGTCCTAATTGCACACATCCACCCCCACCCCCACCCCCTGCCCCACCAGGTCATCATACTCTAATTTGGCATCCTCAGGACAAGTATTTAAAATCTCCAAGCCTCTTTTTTTTTTTTTTTTTTCACTTTAAATTGGGGCTAACAATATTTCATCCAGTGTTATTCTGAGGAGTAAACAAAATGTTTGCCAAGTATTTTGCGCAGTCCCTGAATCTAGCAAGTGTTCAAGAAAAAAGTAGCAAGGACAATAAAACAACAATAACTGAGAGGCAAATCTTTAATGGTTACAATTTAATAGTTACAGTTTAAAAGAGAATCTATTCTGACTTTGTTGCTTATGTAGACTTTTATAGGAGGTAAGCTGCTGCTAAGTCTTAAAGTAGGTGGGAGCTTTGGGAGACATTGGAGGACTGGTTGATGCAATTATTTCAGGCATTGTCCTAGAGCTCAAAAGTACCATCTGAGCTTTCAGAGCCTCTCTAACTTAACTCAAAATATAGTCCATTAACATTACCTGGGTACTTGTTAAAAACTGTAAAATCTTTGGTTCTGCACATTCTTATACTACTGGATCAAAATCTGGACTTTACCATGATCCCCAGGTGGCTTGTGTTTACATTAACGTTTGAGGCAGTGCTTTGTAGCCAGTCCTTGCCAAAAGTGATTGCTGGACCAGAAGCAGCAGCATTATTTGGAAACACATAAGAAATACAAATTTCCAGACATATTCTCTTATTCTACTTTGGTTGCTATCATAAAGTACCACAGACTTGGAGGCTTAAGCAACAGAAATTTGTCTCTTGCATTTAGGGAGGCTAGAAAGTCAAAGATCGAGCTGCCAGCAAAGTAGGCATCATCCTGAGGTCATTTCTCTTGGCGTGCAGGTGGTTGTCATTATTCCAAGTGCTCACATAACCTCTCTTTTTTGTGCTGTGTGGAGAGAACTATCTGGTATTTCTTTTCATAAGTGCACTTTTCCCACAGAATTCCATTCCCAGACTAGGCTTCGCCCTCAGGACCTCATTGAGCCCTAATTATTTCCCAAAGACCATCATCCAAATACCATCAAAATGTGGGTTGGGTTTTCAATTCCTTCATATGAATCTGAGAGGGACACACTCAACATAACACCTACCTAACCAAAAACCCTGAGGTAGGGCTGAATTTGGCCAGCAGTCATCTCCAAAGTAATTCCAATGCACACTAATGATTAAACCACTCCCTAAATAGATCAATCACTCTTGTCTACTTGGTGTTGATGCCAGGGTCTGGTTGAAGCTTGGTAATTTTAAAGTACAGCCAAGTTTAAGAGCTCTTAATAAGAGATAGTTTATGCCCAGATATACAAAATATATTCCAACTTATTCCACGGATATGCCTTGGAGCAGTAGTAAAGAATGATCTAGATCGCTACTATCTGTAGTCAATCATCACTTATTGATTGAGTAGATACGATGAGTCCTGTATAAGTAATAACTGCAATGGCCATGTCACTGTCTCATCTGTTGGGAGGAGGCATCTCAAATATTTAGGACATTCTACGTATTTAGTATTCATGTTGCATGATTACTTTCTTACGTCTGAGTGAGAAATTCTATAATCTTTGTATTTGAGAGACTTGTTTTGACCTGTGGTATAATTGATTCCTTTCAAAAGCTATGCATTTTAGAAGTGAGTCCTGCTGAGTTTAAAGGAAAACGCATGTGGGATCACAATTGCCTGCAGTAATTTCTACCTTAGATGTAGTTTCACCTGATGTTTTAAGAATATATAAACAAAAATATCAGAACTGATCTCTTATACTTTTTTTAATTGAAAATAAATAAGTTTCCAGTGCAGACTTCCCTGTATATCTTGGCTGCTCAGAGGCATTCATCTTTCTAATGTCAGCACTAAAAATCATAAAAATCATAGGGACATCTTTGATATAGGCACAAAATAGCAGCAGGACTAGTAAATGCTGAAGAGAAGCAGTCTAGTATTCATGTTTTTGTATATCATTCCTTTCTGAGTTCTGAGAAAACAATAAGAAGAAATATCTATCTGCCCCCTTTTCTGATAAGAAGGCAAAGCAAAGCATGATTAATGTTACAGAAATCTTTGTTATGAAGATAATTCTTGCCATAAGAACAGAGCCTTTTTAAGAATGTTTTAGGAACAACCTTATTTTTCCTTTTCTCCCATCCCTTCTCTTGTCTTGGGCTATTGGCATGTGTGATAGATAGCTGGAGTGTAAAGTGTTTTCAGGAACCCTGCTTGATATAGACCAATGTCATATAACCAATATGAATCCTGCTGTGAGTGAATTGTTTGTCTGGAAAGACCTCTTACTTTGTGGTTCCCATTTCATTTTGGATTTCCACTTGTGTTTGTTTAAAGTTACTGCCACCTCTATGATTGTGTATACATCTCATGCAGTCAGCTGTAGCCCAGCTAAAGGAAATATAGTGCCATCACTATGCTTTAGAAAAGATCTGTGTTCTTATAAGCAGGACCAACAGATTTCTATTCACAAAAATGGACACACTTGGAAGTTATTTGGTGACAGAGAAACAAAAGAAACCAAAACAAAAAACTTAGCTAGCATACATTGAATTCAAATCCATTTACTTTTATTGAACACACACTAGATATAAATACTGTTTTGGGTTTTATTCAGTTTTCTGTTCTCAATATTAGATTCAAAGTTAGATAAAGCGTTGGTCCATAAATTGGTCCAGCAATAGCTGGCATAAGGCAAGAGAGTCCGTGTGAAAATCCTGACCTGGGCACAACAGTAGGGTTGAGCAAGATAAATTCAGCCAAGCTGACATGAAAGTAATCCTAGTAGACGATTCAGAAGACTGGCTGTGGAGAAAATGGGTGGAATGGGTGGACTGAACTCTATGGAAAAGCAATCAGCCTCAGAGGCTTAAATTTTTATGTCTTTCAGAAATATGAGTGTGTTCATGATATCTGCTGGCTGGTCTGCTTTCTCCTAATTCTGAACCTCTCAGACCTTTGGAGCCAACATTCAGGGTTCTATTCTTGGTATTTGATCTGGAACATAGTTACATTATTTGGAAACAGTTTGATACTTTTGGATTATACTTTTATGATTCCTTGGGAGGATCTGGAGCAGTGCTCAGTCTAGTGCTCATTTTTTCCATCTCTGGAGGCAAGACCTCCCTGAGTACTGTACCCAGTGTCCCAGGAATTATGAGTCTTGCTGGTGGGGACATGTCATATTCCCAGCCTGTTTGAGTACTGGACACTATTCACGCTAATTATGAGATACTCTGTTCTCTCACCTCAGGTTGATTCCTCTCACATATATAGTGACTAGTACTCTGATAAATACTTCAGAGGACACTTTAGACTTCTGGGATTCTATTCCTGTGTAGCTCTCATGTCTGTGTACTATTCTATGAACTCTGGTCACCTTGGTTTCCTCCATGCTCAGCCATATCTCCTCAACGGAGAGTCTGCTAGACTCCACCTCAGTATACCTCCCCACTGTGCCCGGACCTGGAAACTCCCAGTAGCCAGCCAGAGCAGTTGTAGTGTTACTTCATTTGTTTTCCATCAACGATGGTGAATTTAATATATTAACTTGACTGACCTGTAAGATGCCCAGATATCTAGTTAAACATTTCTTCCTGGTATGTCTGTGAGGGTGTTTCTAGATGACAATAGCATTTAGAATTAGGTAGATTCGGCAAAGCAGTGTGTCTTTGTACATGTGAGTGGGCATCGTCTAATCAGTTGAGGGCCTAAATAAAACAAAAAGGTGGTGAAAGGTTGAATTTGGTCTGCACCAGACTGAATTTGGTCAGAGATGCCCAACCTTTTGCCCTTACTTCATGCTTCTGGTTCTTAAGCCTTCAGGTTTGAATGAGAATCTTCACCATTGGCTCTAGGTGTCTCAGGACTACACCACCAGCTTTCCTGGATCTCAGCTTGCAGCCAGAATTCATAATCATGTGAACCAATACCTTGTAATGAATTCTTTTCCTCTCTCTTGTTATAGATATAGCTATGAACTTAGATATGGACAGATGTATAGACACACATGCATCTCTCCTATTGGCTCTGTTTCTCTGGAGGACCCTAACTAATGTATCACTTCTCAGAAATCACTGTCCTTTGTTGCCCAGTAGTTAATATATTGAAACCTATGGTTTATATATTTGGTCTGATTAAATTTAATTAAATTAAAATGTTTTCTTTTAGGTAGGATGCTATTTCAGCTCTAGCTTTTTCTTTTGGCCAAAACCAGAAGTCTTGTACATGAACATTTAGATATTTCCAATATTTCACTTTTACAAATAATTCCACAATGAATACTCTTGTGAGTACATTGTTTTATGTTAGCAGAGCATATCTTCAGTGTAAATATTTAATGTGCGTTTGCTGGACTAAAGGTGAATGGCTATCTAACTTTGTTAGCTACTGCCAAATTCTCTTCCATTAAATTGGACTGATTTATAATCCTGTGTTTGAGAGTGCTTATTTTCCTGCAGCTTCACTAACAAAGTGTATTGTTAAGCTTTTGAAAATTTGCCAGCATGAGAGGAAACCTTCTATCTCAGAGTCAGTTTAGTTTGTATTTCTTTATTTGTCCCTCAAGTTGAACTATTCACATGCTAACAATCATTTGAAAATGATCTCTGTGTAGCTCCTCATTGTTTTTCTTTTGTCAAGGTTTTCTACTTTTCTAGTTAGTGTATATTTCCATATGTGGACTTTAAAATCAAGTGTTATCTTTGTATAATATTAATAATAATAACTTCCTTGGAGTTTTATTAGAATCACATTATCTTGTGTGAACCTGACTCATTTTTAAGACATTGATAGTCATACAAGGTGAAAAGTTAAACAAACAAAAATACCATCTCTGCCTCACTCACCTTGATATTTCATTAAATCTGTTGTATTTGTTTCTGGGGCATAATTACACATTTTAATTTTTATCAAATTCTGAAACTTTACTGCATGAATAGACAGATCCATTTTCTCTACATCTATTTTTATGCAATGAAGAACTGAGATAGTCTCTGTGTGATTTAACCAGCAGTCATTGATGTCAGTGACTATACAAGTGACTAACCTAATAAAACAGCAACTATAACATGTTGAATTCCTTTTAATATTGAAAATGAATGGGCTTATTACCCACTCCTGATGATCTTGAAAAGAATGCATTGTGTTGAGAGATTTGTAAGAAAATTGTCTACGAACTCCAAAAACCCTGCCAAAGCCCCCCAAAACCAAAAATAGGTTAAGCTCATTAATGTTGGTAGGAGGCTTAGACACCTCAGCATTCATAAAACAATGTTTTCTTGTTGACATTTTTGCACTTCTGAAGCTGGAATCGTAGTTAAGTTGATGTCAAAGAAACTTGACATTTGCAAGTTCTAATGTAGTTGTTATTACTTGTACTTGTGAGAACTAAAGCAAAGCTTTGATTTTACCGTGACATTATACTGTCTTTCTGAAGAATGCTAAGGATGTCCAGATTGAGAGCATGGGTTATGAGAACAGTGTTGTTCTGTTGCTATGCATACCTGAAGAACACCAAAAGCAAAATGGGACTCCAAGTGGGAAGGCTTTTTTGTATAAGATTATCCTTATTTATTTATTTATTTCAGGGAATAAGGACATATAGCCTTATAAGGATAAATTATGCCTTTGAGCTAATTTTTTGAAGTAACACATTAAATGAGATCTTGAATTCAAAAAAAATATTTACAGAGCACTTTCTAAATGTCAGGCATTTATTAAGCTACCATTCCAATTGTGGGCTCTGTCTATACATGCAGTGAGAGGTCAGAATATAACAAAACTGAAATGTGTAATTTATGCCCATGGAAAAAAAATACATGGCTATACTAAAATCACATGAGTCAAAGACTTAAACACAAATTGAATGTTTTTTTTAAATCAATGTCTTACAAATAAATCAATTTGACACAAGAAATTTCACCATGGTAGGTTGGATTTAGTGCCATGTAGTGTGCTGAGGTAAATGAGGCCTATTCTTAAGGTGAGGAGCGATTGTAGGAAACAGCAGTACCATAGGTGAAAAACAGGACAGAAGCGACTACCCTGGAAAAAAAGTTAACAGACAAATCACATCCACACAGGACCATGGAAAACCAATTTATTTCTTTTGGAGCAATGGGATATTGGGCAGGGGTCCAGTTTTGAAAACACAGAGTGAAATGGTAAAAGTATGGGATGCAGAGCCACCTATTTGCTAACTTCCATCTAAAATGTATTGTAAACAGGGTTCAGTCACCAAGAAGTAAAGCTGAAAGGAATGTCAAACCTTCCTCTGAATTACATGGCAAGTGCCATTACCCTGGGGAGCACAGAGAAATTCACAGTGTGAAAAGTATGAGCGGAAATGGACCTGTAAGCAGATCTGCTGACTCACAGGAGTATTCAGGGACCTATCTACGGACGGTATCTCAGGAGGAGCAAGCACTTCCAGACTTAGTCTTAGGGGAGTGAAAACCACTTCAAATTTCTCTTGGTAAATATCTTTCCTGATCTATTTCTTAGTGAAACTGGGATCTTTAGTGAAAGAAGATATTCCAAAAGAGGAGAAAAAAAGGATTACTTCTGATGAAGGGAGGTGACAGTCAAGCAAATAGGCATATCAAGAAGTAGCAATATTTAAAATAGCAGTACTAGACTTTTTACTGATATCTTCATTCGTATTTTTTTAAATTGTTTTTAATGTTTATTTTTGAGAGAGACAGAGAGAGAGACAGAGACACAGAATACAAGCAGGGGAGGAACAAAGAGAGAGGGAGACACAGAATCCAAAGCAGACTCCAGGCTTGAACTCATGAGCCATGAGACCATGACCTGAGCCGAAGTCGGACCCTTAACCGACTGAGCCACCCAGGTGCCTCTATCTTCATTAGTATTTCTAAAAGCTCTTCAGGTATAAACACTGAGTAGTAATTATAAGAAAAAGTGGGGGGTTGGGGGGAATGAACATCATTCCATTTAGCACCTTTATTTCATGGTACTTATCTTATAGAACTGGATCAGATTTAAGGATATCTAGAGGGCAGCTCTAGCTCTATACAAGTATTGACATTGAAGAATAATTTAAGCATATCAATTATCATATTCTTAGAACATTTTTGCATAAAAATGCACTTCAAAAATTGTTCAGAGATATCTTTTACTTTAATCAGGAAAAACGGACATCTGTTCCTTATGGACCTTTCTGCCACTGGGTAAAGAGCAAAAGAAATTTTACATACAGTTCAGTTATTATACATTATGTGTCCTCTACATGTAAAAAAAAGATTTGACCATCTGTCACCAAATATATTTTAATTTGGGAAGCCATATTCTTTTTTAGTACATTAGGGGCACTGTTGTAGAGAATAATTATAACAGAGGTTTGCTAAGAAATCATCAGATATTACAAAAGACAATTATTATTTTAAGTTGATTTTGAAGAACTATTATTGATTCTCAGTTTGGTTTACAATTTTAAGAAATAACAGAGGTTCAATCTACTCTGAATAATTCATTAAGAACAAGTTTTATAGGGGAAGCATACTCCCCAATTTATAGATATGTTAAAAATAAAAAGCTTATCTAGTGTGGATTCCAGCACAAGCTATGTTATTAATTTTTGTTAAATATGCATCGCATGGTTCAATTCATGGGATAAGAAAACCTCAGAATTTCATGATTTAGTCTTCTTTTTCAATAATCTCATGTGGAGATAATCTATCTAAATCGAATTCAATGTAGTTCAACTATTCCATTAATTTAACTCAATAAGCACTTACTCTGTGCAGAGCCCTGTGCTGAAAATCAAATAGCTGATTGCATTCAAGCAATGATTTATAGTGATATGAGTAATCGAGAGACTCATTTACTTTTTGGGAAGCTGAGTTTGTTAATGGATCAGTAAAAAAGTCACCCACCCACCCTCTTAGGTAGACATTTATTTTATAAAAAAACAATAAAAATTTGTTGTGTCCGTTTATAATTTTCATATGATTTGATTTAGGAATTTGTTTATTTATTCATATCATTTAGTTCTTCATACAACGTGCAGCATGAATACACTAAGCACTAACTTTTCTCCATTAACTGTACTAGGCACTGAGTATTCAAATTAAAACCTGTTCTTGTAAACAGCTCATGACAAAAACACAGAACATGTCAATGAGAGTTAGCCTCTTTAAGTGTTGGAAGTAGGAATCATGAAGAACTCTTTAGAAGAATGAGCCTCTAAGTGGAGTCCTGATTAACCATGCATTTGACAGACTAAGCAAGGTACCTATTTTGCATCACCATCTTTTAAGAAGCTTGAATATAAACAATTATCCAGGTTTGTCTTGTGAGTCTTTGTGTATAATTTGCCTGCTTATAGCGCGTGATCCCGTTATGTTGAACACAGGTGGTTAGACCAGAAATGGATAACTAAACCAAAATCAACCTATCAACTAAGGGCAGCACCCCATTGAATGACCTCACCCGAGCTCTCCAAAAAAATAGTCATCTGCTGGGTAAGGCCTTGCCAAACAATTGGTATCTGTCTCTTGAGATATGTTATTCATCCATTCAGTCATTCATTTATACTTCTAACAAATAATTATCATATGTACTAATTAGTGGCATATGGGGATGAATATGACCGATATCATGTCTGCCTTTTAGAAGCATTCAGTCATATCAGGTCACTCAGATAAATTAGCAAGTGACAACTTGGAGAATATATACTATAGTGAATCTATTTTAGGGTGTATCCCTGAAGTACATAGGACTGGTGATTTCATGCTCTAGTATGGCTTTAGGTGTCCATAGGGATGCTCAGGGATATATTGTGGTGGAAATAATATCAAATAATTTTTAACGGGGCACCTGGGTAGCTCAGTCCATTGGGCACCAACTTCAGCTCAGGTCATGATCTCCCAGTTTGTGGGTTTGAGCCCCGCATCAGTCTCTGTGCTGACATCTTGGAGCCTGGAGCCTGCTTCAGATTCTGTGTTTTCCTCTCTCTCTGCCCCTTCCTGTATTTGTGCTCTCTCTCTCTCTCTCTCAAAATAAATAAACATTTAAAAATTCAAATATAAGGTTAAGAAGGAAGTAATCAGGTGATAAATCAGATATTCTATTTCAGGAATCTTGCTGGGAAACAAGGGGTGAGGGAAGGCGTTTCTAGAATTTGAGGAAAGAGAGTAGGTGGTCCTTCCTGAGGCACAGAATAAAAATAGAGTCAAGAGACATATAACAAATGATTCTGAAATAGTAAGCAGTGCCATTTAAAGAAGGATCATGGGTAGTAGTATGGACATTTACTTAGACATTATCCAGGAGGTAATGGGGAGCAGTTAAACATTTGAAGAAAGAGAGTGATGGAATTAGATTTTCATCTCTAAGAGGGTGTTTGGGTTATGGCTCCGGATATAAATTGGAGCATTAGATAAAATGAAGTATTCTGCTATAGTAGTCTGCCAGTAATTTAAGGAAAAAGTAATGGTGGCCTAAGCCAGGCTAATTAGCATAAAAAGAAATTGATACAAAACTATTCAGAAGATAGAACCAGTGGTGATTGATTAGGTGAGGGTTAAGGATGAGAATGAAAAGCCAAATATTATGACTGATCTTCAGTTTGGAACAATTTGTAGATGGTAAGAATTACAGAAAATATACAAATGAGGAAAAAGGTGTTCAGTTTTGGAGTTACTGTATTTAACATGTTTGATGATTGCTAAGTAGAAATATCCAGAAGAAAAGTGGATGTTAAGCTAAGGAGCTCTGTTAGGAGATCAGGTCTCAGAATATCTCTGCAGGAGTTATCAGTATAATATTAATTGAAGGAATGCATCTGAATGAATTTACTTTAAAAAAGTTTCTGTGGAGTGGAAAGGAAGGCCAGATACTGAAACTGAGGAGGAAAATGGTCAGAGTAACATTTTTTTTTTCAGGAAAGAAGAAAGCCTAGATGGTAAATAGGAGGGAATACTAATCAGGAAAGCAGATTGCTTGGGGCGCCTGGGTGGCTTAGTCGGTTAAGCATCCGACTTTCACTTAGGTCATGATCTCGCGGTTCGTGGGTTCGAGCCCCGCGTCGGGCTCTGTGCTGACTGCCAGCTCAGAGCCTGGAGCCTGTTTCAGTCTGTGACTCCCTCTCTCTCTGACCCTCCCCTGCCCACGCTGTCTCTCTCTCTCTCCTAGAAATAAATAAAAAATATTTAAAAAAAAAAAAAAAGGAAAACAGATTGCTTGTGAGGCTAGAAACAATGAATTAGTGACATTAATTTGCATGGTTGTGTGATTTCATGGAAAAGGTATATATTTTGATTCAAGTTGTTGATGTTTTTTGGCCTAAAACAATGGAAGGTAAAGGGGTAAGGAAGTTGAGTTTGGGAAGAACATTCCAAATGGATGGGTTACACAACTCAAAAGATGTTAAGGGAGGGAAGCAGTCAAGTTATTGGTAGAATAGCAAAGGTTATTGGTAGAGGCTGCTTATAAAGATTATTAGTAAAGTCATTTGTGGATTCTAGAAGTAAAAGGAATAATGTCTTGAATATCAAAAATTTGAAGAACAGGTATGGTGATAAAACTATGTGGGAGTCCTATAATGGTAAGGGGATAGGATATTTTGATTCAATATTTCAGAGATAAAGCAGTCCTGGATTTTATCTGAATTTTTCTGTGGCACTATGATAGGCAGTTGAAGTGGACCGGACATTAAGTTCTTTAGGGGTTAGGAGATCAAGGATGCAGAGGAACACAATGGGATTTGCTATTCCCATGGACATTGGAGTCATTCAGTATTATCGAGGTTACAAGTATAAAGAGGAAGGTATTCTATCAATCTTCACTAAGGGTGAAACAAGGCAGTGTGGTACAGCTGAAAGGCAAGGGCTTCTAAGGATGCCTCTTTTTATATAAGAAAGTGGAGGGGTAATGGCTAGAGAAAATAAGGGATGCTGAAAAATGCTAATCTCACTTCATCATAATTCTGAATTTAGTGAGCTACAGCACTTTCTCTTCTGAGGCTATGGAGGAGCTGAGATCAGTTATGACATGGGAGTGAACAGATATTTGGTGAAGATTGTGGAAACAAGGGGGTTCTCATTTAATGACATAAACCTGAAGAAGAAGCTAGTAGAACATTCAGAGAGTAAAATAAATGTTTGTTCAGAGAAGAGGAAGGAGTAGTAGGTATGATAAGAATGGCAAAGAGAACGTCAGGATTGTTTATCTCTTGACAATGATCAATAATAAGACTCCTAGTTGGGCAGCAAGGTGTGTTATGTTGGGCTGAAAGTTACTAAGAGAATCCGTGTAGCTATGGCCAAGGAGAGTCGGGGGCACTCAGTCTTTTTAGGAGTCGCCATTGGCTTTGGTTGATCAGCTTCTGACAGACTCCTCTCAGATTGGGGGAGGGGGTCAGGTAACTACAGCTTCTTAATACGAGTTATGCATAATTAGTCTCTGATTAGGAGAAACTGTAAAGGCCTGGTTGCCACTGGATAAAACTTGGATGATACATATTCTAACAAAGCCTACTCGATGACCTGCAAGGCTGCTAGAACATGTGAACCGTGTGTTAGAGGAAGAAAAAAACACCTCTAAACTTTCTGTGGGATCCTTAGGACACCCTCTATATTGTCTACTCTCATGACAGTTACTGGCTATTATTTAGAAAACTATACTTGTGTTTCTAGCTTTGCTGGGATTCACGATGTTCTCTATAACAAGATACAGATAGACAAGCCACCGTGATAGCTCGAGAGTACTTTTACAAAATAATTGATTAACCAAAGTAATAACTCTCTAAGATACCAACTCCTCTACTACAGTGTCTATTGTATGTTCTTTCAGGCTTTATGTCTTCTACTTTCTAATGTGCTCTGCTGAAAAAATCGATCGAAAATACCTCTGATTAATTATGAATTTTGATTCCCTCAATGTGTTTATAAAGTTCAAATTCTGGCATGTTTATTCTTATTTCCCATAATTTTCTACTACCTAGAAATAGATTATGCCTGCTAAGCTATCTGAATTGTATTTGACTTAATTATTTTAGAAAGCTGACAGAAAGGTTTATTATTCTTCAATCTGGGTTGCCGTTAGCCAAGAATTCACATCATATCTTAACCAGAGGCCTGTTGTGTTTGTTTTTGTTTTTGTCCTTTGTGGGAAGAAGGCAGAGCCAAATTTTTCTGTCTCTGTCTCTCTTTATCGTTCAGAAAGAAAAAGCTTATTCCCATTCTTCTAAGTCCTGGAACCACTGGACTGCAGTGATGATTCATCCTTTTGTCTCTTGACTTTCCTATGCTCTTTTGTATGGTTTTGTAAACATCCAGCTTTCAATAATCATGTATATTATATACATCAGATTATATATATAAGATCTAAATAATATGTAACAACAGCTCTTTATGAAAACTTATTCAATTAAATATCGCATTTAATCCTCCCAAATTCTTTGTATGGTATTTATAAACTAAAGAATCTTTTATCAATTATTATAAATGTTAATAATGAGAATCTATTCCATAAATAACTTGCTATTTGGAAAGAACAATGAATGCATTTTTCTTAAGAACACAGCAATTATGTTACAGTTTTTTAAATTTTGTTTCAGCTACCAGAAAAAATATTTTTGGTTTTAACCTTCCCTTGATTTAATAGAATATAATTTCCTCCTCAATGTTAAGTTTTGGTTCTATTCAACATTAAATAGTACATTTTGATTAACTGGGAGTACAAGAGAAGATCAATCTAATTGGAAATAATTATTCAAGTAAAACAATGCCTAATTGCACTATGGTTGTAGATAGGTATCCATCTGCAATTACAATATGCCTATGTATATTTACTTGATTTATAATTCGATCACCAAAATAGCATAAAATTAACCAAGTATATATTTTCTTAACCTCCAGTAAGACCTATAATTTGACCATACTTTCATTATAAGAGGGTTAACATTTATTTACTAATTAATTAATTTATTCATTCATTCATATTTTAGAGAGCGAGAAAGAGTGCACATACAAGTGGAGGACAGGTCAGAAGGAGAGAAAGAGAGAGAGAGAATGAGAGAGACAGAGAGAGAGAGACAGAGAGAGAGAGAGTCTTAAGCAGGCTCCACACTCAGCACAGAACTTGACATGGGGCTTGATCCCACCACCCTGGGATCATGACCTGAGCTGAGAAATCAAGAGTCAGATGCTCAACCAACTGAGCCATCCCAGCTACCCCAAGAGGATTAAAATATTTTAAGTGTGAAAATACAAATACATCATTTTACTAATATTAATTAGTTCTTTATAAATCATTACACAGATCTTTGTAACGCATATTTGTGTTCAAGGGGATGTCATTTTTCCCCTCCCTTTCTGTCTTTTATTGGTAATATTGTACTTCTGGTGCCTATCTCTGAGCTTTTTGTTTGTAGCAAGGTGGGGATTACACCATGATAAAGGACAAGTCTTTCATACTCAGTCATAAAATAGTCAGAATGATGTAATCCCTGTATATAAAATGTTTTGTATTTAAATATACACTCAGAAATTATGCCCATGTCCAGAATGATTACCACTTAAATTCTTGGGATTTTTTTAATTTTTACTTGAAAAACATTGAAAAAAATCATATATGATCCCCCTATTTAATGAATATAAAAATTTGAAGAGATCATCTCAGTCTCTGGCCAGGAAATCCCCCTGACAACTACTCATACTATCTGAGTAAAAACAGTTAAACATTGGGAATACATCATAGACTAAAACTTTTGTTAGAATCAGTTACCTTCTGTGCATGGAAGTAACAACTGGGGTCTGAAGGGTCTTCGAACTAATAGTTACTGGAATCATACTGTCATGTTTATAGTCCATAGATGAGTGGCTAAACCAATTTAGAGTAAGGTGTTTTGGAACCTTCTTCAGTGAATACTTTAAAAAGCATGTAATATATAGATAAGAGAAATAAATAGATGGAGCCTAGAATTGAGTCTTATCAATTAGTCCTCTCTACTTGTGGTACTTATTTCAATCTTTACTTTTTTACCTTCCCTCTTTTCAGCTGACCCTTGATTTTTGAATTCTTATCTATTCTACCCTACTACATACAGACCCTTCAATATGGCATGCTTATTTATTGCCTACTCTGGCTGCCAGTACATTTCTCTTTTCAAGATATCTTCTTTCATAATTGGACATTTCCTCAGTGTGCTGGACAGAATGCCTGCCACTATTTCAGGCCATGCTCTTTTTCTAGCAGTTCTCACTCTTGGTTTGTGAACTCGTCTCCTACACAGAGGGCAAGGAGAGGCCAAAGAAAAAGGAAGACCACTCCATATTGGTAGATGACATATTTAATAAGCAAGAAAACTTACCTACCAAGCTTGTCTTAGGCAGTGTAAAGATGAATAGATTTCTGCATTTGCCCTCCAAATCTTATAAGTTTTTTTAGATGCCTCAACTGTGTTCAAACATGAATAACATGTAGATAGTCTTAATACACATTTCTGTCTCAAGGCTATATCCTTGGGGCAGCTTCTGGGAGTGGAGAAGGTAAGCAAACTGTACCTTCACACAAGGTAGGGGTGAGGAGCCTCCAGTTGTCTGGGTCCAGCTTACAGGTCAACCACTGGTAACACCTTCTCAATGACTTCACTCAACATTCCATCTCTTGTGACTGGCGCTTATAATCTCACATGCCTGCTTCTTTCACAGTGTGCCCTGAGAGGTCAGTAGAGGGTTTCATCAGCCTGGAGGTGACTCATTTGGTGGCTATCTGGCTGCATTGGAGGTAGATGCCATGGGAATGAAATAGGCACATGCAACAGAAAATATGGGTTAAGACGGTAATTCCCCAAATCAGTAACCATTTTTTCCACCACAAGCCCCATGCTCTGAACCATTGATTTAGTAAGGCTCCTAGGCTGGGGATCAGATCACTCAGGGTGTTCATTTGTGTCTTCATGTGATTTAATAAAGATGATACATTAACAAATTCATCAAGTATGGACATACAACATTCTATTTGGATAATAGCACTGAGGCCTGCTGTGGGACAATAATGCCCAAGTTTACCCTATTTTGGAGGACAGCTTTTCTTATTAGAGACATTTCAGTGTCCAGTAATGGCAGGCTTTGTTGGCTATCATTCAATGCTTGCTGACTGAATTTAGTAAGGGTTGTAACATCCTTCAGGCCAATGGAGGGAACAGAGATGGCAGCCAAATGATCATACCAGTGGGAAATAGAACATGCTCACCTGGCCTTGAGGAGAGAAAGGTTGGCAGCTTTAGGAACTTGACCTGGTTGTACATACTATGCATGTTGGCTGGGAAAGGGAGAACTGTCAGGCATGAGAAGAAGTAGGTGGGATAAGCCAGATCAGAACCCCTACTTTCTTTCCTCTTTTAATGATATGAGTTCCATACAAGGTGTAATGTGTTGCTTTTCTTTTCTTTTTTTTAATATTTTTATTTATTTCTAGGAGAGAGAGAGAGAGCGTGAGCAGGGAAGGGTCAGAGAGAGAGAGGGAGATACAGACTCTGAAATAGGCTCCAGACTCTGAGCTGGCAGTCAGCACAAAGCCTGACACAGGGCTCGAACCCACGAACCACGAGATCATGACCTAAGCGAAAGTCAGACTCTTAACCGACTAAGCCACCCAGGCGCCCCTGTAATGTGTTTCAACAGGTGCAGTTTGCAGCAGAACAATCTGTACCCAGTAGAGACAGAGTAGTTACTCTTCACCCAGGGTTATAGAGTAACTTGTTCATCCCAAGGGGATGTCCTATTGCAAACTCCAGTAGATAACTCCTTTTCAAATGTGATGGGGCTTGGCATTCTCAGCCACATAGCACAATGACCCACAATGAGAGTCCAGGTAATGGCTGTTTCCAGTGACTTCCATACCTTTACAATATTAGGTGCTTCACAGGAGTCTCCAGTCTGGGATATGGGGCAACCTACTGATTGATCAATGAAATGTACTAAGGCCTGGAACACAGTACTTTAGTCCACCTGGCCAAGGTGGTTTTACCTGTTAGTAATTTAATCTGCTGTTGCAATATCTAATTCTTCCTTTCTACCATCCCTGCAAAGCTACAGGTTTTAGAGGAAATGGGGCCTCGATTTAGTGTCATGTTCTTTTGCCCAGTTTTGCATATCATACCCTTTGAAATATGACCCTAATTACTATCTATTTGATGAGAGGATTCACACATGGTTCTCCGTTTCTCTAATCTCCTAATACTGGCAGCCTGGTTTGTGTGGCAACAAGGGGAAGCTTGGGTTAGGCTTCACTCAGAGGGAAGGAGCCAATAAAATTGGCCAGTCCTTCATATGTTGGGAATTCCTGTGGGCGGCCTCAAACTCCTTTGGCAGTTGTGTTGTTTAATACATGCAGAACATGCTATTACTGCATCTACCAAGTAACTGTATTTCTAGGACAATCTGGCTAGTTGGTAATATGTGATCCCACTCATCTATTGAAGTGGTTACTCTTTCTATGCATCAAATCTGCTGTATCTGCTAATGGGTCAGTTATGGGCATATACCCAAGCTGGGCATCGGTTTCTTAATTGTTAGAGGTGGTCACTGCCTTATGAGCCATAATGTGAATGACAATGGGGACTGCCTCACGCTCCTACAGGTGAACCCAGATGCCTCTCCATGCATCCTAGCCCCACAAGGGCCCACTCATGAATCATCAAGTCCTTGGACTTCCCATTGTCCAAGCCATAGGATTAATCCCTTTAGAACAGCCCAACTGTCAGTGCAAAGGGATAATAGCCAGGGCTCCTAAGTGATCACCAAACCTCACTGAGGTTAGTCTATTGGCTGTTGTAGTTTATTTCTTCCTGAGAAGCTCCACCTGGAGAAGCCCTGTGGGAAGCTCTGTTGGGAGCTGCTGCTCTATGAGGGTCTGTTGGCTTTCTGCTCCATTCCAGAGTTGAAACGAAAATTCTAGGGGCACTCCCCTCTTCTATTGTCTTTGCCACAGTGCTCAACTCATACCTCCCAGAGTCATGGACCCACCTAATTTAAATAGTAGTCATGTTGACAGAAGCCCAGAGCTTTAATCTGTTTTGCTGGTATTTGTCTTTCTCAAAGGTTGCTTGCTGCTCTGCTCCTCGGTTGCACACATGTTCTTTCTGTACTAAGCAGCATGAAGGGCAGAGGTACCATGCTCGTTGGGAAATTAAAGTCCTCTAAAAACCCCAAATACTTACAAAGACATGCATCTCCTTTACATTCTTAGAGGTTTTATATGCTTGGATCTTATCAAACATAGCTTCTGGGACAACATATATATTAGTCAACAAAATGACTTCTAAAACTCTATAGTGATGCTTGGGCCTTGAATTTTCAGTGAGTTTACCACCCATCGTTTTCTTTGTGAGATGTTCCACAATTTCCTGTAGAATGTCCTGTGGTAGAGACTGGTCTTCACCTGTTAATATTCTATCACCAATGCAATGAGTCCATTTTACTGATGCAGAGGAGAGCAGGGATAGATAGCAGGCTACCTTCTCATGACAAACAGTGGAGCTGTGCAAATAGAATTGGAGAAACACTTGAAAGGATTATTACTGTCCCTCCCACATGAAGGCAAATTGATCTTAGTTATCAGTAAACTGTACTTGTCAAAGACTTTTCCATGAATCTCCTTGAAGATGAAGGACTTTTGCAGGAATACTATTTGCCAAAGCATCAGAGCCAAATAATAACTGTATGCAAATGACAAAGGACTTTAAAATGGCCATGGTTAAAAATCTGATGAGAGTTTAATGCAGTTGACAAGGGAATTAGATGATATCTGCGACATGCATTTTAAAATTATAACTGGTTTATCATTACATAATGATATAGTATAATTATTATACCAGGACATATCAGTCTTTTAGGAATTTCACACAAATATACCCTACAGAAAGTTTAGCATCACTTCTTACTTGACAATTCTTCCCATGAAATTTAACATACAAACAAAGCTATATAATTGTAAGAAACTTAGCTCTTATAGTAGAGAAGACCCTGTTTTTCTTAAGAAGTCAATGATCTGATAAAGACAAAGCACAGAATCTTTGTTTCCTAGGAGGATTACATTAAAGATAAGGGAAAACATTTGCTCACAATTTAACAAAAGACCTGACTAAAAATAAGTAGATCATAAAATGTATGACCCACAAGGAACTGGTATGGCTATAGTCCACCCCTCATACAATGACAATGAGCCAATCAGGAATGGACAACCCAGCACCTAGAATTATCCAGCCAGTAAGGATAAGTTCTGAGAAGGAATGATGGAGGTGGGGAAGGGGGCAACCAGAACCTTATAAAACAAGGACCCTTGCCTATGTAGGCAGGTATTCACTTTCAAATGTCCCCTCTTTGTAAAGAGAGCTTTCCTACTATTCTTCCTTCCTAATCATATATTCTTTTTGCCTGCTGCCCATTTTGTGTCCACCTCTTAATTATTTGAAGTGGTGAGACAACGAATCCCGGATATTGTGTTAAAAAAATCCTGCAACATATAGATGTATATAAACATACTGACTGACACAAACTGAAACCCCATAGCCTTCATTCCAAAACTTTAGCCATAAGTCAGGTATCCACTCGTATGGTATTTGTGATCTTATGAAGGCTGTGCATTCGATTTTTGAGTAAGAGAACTTCTCTAACAGTCTGGGTTTTTAAAAATTATTTATTTTGAGAGAGAGTGTGTGTGAGCATAAGCAGCGGAGGGGCAGAGAGAGAGAGATTGTGTGTGTGTGTGTGTGTGTGTGTGTGTGTGAGAGAGAGAGAGAGAGAGAGAGAGAGAGAGAGAGAGAGAATCCCAAACAGGTTCTGCACCAGTACCCTGGAGTCTAATGTAGGGCTTGAATCCACAAACCTTGAGATCATGACCTGAGCAAAAACCAAGAGTCAGACACTTAACCAACTGAGCCACCCAGTTGCTCCTTCAACAGTGTGAATATTAAATAGCCTCCCCCCAACCAACCCTTTTTTCTTCTTGAGTCTCTGTGGGCAATGTTTTGGTTATCTTCTCGTGGGTATACATTTCAAAGACATGATAAGATTTACAACTTCAAGGGACAGAGAAATAATGTAAGTTTTCCCATATGTCTTTGGGGATAATTGCGATTTAAAATACTCCTTTTGTATTTAGAGTCAGACAGAATAGAGTATTTCTGATTTCTCCCTATCAATCACCATAACATCCTCCTCTTCATTCTCATTCTTCCAATCACCATCTTTTAGTATCCCAATTAGGCTTTGTCACAAGTGCCTGCACCTTAAACTGTAGCAGTTTGTGCCCTCCCAGTTTTGCTAAACAGCATGCTAAATTCTTCCAATTTATTATTCTGCTCTTCCAACTTGTTTGCCAGCCACAAGCTAGCAGAATAATGGACAATTGCATGCCTTTTTCTAACTGCAACTTTTCTTCCAACTTTCTAAGTCAAGTTTTAGCTTCTAGTTGGCCATCCATGTCTAGGGGATGGCAACAGCAGGAACCAGCCCACTGTAGTGGCCATTCCTCTTCTTTCTTTGTCACAGTGCACTGTGTTCTCAAACAAGCAAATGAAAACAGCGGGCATTTTCCAAGTGTGTATATACCAACACACAGTCCACTGGCATCTAACATAAGAGCTACCCGCCTCCTCAGGCAGACAGTGGCTAACTTGGAATTTCCCCTTCAGATGCTTTGTTTCCAAGGTTCATGACTTTGGTCTCCTGCCTGACTCACCAATTGTTGGTTTGCAAACTGGTCCTGTACAGAAGGCAAGAAGTCAAAGAAAGAAGCAGACCACTCCAGATTGATAAGGGGCAAGTTTAATAAGCAAGGGTACTTTTGAGGCTTGTTTGAGCAGCTGTAAAACTAGTAGATTTCTGTACCTAGTTGCCAATTCCTAAAAGTTTATATAATGGCTTTAATTGGGTTCAGTCACATACATTGTTCATATGGTCTTAATGCCTCATTTCTGTCTCAAGGCTATGTCTTTGGGGAGGCTTCTGAGAACAGAGAAGGCAAACGGAGTGTATATTCCAAGGATAAAGCAGGGGGTAGGAGGCTCTGATTGCTTAATTTCAACTCAAAGGTCAATCACTGGTCATATCATCATCATCATCATCTTCTTCTTTTAAATTTATTTATTTGTTTTTGAGAGAGACAGAGAGAGAGAGAGAGACAGAGAGAGAGAGAGACAGAGAGAGAGCAAGAGAGTGGCAGTGAGAGGGAGAGAGAAAATCCTAAGCAGGCTTTGACAGCACAGAAACTGACACAGGGCTTGAACTTATCAATGGTGAGATCATGACCTGAGCCAAAACCAAGGGCTAAGTGCTCAACTGACTGAGCCACTCAGGCACCCCTTGCAATTCTAGACTGAAATTCATTAGACTGCTGTTGCTGAAAGATGACAAGGTAACCTAGTTGTCAGACTTCTCGGTTTTAGGTGCAGTTAGACCATCCTACCTACATAGTTTCTGATGAGGTTTTTGGGGGTCACAGTAGGGTTCATGGGATCCAGAGCCAATGACCATGAAGGAATTCTTGAAGATGTCTTTGGTGGAAAAGTGTGATTTTATTGAAGCACAGGGACAGGATCTGTGGGCAGGGAGAGCAGCCCTGAGACCATGAAGAGAGATGGGTTTTATACTATGAAGTTGGGGATAGGTAAAGTCCAGGGGAGGTTTCCAGTGAGATTTTCATATGCTAAAGAAGACTCACAGGATAGTGAAGGCCTAGCTATCGTCAAGCTAAGGTTGTTTTCCCTCTAGCAAAGTATTAGCCTTAAGATAGTAGGAAGTTCCAGGATGAACTCATCAGCCTCAAGTATTTGTCAATGGGCTACAGGTTATAAGGGAATTTGAGTTCTATCTGCCATTTCCTACTGACTTTGTTTCCCATATCAGTTTCTGCTAGATTATTCCACCTCTCCAGGGTAGTTGTGAGATGAGGCCAGGCTTCTATTACTTGTTGGAACCTAGATGAGTCTCTCTACTGAAACCAAAAAAGAGTATAATACTCCTAACTCACCTAGTAATTCATCTTTTCAACTTGGCCACAGAGATAACTTGTATGGGGTAGGACCAGTGTATTAATTAACCTTGCGTTTCAACACCATACCTCTTCTACCTCTGTCTCCTTCAGGATCTAATCAACATGAAACAGTTTCAGGATATTAATAGGTTATATTCTACATAAAGTTAAAATACTTTATCAAGATATTCACCATGTGATTTTTTTTTTAAATTTTTAATGTTTTTTTTTTTTTTTTTTTTCTGAGAGAGAGAGACAGGCAGCATGAGCAGGGGAGGGTCAGAGAGAGAGGGAGACACAGAATCCAAAACAGGCTCCAGGCTCTGAGCTGGCTGTTAGCACAGAGCCTGATGCAGGACTCGAACCCACGAACCATGAGATCATGACCTGAGCCGAGGTCGGACGCTCAGCCAACTGAGCCACCCAGGTGCCCCTCAACATGTGATTTAAAAATCATAATCTGCAGTCTAAGGTTCTCTGTGTTACTATGAATGTTTCTAAGGTGTGCCAAAAAAGGGCTGACAATTGCCTGTGTGTATTGCATTCAGATGTGTGAATCTACACTGTTACTTCTGAAATTTAGTTTTATCTTAAAAGTCAGTCTTGGAGATAAAGAGCTTAATGATGTATTTATAAAGATCTTGGCTTACTAGAGAACGTGAGGTAAATTTTGCCTGTCAGATGAGCAACCTAAAATTTCTAGCTACAAAGGGATTTCAGATTTTGAGTAATCTGTCTAGACAAGGCTAATTATAGAAAGTGACTGTTACTTCTCTAATGTTAAGTTTGAAATTTGAGAATGAAAAATGAATATTATTTATTCAGATGCACTACTTCAAGTAATATACTTCACCAAGAGGCTGGTTTCACATCCATATATCAGACTGCCTTGTGAATATTGCCCTTTTATTTTTGCAGGATTTTCAAAACTTGTTAATGGGTTTCTGGTTTTCTGATAGGAAATTTTAATGTGGTAAACTAATAAACATCATGTGTATTTTCTGCTGTTAATGAAGACATGATACATTCAGAAACGTATTTTTTTTAAAAAAAGACAAAAAACAAGACCAGCTTCCAGAAAGAGGCTTCACAAGGAAAAAACCAGCCCAAATTCTATTTCTCTCACTCAGAAGTGGCCTTTAGCACAAATCAGCAACCCCTCCAACACACAAAAGCACTGCCATTTGCCTTTGCAAGCAGAACATAGAACACATGCCTTAGTTAACAGGTTACTTTGGTGCCCACCTGGTCCAGTTTAAAATATTTGTTTGAAGATCCAGCTTGTATGTCCTCCATAGGTACACTGAAGAGTAAGCCATGTATTATCCCATTATTTTGTAAATGGCAGCTCTTGTAGCTGAAGCAAACCATTAAGATTATAAAGAGCTCTCTCTTGAAAGAAATTCTCAGATGAAAATATATTAAGGAGAAACCCTGAAAGTTAAACAAACCTTTCTGTTTCACTAAAATGGTGGGATCAAGGTAGAATGTCTATTCTGAAGAACAGTTCCAACTGTCTTTCCATAAGAAAAGGCCAAATTGTGGTGGACTCATATAATTTAAAAACTAAGCCAATAACAAATGAAATATACACCTTAAGATACTATAAAACTTAATATAATGTCAGGGCTTATGGAAAGGGAAATAGAGTTCTGTGTTTTTGGTTTTGTTTTTTTTCCAAAAAAGGAATCTGTAACACAGACTTAAGGCAAAAACAAAACAAAACAAGCCAGAACTCTGAATATCTATAGCACTCCACAGACTCAATGCACAGAGCACCACACAAGAATGAGTTACATATCAGTGATTCAGTGATTATCATCAGGTGAGTAACTGGCTGGAGACTTATATTTTCCACAACAGAAGTCCTGGGTCAAAAATGTGTTAAAAGCTTATAATGTCATCAAGGAAAAAAAAGTATGAGAGGATATAGGAAGAAAAGCCTGCTTAGGTCTATTATAGACATGATATTCAGTGGCATAAAAATAGTACCTTCCATAGAGTCCCGCAGATGGGGCAAAACCTATCTTCCAGAACTTAACATGGGAAAGATAAATTCACTTATAAATATAGCATCTCCCATATTTGAATGATAAGTATGTTCAATCTGGTGCTGTAAGTTAAGAAAATGTTGAGAATACATACAAGTAAAGCAAAATAAAAACAAAAGGCTAATCTTAAAAACTGGATAATCCATCTGTTCTAAGGCAAAGTAGCTATAATCCTGACCATTACTATATGATGTAATCCATAGAAGGAAAGAAAGGCCCAGAAAAAAAAAAAAATCTTCATTTTGTTCAGTACTTGGGTTTGATGTTATCCTAGGAAAAAGTGATAATTCAATGAACCTTTCACACATACAACTGAAAATCCCCTTCTGATTTCAAACAAATTTAAACAATAATCTTTCTTGGCTAATTTTTCACCTATGCCAGACACAACTTCTATGTACAGGATCAGTTCAAATACCTCCTCCCCTTGTGAACATTCAGGAACATTCTACAATTCCAAGTGCCTTAAGAAAGAGAATGATTCTGAAGTGCTAGTGACGTAAGTGATCTGAGGAAGCTGAGTTGCTCTTCACACTGATGGGAGTCAATCAGGCAATGGCGATTCGTTTTTCCTCAGGTTTTTTTCTCCAACTGCAGGATCAGTTTGTGCAGTGAGTTGTAGATCATTGAGTAGCCCCTACTTGTGAGATGCAGAAAATCAAACATGTTGTGGCAGGAGATGGCACCATCGAAGTGCACCAAGCCCCCATCTGTATTAAGGAGCTGAACATTGCCAGGCTTTGGCAGGGCTATATTGAATTGGTTCACCTTGGCATTCTTTTGCCTCAAAGGGGTTGGGCTTCTCACCTCCAGGTAACAAACATAATACGATGATTTTGGCCTGTGGCTGCCTTGTGTTAATAAAGTTGTACAGTAGCTGTTGGGAATCATTCTGAACTCACTAGTTGAGAAAACTCCTTGTGAGGTTAAGGCAGGTTTGCAAGGCTCTTGCCATCAGATGACAACCAATACCCACCCCTACTCAATTGTTTCTGCTTGAGCACTGACCCTCAAGGCACCTTGTTGATTTATCAGGAGTGGCTTTTTCTGGCCTTGATATGCTGATTGCACCCTGTGAAGTAACCTATTGTAGGAACTTCTTTTGTGATTATGGAAGCAAACATTTGTGTTTCCTGAAAAACCTATTTTTCTTAATACTTCCCCTTAAGCAAACAGGCTATTGACCCCGGCTCACAAAAACTAACTTTGCCTTTGCTATGCTAAAAACATTGTCTTGTATTTGAATGCTATAGGATAAGCATCTAAATCACCCACCTCAATTACTATTGGTAAAGGTTATGCATGAGTCTTCTACAAATCTATGTTCTGGGAAATTCTTCCATATCAAAGAAATTTATCATCAGAAATCATTGTCTAAGGCAAATGCCACTTGTGTGCCATCCCCAAAACACTTAATTATAAAATAAAGTTGAAAGTCAGTCAGAGCACATATGCCTGCCTGGTGACCAGAAATATTCTGGTGTCTCTCTCATCCCTCTTGCTGACACCGTCCATCCTTCAGGGACCCCTGGGCCTGCTGGAGCCCGACTCCGGCAAGTAGCCTTGATTCCACTTCCTGCTTCTTCTACTGTATTTTTATGGTTGTTTGTTCTTAGCCAGATGACAATGACCTTAGGTTTAATAATCTCCAGTTCTCAGTCAGTTAAGCAACTGACTTGATTTTTGGCTCAGGTCATGATCTCATAGTTTGTGAGATTAAGCCCCCTGTTGGGCTCTGTGTGCTGGTGGTGCGGAGCCTGCTTGGGATTCTCTCTCTCTCTCAATCTCTCTCTCTCTCTCTCTCTCTCTCCCTACAACACATGCATGCTCTCTCAAAATAAACAAATGAACTTAATCAACAATAATAATCTCCAATTCTCCATTCTTTAATCTCCATAAAACATGTTTTGTATCTCCCTCAGTTCCAAAATTCAGAGCATGAATTGCACAAAAACTTTTGCCATATCTCATATTGCTACATTAATTGAACCCTGGAATCCCCTACAAACAGTACATCCGGTTATTTGTGTTTATGGTGTAG
Source organism: Hyaena hyaena (assembly GCF_003009895.1). NCBI lineage: Eukaryota > Metazoa > Chordata > Mammalia > Carnivora > Hyaenidae > Hyaena > Hyaena hyaena. Next base: position 1,944,059 of record NW_024080880.1, on the reverse strand, counting down.
GATAAATCTGTTGTCCTGAGACATCATGTGTTATCTCCTTGAATATCTTCCACTGCATGTGCAATAGTGGTTGGGTTTCAGTCTCGGCTCATTCTATGCTGAGGCTGAACGTCCCTGCAGGCCCCAAGTGCCTGCAGCATGGACTGGTGACATGTCTGTTGCTCACTCAGTCCCTGTGGCATGTTCCTCAGCCCAGCACCAGCAGCAGCTCCTCCTGTTAATGGGATCCTTGCTCCCTCCCTCCCTGTCTCCTTCCTGCCTTCCTCTCTTCTTTCCCTCTCCTTATTTCCCTCCTTTCTCTCCTCTCTCTCTCCCTCTTCCTCACTTTGTCTTCCTCTTTTTCTTTCTTTCTTAGCATGAAACTCAGGGGAAAATTTAGCAGTATTTAAACTTTTTTATTGTGATAAAAATATAACATGATCTATCCTCCTGACAAATTCTAAGTGTATAGTACATTATTCTTAACTATATGTATAATTGTTGTACAGCAAATCTCTAGAACTCTTTTCATCTTGCATGACTGAAACTCTAGACCCATAAACATCAATTCTCCATTTCTTCTTCCCCACAGACCCTGACAATCACCATCCTACTTTCTGCTTCCATGAGTTTGATTACTTTCTATATCTTCTACAAGTGGAATTGCACAGTAATTGTTCTTCTGTGACAGGCTTATTTCACTTAGCATTATGCCTCAAGGTTAATCCATATGGTAGCATATGACATGTTTTCCTTATTTTTTTAAGTCACTTTGATGGCTATCTGCAGTTCTGGTTCTCTGAAGCTGCCACAAATGGCCCAGTTCTGTCGGAGGCCGCGCTGGCTCCAACAGGTCCAGGGGTCCCTGAAGGATGGACGGTGTCGGTGAAAGAGAGTGAGAGAGCCCCGAGATCCTTTCTGATCACCAGGCAGGCATCTCTGTCCTGTCGGTTTTGGTGTCTTTATTTATAGGTCAAAAGTTAACATGTCATCAGGAAATGGAATGTTTACAATGGATAGCTCTTTGTGATAAGGTGTTTTTGGAAAATGTACAGAAACAGGTTTTACAGAAGTCTTCTTGCAGAACTGCCCCAATTATAGTGAGGTTGAGTAACTAAGAAAATAACAAGGTGTTCACATTATAATAACACTAAGATTAAGTCATAGGTTTGTAGATACTCTTATCCATCCTCATGACAGCTGCCAGGGTAAGGGAAGGTGTTTGTGGAAAGTAGGCCTTAGGGAAGGGGCTGCTCTACACCATCAGTTAGCAAAGTTGTTTGTACTAACTTATCTTCTGCCCTTATCTGTTCCTTCTCTCTAAGTTAGGCTCTTTGTCTCCGGGCAAGACTTGGTTTTCCAGTTATATGCTTTACTGCACCAGAGAGCCAACCATACCTTTAAAGAGTTTAGCTTATTTCCAATACATAGAATAGCCTCTTTGAGTGCATTTACCTTTGTGTCTACTTTTATGATTTCTTGAATAGCTAGGGCATGAAAGACATTTTTGGTTAGTTGATTTGCATGTTGAGCTGTATGAACATCTTGGACTAATGCAACAGTAGAAACAGAATTGTACATGTAAAGGTCAATCTTTTATGACTAGGGGTCATTAGCCTGTTCATAGCTCAAGGGAAAGTATGGAGGGAAACAGGAGCTGCTGGAGTCACGATGTCTGTTCCCATAATCAAAAGAAGAAGTTCCCACAATAAGTTCCTTGACAAGGTGCAATCATCATACCAGGGCCAGAATAAGGGGACAAGTCACTCCCGATATTGATCAACAAGGTACCCTAGGGGTCAGTGCTCAAGCAGAAATAATTGAGTGGGGGTGGATATCGGTCATCATCTGATTGGCAAGAGACCGTGCAAACTTGCTTTAACCTCACCAGGAGTTTTCTCGACTAGTGGGCTCAGAATGGCTCCCAACACAGTTCTCTTTTGTTCTCTGCACTCCCCAGACTTCTAGAGGATGATGAGTCCCTTTAGTGCTCTAAGTCAGGCAAGACAGATGCGAGTTACTTGGGAAGCCCCCTGAAAAGCCAGAATATTGGAAGCATGCTTTGTTCTTTTCTCCCTTCAACTCCCCAAGGGAGAGGATACCAAGTGGTATTGGCCTCTGTCTGCTGTACTGTGGGTCTTTGGAGCAGCAGCAAACTGCCAGCTCTCTTTTTTATTTTCAGAGGCCACCAGACATATAGAGCTTGCCACCATGTGCCAGCACTCCTTATCAGGTGAGACAGAAAGCACAGCCTTGGACAACCTCTTCCCCTGATACCCAGATCATTGGATGTACACTCTCTTTTCCTCTTTGGGGAGAAACTAGAAACTGGGAGCTGCAATTTTCTTCTGCTCATTCCATACTGAGCTAGGGAAGGGACCATGGTGAATAAGTAATGTACTAGTCCAAACTTTGCCCATGTTCTTATTTAACCTCAGCCTGGTGCTATTTCCTGTCCAATCAGATTCAAGCAAGACAGGTAACATGTCCTTGCTTAGCCTCATGAAAAGACTTCACATTAGAGATGTGTCTCAATCTTCTCTTTCCTTCACCAGGGGTGAAGCTGGGAGCTGGGAATTTTCTCCCAATTGTGCTGCACTGATCTTATGGGGGTGCCTATGGAATGAGCACCATACATTTACCTGCCAGCCTTGATGTGGCTGATTTTATGCTTTCCTGGGGTATAGGAGCCTCTTAATTCTTTTCTGGATTTCTCACAAAAGAAATTGGTGCATGTATTATTGTTGAATTGGCATCAGCATGGGCAGAAGGAGGGAAAAAACTTCCTATTCTACCATCTTTCTACTTGTGTATTCTATAGACAACATAAACTCAACTTCAAACCCAGAAGATTCACACTGGGTATTTGAAATCTTTTCCTCTTCTAGGTGCTGTCTAATTTCTAAATTTCAGTCACCAAATCCAATGGATTCTACTTTCCTACTTTTCCTGAAATTCCTTCCCTTCTCTCTAGCTCCATTCTTACCATAAAACTACAAATCATTTCCTGCCTGGATTTCTCCAATTACTTCTTGCATTTCATGCTGCACCAACCCTTCTAGTTCACTCTCTACATTGTAGCCAGAGTGTTTTTTCAAAATAAATATCCGATTTTCATCTTTCTAATTAAGAGTTTTTACTGGCTCTCCATTGATTTTTATATAAAATTCTAAGCTTTTAAATTAACTTAGCATGATCTTGGGCTGACCAATGTAATCAATATCATTTCTTAAGATCACCCTTGAAAGAACTCTTCTTCCTTCTCCTCCAATTTTACTGTTCTATGATGAATTACCATCATAGGGCTCAACAACCCAACATCATTGGTATACTTCTCTGGTCTTGAAGTGGGCTGTTGACTGAAGCTGGAGCAGTCTCAGTACTTCTTTAGGAATCTGGGTAAGAGATTGGCCTAGGTTGGTGGCCAAAGTTGTGGAACTTGAAGTATAGGATTATAGTATAGCAGTCATTTTTCTACTTCTACAGAAAAAGCTAGTCTGAAAGGTTCCAGTAAATATTCAGAGCAAAGTGAGTGGAATATATAGAGACTGAGTCCTGTTGGCATTTGAATTAAGTGTTCCTGTTACTTGGTAATATCTTTCAACTGGTTTCCTGAGTTAATACATTCTCCTTTTCTTTAAGGTAATTCAAATTGGATTTTTTAAAACCCTTAACAGATCTGATTAATATAGATGCCTAAATTAAAGGGAGTTATTAACCTAAAGCAAGGTTTACAACATTAAAATTATGAGAGAAGATTTAAATTAAATGTCTAACCCACCCACAGAGGTTTAGTTCTTCTCCAAATGTAAAAAAATGAGCTAGATAAAGATGTTAAAAAGAAAGCCCAATGAAATTTTGTTGAGCCTTCTATTTTAAAGGCAGTTAAAATTAACATGATTAGAAAGAAATTATCATGTATGAACCTTAGTAAAGAGAATGATTTAGAAGTGTGGGACCATTACAGGAATCCTCCCAAGCTTAAACCATAGCAAGTAAATCTTGTTAAAATTCCAGAACTATGGTGAGCATTTGATTGCATTAATATAGTATTAAACCAAAAGGAGACAAATAAGCTTTGTTCTTTTCTCTTAGAATTCTGTGTAGTTTCTGAGGATGCTCTGTTATAAAGAATGAAGAAAAATTATAAGTCAAAATACCACTCTTTTACTAAGTAGGTTGGTTCTTAGCTATTATGAGTCTCTCTAGTAAGCAGAATCTCTTCATTCCTTGGATCCAAATCCAGACTGTGGTACATCTGACCCATGAATGCTATATAAGACTAAGTCACTGGATGGTAGCTTCATAAACACTCCACAGATTCCTTTTATATCTTGTAAATTGCCCCGTCTCTGATTCATTGTCTATACTTCTATTTGGGGGAGTTTTTAAAGAATAAAATCTTATTTTTAACACTAACTTGCTTAAATGTAGTCAATGTTTACTATTAGTCCCCAAGCTAAATTATAAACCACTAACAGAAATCACACATCTCTACTTTCTGCTTGGATATTACTTTCTTTAGGGGGTTTTTCTTAGCTCTTAGCATTGGGCTGTATACGGTCTCCCTTTATTGTAAGGCTATATCTCCAAATGAATTCTCTGATTGTCACCATTTCCATATTCAACTGTAATTCCTTAATAGTTCCCCAATAGAATAGAAGTCTTTGAAATTGTAGATTTGGTTTTTTTCACAACTATTTTCACCATTTGTTTAGTACAGTGTATGAAACATATTTGATATACACACTCTTCTTTAACAAATAAAGTTAGAAAAATAATCACACTTTTTAAAAAGTAAAAAAAAATTAAGTAGGCTCCATGCCCAATATGGGGCTTGAACTCAGGACTTTGAGATCAAGAGTCACATGCTCTACTTGTCAGCCACACACGCCCACATTTTTAACTTAAATATGAAAAGCTTGGTTAGGCTACCAAATGGTATATTCAAGTTGTCCTTTGCTTTTCAAGACTAAAGATATCTAGTGAATGTAACTCTCCTACTTTGTCTAAGGAATTGATGCTCATCTGATAAAAACTATCAGAACCAATTAGGGATATTAAAATTCTCTGTGGATCTTGTCTTGAAATTCTGATCTCTTCTGAAGTGATGTAACTATTATATTGCCAGTGAATTAAAGAAAAGAGATCATTCTATAATCTTAAGGTTACAGCCAAATGCATAATGTTTAATTTTTTACTTTCCTTAGGTGAGGGTGAAACAGTGTGATTACATTTCATCTGAAATCTAAAATTAGCTCAAACCAACATGTTCTCTTTAAAAGGGTAAAAGGAAAATGATGTAATGTTTTGTATGTCACATTAAATTCTGCTAGTAGTCTTTGTAATGACATATCTTGTGATTTTGTGTGTGAACTTTTACAAAGGAAATGGAGCATCGAACGGGCAATATCCAGTTAATTTGCTAATCAAATGAGCAAAAAGAGCTTACACCTAAGAGAAAAATATATTATATTTTACTATAAAATATAATAATAAAACTCTCAAAAATATGCATGGTTATTTTTGGTGATTGACACGATGGGTGAAGTAACTTGATATTCTGCTATGATGTTGCACCTGAAATAATAAATGCAAACAAATATGAATTACAAGATAATTCGACTGTTTATAACCAGTTTGGGAAACATATCTATTCATGATATTAATTTGTCCAATGAGATGAAATGAGGATCTCCTGGTAAATAGAATTTTTTTAAGTAAAAATATAGATCCCAAGTCAATTAAGACTAGAAGTTTTGAATTTTCCTTTAATCATTCAATTTGAATCAAATTAAGAATAGAGCAATCTTTAATTGCATTCTGCAATTTAATTTCATTCTGGCACTTTAAGAAGTACCAGATTCCACATTTATAAAACTTATTTGGCCATTTTTGATTGTCAAGAATTGATTTGATTATTGATCAATAAAAAATGATTTATTACTGTAATGCAATATTTATTACTGTTTGCAATATGAAATGTAGAGAGTGGAATTTTTGAGGAAATTTTGTACTTAGGTAGCTAATGTTTCTTAATATCTTTGGGGGTTAGGTGAGTTGATGAATTGATTTTCCTGAGTAATTTCTTCCAGAAAATATTTTAAAATGCATTTTACTTTATTTTTGGTAGATGGGTGTTTTTGGTAGATGGGAAAATGTATTAAAAGAACTTGAAATGTGATAACGTGCAAGGCACAAAACAGTGGATGAGAGCAAGTCTTTGAGCAGCAGAGTTCATTTTATCCCAAATTGTCCCTTCAGTTAATTTTTAATTAAACAGATTTCAATTGTTTAATTGAGATAACTGCAGGTTCATATATGGTTTAGGAAATTTTATACCTAGAATGTCCTTGTATACTTTGTCCAGTTTCCCCCAGTGGTAACATTTTGCCAAACTATACTACAATGTCATAACTAGAACATTGATATATATACAGGCCCTTGAATTTTTATAAAAGCCTGAAATATAATTATTTTATTTGATAATTGTTTCCCCTTTCATATAGTTTCCTGCTGCAGGACCAGTATTGAAACTGAATATAAATAATATTTATAAAAATCAGTATGATTGATAACTTGGAATCATTTTATTTGTTTGAATAATATTTTGTATATTACTAAGTACACAGCAACCACAAAAGGCAAAATTTTTCTCTTTTTCTCTCTCTTTCTGTAGATGTAGGTATAGTTATAGATGTGATTAGTTTTTAATGCCACAGAATAACATTCAAAATCAAGAGTGGAGGATGACAGCAGGATCTGTCATTCATTCTCCAGATGACATGGAACATAGATGGTGCAGTGTTCAAGATACAGACGAACACATAACTAGATGAAAATCTACTGCACCTGTCTGCCAGACATCAGTTACAGTCCCAGTGTGGATACACCCAAAAAACTCCCTTTGATACTTGTGATAACTGAGCTGTTTCTGGGGCAACTGGATGGCACAGTTGGTCAAGCAACCAACTCTTGATTTTGGCTCAGGTTGTGATCCCAGGTCATGAGATTGAGCCCAATGTCCAGCTCCACGTTGAATGTGGAACCTGCTTAAGATTCTTTCTCTATCCTTCTACCCCTCTCCCCTACTCTCTCTTTCTCTATTTTTTTTTTTCCAGTGAGCTATTTATTCACACTTAAAATGATCATTTTGGACTTAGAGAATTCAGCCAGCAGCTCACAGTCACCTTGGTCTTTGTAAGTTGGAAACAGTTTTATTCTTCTCAGGAGTTCTCTTTGATCAATAGTTTGGTACCAGTCTTCTTTCTGGTTAAAGTATTTTTATCAATTTATTTTGTTTTTCTTTTTTCTTGTATAAGTTCATATGTGTATATTTATATATGACATCATTTTTCTATTACAATAATTATGTAATATTCATTCTAATGATAATTTTGATATGTATGTTTTCTTTCATACTGAATTACTCTCTCAGAACTATTCTTTTTTTAAAAAAATTATTAAGTTTATTTATTTTCAGAAAGACAGACAGCATGAGCAGGGAAGGGGCAGAGAGAGAGGGAGATAGAGAGAGACTCCTAAGCAGGCTCCATGCTGCCAGCACAGAGCCTAATGTGGGGCTTGAATTCACGAACTCTGAAATGATGACCTGAGCTGAAATCAAGAGTCAGACTCTTAACTGACTGAGCTACCCAGGCACCCTACTCTGTCAGAACTATTCTTGATTGGAGTCAAAGCATGTAAAAAATAAATGTTCAGGATATTCCTTGCAACAACTTTACCAATGGGTTTGGATAACTTCTCCAGTAGACTTTCCTCATGACTCCAATATTTAATGAATAATTAACTTTATTGTTGTCTAGGAAATATTGGTGTCATTGTGGCCCTCATTGTTTCCTTAGTTAGGTAAAAAAGAAGCCAGTAACATGGCACATGGCTTTTGAAGAGTAATCAGTGCTTAAAACATTATTCATCTTTGAGCAACATTGTCACTGTTGGACATAGAGCAGCTACAAGTCCTAGCATCCTCTCAAGATTTGCTGCACTTTATTACATGAAATAGGAAAAAACCTCATGTATCATTATAGGTAGTTAGTATATACCTTTTTTTTCAAGCATATAGTTGAATCCATAAAAACTATCAAAGCATGTTTTCTGCTTCATTTCTTTTGCATAAAATGATACCAAGTAACTGTTTCACAGATATTTTGGGGATAACACTAAGTTATAATGTAATATTAACAATATTTAAGTATTACTAAGAGAATAGAAAATTAGGATATTTTAGGTCCAATATTTGTTTTTGTTTCTGATATCTAAGATCTAAGACATTCCTGAAAGATGGAAAATAGGTAGAAATTGGATAAAAGAAGGAAGCCACAGACCAAAATGTGGAATAATGCTTTGCTAACTCTTATTGCTTAGTCCTCAGCATTGAGAGTGGGTGCCTGCGGGACACCTAATTCCTCCCAACACCACGGATAGGACGGTGGGATGGGAGTAGGAGAATTAACATGCTCAGCATTTCTCCCCACACCGTATCTTGGGCCATGAGAGGCAACTATTTTATGCCTCCAGGAGTGAATATGACTTTGAGAATTTAGGTACAAATGTAGGGCAGATACAAATGTAGATCATGATAAATGGAAATATTTTGAAGCATTACAACCCTCAGGCCCAGCAGATATAGTAACTATCCAACAAATAACAGTACAAAGGTGAACACACAGCATAGAATCAATAAATATTTACAGAAATACAGTACCACAGAAGCCTGGAAAACTGAACACTAAACTAAAAGAAGAGGGGGACCATAGTTGATGAAGCATACAAAAAAATTCGGGATAAATATTGTCTGTGTGTACCATAATACACATGAGACTGTATTATCATGACAAAAAATAAGGCAACACAGATAATGTAAATGTAAGTTTGCTTATAAATACACAAGCAAATGAAAGAGCTCAAAATATGAGCCAAAAACCAAACAGGAACAAGGAGGAATGAGTAATGTATTGGCATGATTAAAGTGAAGAATGTTTCCAGAATGCAAAATATATTTCAAGGGAAGAGGCCTAAAGAGTGGGAACAGAATTCTTAAATTGGTCTAATGGAACTGAAAAAGAATATGAGCATAACACGCATCTACTTGTGCACATGCAGATACAAACACAATGACATAGTGAAATTTGAAGATACTAAAAATATAGAGAAAACCCAAAAGCATTCTTTAGAAGAAATATCCATCCCTTCATACACACCAAAGAAGAATCACCATAACCTCTAACCTAATATTTTTGACACTATCATCTTGGAAGAGGTAATAAAACCTGATATGAAATTTCTATGTGATACATGGGATGCAATAATAACCCCAAATTATATCTACTGTGCAGGAAAAATAAAAATATTTTTGCATACAAAAGTTTATGTATGTATGGACTCTGAAAATTTGTTATGCACAGAATCTCTGAAATAACACCTAGAGCATATATATACTAGGAGGGGAAGACAATATAAATCTAGGAGGAATAACTGGAAATCAATTATTTGTAAAATATTAATAAATTTACGAGTATAGAATATTTAGAAATCTTAAAATACAGTAGTAAGGAGCCTGAGTGTTGAGCCAAAGTGAATATTGGAAGTCTAGCTTTGCTACTAATTAACTGTATGACGTTGCACAACTTTCTTAACTTCTTTCTGACTTGGTGTCTTTATTTGTAAAACAGAAGAAATAATTATATTCACCTCATGAAGTATTGTGAGTGATAAATAAATGAGCCCTTGAAAAGTGCTGAGAATAATGCCTGGCAAATCATGAGCACTCAATAAATGTTAAGTATGGTTATTATTAATGTAAGAACTAATAATTTGAAGTAAAATTTCAGACATTATCAGATAGGGTTGATTTGGGACAAAGAGAATAAGTTTAAATAACACTTTTTTTGATTTTTTTTGATATAATAGATGATATGGCTGCCACTTGACTTTCATCATTGCTAGAAACATATCTATGAGTGTGTTACAAATGTAAGTCAAAGTTAGTTTCTTGTTTTTTTCCCCAACCAAAAATCTTGGTGTAATTTTCCCCTTGTCTGTTTCCAGAATTATTCTTCCCTTTATTGCCCATTTCTCCATCAATTGTTTCTAAAACCTACTTGGGGAAAATAAGGGACTTCCTGGAAAGTATATCACATTTGTGTGTGTGTGTTCATTTGGGGAAAATTGTATTCTTTTTGGAAAGTTATTTAGTATTGATTTTTTTGAGTCACTATTCAATTTATTAAAATAAAATGATACTAAGGGAGATGTGATATATTTATATTTCCAGGAGAAAATATGATTTAAAGGACCAAGACAACTAGAATTTTACTTTATAAGTCTTTAAAAATTTATTTTCCTATAAACTAAAATATGAAATCCCTAGCATAGCACATAAATTTATTTACCTTTATTTACCATTGCCTAATGTCCTAGCATCCACTACTGTCACTCTCTTCTAAACTTCAGTGAGAAGTTATTTGAACTGGCTGTGTCATCTTGCCTTTGTGCTTTTGCTTAAGACACTTATTCTGTCTAAAAAGTCCACTCCCTTCTAAACAAAAATAAAAATTGTGTGTTTGTATGTGCATATGTATATACATACACATATATGGACAGTTACACAGTTACAGCAAGTTAAACTTTCATGAATGAAAGAACTCAGTTGCCATCTTCTCTAGTAACATTTACTAAATTCCTTGCTATCAGGAATCTGAAATAAATATAGGGACTTTTGTGATGAGATGGAGAAAGGGATCAGGATTTATAAATTGGACATTGTGTACCTTGAAACTATTTAACCTGTTCCCAGGCTCTGTGTTTGAGTTCAAGGCTTCACTGACCACATCTGGAGTGTTGTGCATATAGATGGTCTCTTAGAGGCTGGACAGCATACCAGATGACTAATTTCTGTCGACATGTTATTCTCATTCTCCTTTTATTATTGTAATTTTAAAAAATGTTTTAAAAATTTATTTATTTTTGAGAGACAGAGAGAGACAGATCATGAGCAGGGGAGGGGCAGAGAGAGAGGGACACAAAGAATGGGAGGCAGGCTCCAGGCTCTGAGCTGTCAGCACAGAGACGGACACTGGGCTCCAACCCACGAGCTGTGAGATCATGACTTGAGCCGAAGTCAGATGCTCAACCAACTGAGCCATACAGGCACCCCTTCCTTTATTACTGTATTTGAGTCCTATAGTTTTTCTCTTTTCTTACCTACTTAGTCTCTACTTTGGTCTTCTAGGTGAGAGACTTCATTGAGAATTGACAGTTGCCTATTTTGCCCTGGGGACTTGAGAATATGTATGGACTCACTATTATCATTTTCTCCTTTTCAAGTTTCAGTTTCCTTTTATTTCCCAGCCTCTTAAAAGTGATCTATCTACCTAACATTAAAAGAGTTAATCTCTTCCAATAGGCCTATTTAGGATTGCTTATGAGACCTGTATTCCCTCGGCATGTATAAGACTAGATGCTACAGATTTTTTAAAAAAAGGTTTCGCTTGCTCCTGATTTTGAGTTCCCTTATAAATTCCTTTTGGATTAGCTTACAGTTGAGAGATACTGCTTTAATCTTTTCTCTCTTCCTCATTTCCAGGTTTCATCCATGTAAGAATTTGCTTCAAAACTGGGCAGTAACTTTTTTGTGTGTTCCTCTTTGGTTACTTTTTCTACCTGCGGTTACCGATTTGCTTCATTTTCTCCTTTCATTTTTCCTTAGTTTATACTTATTTTCCATCCAACTTAATTTTATTACGTATTAAAGTTCTGGATTTTATTTCAGTGCGTTGGAGTTACTTGTTAAAAATATGTATCCAATCTGTTATATTGGCTTGGAAGCCTGTTTAGTATATTTTTAATGTTTCTATAACAGCTATTCCTTTCTAACATAATCAAAGGAAAAAGAGTAGACCTTAACATCCTCCTATAAGCTAAGAAGGCAAAACAATCTGCCTTTTCGATACTCTACACCAATGGTTTCCGTGGAAATTTGGAGGGGAGAAGAGCTCCCTACCAACTGCCTCTGAGATTGCACACATCTTTAGAGAACCCTGGGGATTCTGCCACAGCTGTTCTGCAGTCTGAATGGAAGTTGAGAAAGAATTTTCTGACTTCCCGCTATGGCCTAGGAAAATCAGTCCCAGGACTGAGTGGTATGAGGGTGGATCAGGAGGAGCAGCACCATGCTACCCAGCTTTGTCTCTCGTTGGCTTTCACTACCTGAGCTACATTTCTAAGTCACACAGAATGCAGCCCCCACCTCATGCTACAGGAAAAACAGAATTCTCTGAGACAGAAAACATGTCAGAGAGGTTTACGTTTATCGGAATAAAACATTCACATGGAAGAACTGACTTAGGAAGTGATACCTACTTAATGCAAAAAGTTTTGGTGGATCATTCTTCATAATAAAAATAAAAGGCAGGCTAAGAAGAGAAGCCCATAATTGCAAATCTATTGCGTCAATTAAAACTAGAAACACTGGCTGACTCATGAAGTGATTATTTTATGTTGGCAGTGGATCTGAAGCCATCGTATGCATTTCAAGCATTTGTCATGCTCTTCAGTTATCATCCTGTCAATGTACTCAGCACATTATAAACAAATAGGCGACAAGAAAGCAATTAGAAATTTAGTGTATATTATTCTGTACTGTGCTTTGTTTTCATTTTTCTTTTATTTGTTTATATGGTAAAATAAATACATAGGCCTCTCAAATGCCCACCTATTCCATAAATGATGTGACTAGTCCATTTTTCTTTGAGGTACTACAACTGTTATTGGTGTTTTTATTTTAGGACATATTTTTCAATCACTTTGACTTGTGCACTGATGGATGTGTCTCCGGGTAAGCACCCACCTTTCCTTAATCATTGGCAGGGCAAATGGAGATGGGAAACTTGACATCAGTGTCTTCAAGAAAAGAGTACTCTTTAATGGGAAAAGTAGACAAAGAGAAGAATTTTTTACTGAAGTGTCAAGGCTCTCTGTCCCTATTACTGTATTACTTATCCCTCCCTGCTTCAAGGAAGGATAATGGCAGGACTACATATTTCTTTGAAAATGGATATGCTTGGGGATTTTAAAAGTCCATTTACTGGTCTGATTATAGGCACTGAGATGAAGTGTGGGTTCATGGGGGGTGGGGTACTGCATACATTGACTACTCTCCAGGCAGCATTTAACTAAATAAAGTGTTCATTGCAGCAGCCCAGTGCACACACTGGGAGTTGCCCTCTCCTGGTTCTACTTGTTCCTGACTTTCTGTTTGTGTCTCAGTGGGTGATTCCCTTTGGTCCAATTCCCCCCAGGCTGATGACTCAAAAACCCAAGGATAATTTCTCACGATATAATTTTTTTTTCGGAAAACTTAGAAAAGCTAAGGTCAACTATGGTATTTTGCTTAAGAGAATAGATATGTTTTAACACCAAAGCCCAAAATAATCTGGGGTAATACACTGATCCATTCAGGGTACTTATTCAAACAAGATATTCTTAATGAATAGAGACCAGATATTAATCAGCAATGGGGCGGCAAGTAAACTTTTATTTTGGGAGTTTTCTTTTATGTTATATGAAAGATGTGTTATATTGAGACATTAACCAGATTTCTCTACTCCTTCCCTCACACCTGTCAACCACCCAGACTCAGAACATCATTAGTCTCAGGGAGAAGTGCCGGGAGCCGCACAGGCCTCCTGGATGGCAGTCCCAGCAAGGCAATGGCAGTGTCTGCAGCTCCTGCCATGAGAAACAAAAACTGGTATCTCCTGCTACTACTGGCTCATATTGGAAATGAGGCTGCTGGTATCGACCAGGCCTCACATTATTCCATCTCAGACCAATATTCCAAACACAGATACCTCATAAGGAAAAGCATATTCCTGGGGCACCTGGGTGGTTTAGTCAGTTAAGCGTCCGACTTGCGCTCAGGTCAGGATCTCGCGGTTCGTGCGTTCGAGCCCCGCGTCGGGCTCTGTGCTGACTGCCAGCTCAGAGCCTGGAGCCTGTTTCAGATTCTGTGTCTCCCTCTCTCTGACCCTCCCCTGCTCACGTTGTCTCTCTCTCTCTCCTAGAAATAAATAAAAATTAAAAAAAAAAAAAAGAAAACAGAAAAGAAAAGCATATTCCTGCCTTTACAATAGAGATTTTAGATGAAAGCTCTGTGGATGATTGTAAAAAGCCTCTTCCTATGGACCTTGCATATCAAAGACAATTGAGTCTGGCCCTGAGACTAAGAGCCTAATTTAGAGTTAAGGGGCAAATATCCACCCACACCCATTTGTTTCTGCTTAGAGCATTTTCTGGCCTCGTATATGCTGATTACTCCCTGTGAAGGAACCTATGGAGGAACTTCTTTTGTGATTATGAGAGCAGAGGTGTTCCCTGAAAGACCTGTTTTTCTTGATACTTCCACCTTAAATAAACAAGCTGTTGACCCCTGCCCACAGAGAAGTAACTTCACCCTTTTTATGCTGAAAACTTTGTCTGGTATGCTAAAGACGCCTTCCTTCCCCATAGGATAGGCATCTAAATCCCCTACCTCAATCACTATTGTAAATGTTATGCACGAGTCTTCTACATATCTATGTTCTGGGAAATTTCTTACATATCAAAGAAGTTTGTTATCAGAAACCATTGTCTAAGGCAAATGTCACTTCTGTGCCGTCCCCCAAACACTGATAAAATAAAGTTGAGCCCCTGTCAGAGCAGACATACCTGCCTGGTGATGAGAAAGAATCTCGGGGCTCTCACTCTCCCTCGCCGACTCTGTCCATCCTTCAGGGACCCCTGTACATGTTGGAGCCGGGCTCCAGCAGAGAAGCTATCCTATCAGTGTTGGAGAAAAACTACAAAATCTTTTACTTCTAAAACGAAGAGTGTAAGCTCTAGGTACAAGGCCCAAATTAAAAAATATGTATATTTTATTTGATTATAGTTGGCACACAATATGACATTAGTTTCAGGTGTACAACTTAGTGATTTGACAGGTTTATGCAGATGCTATGTTCACCGCAGGTATAGCTACCGTCTGTCGCCCTCTCATCACTATTACAGTATTGTTGACTATGTTCCTTATCCTGTGCTTTTTATTCTCCTTACTTATTCATTCCATAACTGGAAGCCTGTATCTCGTACTCTCCTTCACCCACTTTGCTTTCCCCCATTTCTCTCCTCTCTGGCAACCATCAGTTTGTTTTGAGTGTTTATGGGTTTGTTTATTCATTTTTATTAACTAATTAATAAAAAAATATTTAAAAGGGACCTAGCTTTTTGTTGTTGTTGGTTATTATAGCTCAGTTTCAGCACCTGAAAAACATACGCAGGGCTCATAGTAGGGGCTCAGTAAATATGTTCAATTTAGTGGCTTTGTTTTATAATTGAATCTCTTTTTTCATAGCTTATGGATAGTCATGAGGACAACTACCATGTTCTACATATTTCTAGATCTAGCAAAGACTTTGACACACATGACATACTGTGAAGATAAAGAAAGAGTGGGTTAGGGAATGCCACAAAGGGGAAAAGAGACAGAAAGAGAGGGAGAGAGAGAAGCTTGTTAATCACGGAAACTTATTTAAGGTTTTGATAAAACAGATAACTGCATTAGAATAGTATTGGAGATTACAAGCACTGGCTGTGCTGTACAACTTATTGTTTACTCATGTATCAAAATGGTGATAATAACAGCATGTGTCTCATATGATTGTTTTGAAAATTAAATGAGTTACTGTTTGCTACAGAAAGTAGAATAATAACTAACATACAATAAGCACTTAAGAAATATTTGTTGAATAAACCAATTAGTGTCAATTTGTGTAATCAGCTTTAATCTGAAGGGCACAAAAATCTGGGTGGGTAATTTTCAGTTGAAGTTCATAGAAAATACTCATTATAAAAAGAAAGTAACCATAATATTTCCTATTTCAGTGGTTGACCCACAGAAATGAGGAAGTTCTGATGTGAAAAAAAATTTATTGCCTCTCTGTTTTAGAGCAACAGCATGAAGAGACGAAATATAATTCAGTTTGTTTTGATGCTTTGCAAATAAAGCAAAAAAATTTTTTAGTTCTTAATATAATACCTTATTTGAAACACAAAACACCTAATTTTTTAAACTACAGTTTTCTTTTTGCCTTCTCTATCCTACTTTTCCTTTATTTTCCTTTTGTTTTCTTTGTGACATGTGTACTTACTAGATGCCTAGTCCTCTGGTAGATGATGACCACACAATGACACAAGAAGTACGTTTAAAATCTAATAGGGAGATAGACATGTACTGTACCATGCAGTGTGTCTGGTAGGTGATGTTCTGGCAGAAAAATACAGACTCACAGGAGAGTACCAAGCTCCAATTATGGAGTTTCTGAGAGACTTCCTAGGAATCATAACATTTAAGGTGAGACCTAAAGAATAAGTAGAGGTTAGCCAGGAAAAGAGAGTTTTTTGGTTAAGATTGTTCTACCATAAAAACACATGTGAAACCTGGGAAGTAAGAGAAAGCAGAATGTAACAATTAAGTACAATTTGAGGTGGCTAAGAAATGGGATATGATTTTTAAAAAAAGCTATCTGGGATAACTTCACATGAGTCAGTCCATCATGATGAAGGGTTTAGACAACATCCCAAAGAAAGGATATCATCTGATGCGTGCATATATTTGGGACAGCAATAATATTAAGGATATTCTTGGCAAGGATACAAAGAATGTGGGACCAGCTGGGTTGAGAGACCACTGGGGTTTCGAAAGGTAATGCTCAGCAGCCCCTGCTCCTGGGGGAGTTCCTTGTCCACATAGTTTTCCACTCACTGGTATGTAGTTACAGAGAAGTTTAACAGATCTTAAGGAATTTCAGAACAGCCATTTACTTATATAAATCTCCTAATCTGAACAAAGAGAGGAAAGTTATAAAACACTAATGAAAAGAATTCTTTTTATTTATTCTTTAACTATTTAAATATTGGACTGTGCCCTACTTATAACTTCTTAGTTGGAAGTCTTTGACAAAATCTATTCATGTCTTTGAGAGAGGACTATCTCAACAAGTCAAGGTGAAAACGAACTGTCACTTACTTGGTCTATAGACGTGCCGTTAGGTGGATATTTTGGGGGATAGATAATTTAATGTTTCACTTCATAAAGAGATTTTCTGACTAATTATTTCCCTAATTAAAAAAAGTAAATATGTCATAGGAGAATCACTATGCTTAATACCCTCCTTTTCATCTTGATTAAAAATGGCATTATAATTAAGAAAAAGGAACGTTTATTAATACAATAGCATGATAAAGAACTCTTAAAAAGCATATTTTCAAAATTTCTTCTGAGGAAATTTGTACATTCTTATTATTTATTATTATGAGCTTCCTATCTGCTAAACTACTTTTTACTTATTTTTAAAAAAGGTTTATTCATTTATCTTGAAAGAAAAAGAAAGAACAGCAGAGAGAGAAGCAGAGAGAAAATCCCAAGCAGGCTCTGTGCAGGCTATCAGCACAGAGCCTGATGTGGGGCTTGATCTCACAAAGCATGAGATAATGACCTGAACCAAAATTAAGAGTTGGATGCCTAACCAGCACCCCTCTAAACAACTTTTTAATTACCACCAAAAGACCAGTTCCTCATGCATTCAGATACCACCGTGTCTTGGAAAGTATAGTTAGATAATGGGCTGCTTATTAATCAAAATAATGGAAATGATACCTTTTCATGGGATGATCTAACATGGCTGTTTTCCACTACTGTTTTACTTTTCCAGTTATTTTGTTTCCTGATAGTATTAGTATCATCTTCTAAACAAGCATCACCTTTGAGTCTTAAATAAGTTGTTTTGACTGGCCTCATATCATGAGGCAAAGCTGGAATAAACCCTAAACTGCAACTTGAATAAAATTATTTTTTTGGTCCATTTAGCTTCAATTCCCTTATAATTATTGTTAATGCCTTACAGATTCCACCCATAGTAAGTCTACCTATACTTTGCCAGTTACATTTTTTAATGCTGTATTTTGTTATTTGTTTTTCTGGGAATTTTTAAGAGAGGTTATGGGCTGTTAACCAAGAGTCATTTGGATTTCATGCCCGATTTTTAAAATACTTTTTGCAAAAATATATCCTATTCTTTCTAAAGTATTGTTTTTATTGCTCAATCTTTAACTAAGATGCGTTGTTCTTCCGTATTTGCAACACATTATCTCCCTATTTTGTTTTTTTTTTTAGAATGTTTTCCTGGGCCCCAGGCTGTTTTTCCTCTCTTCTCTTATCTTTTAATGAGAGGAGGTCAACCCAGGCCTTCTGCTTCCCCAGCAGCAGGGCTGCTGTGTTCTTGCCCTGCCCCTCACTCTTCACCTGCATCCTTCTGAGTTTTTGTCTCAGATGTTATGCTGATGCCCACTGTTGTGCATAGAGTGAATTGACAAGGTTGAGTACAGCGTTTCTGGTCTTGCTGTCTGGTTCTCTGATTATGCTGAGGTGAATGTATCTCTGGAAAATTTGATGCAAGCTGTGCTGTTCTGTCATGAGAAGGTGTGCAAAAAACCCCTCAAGTTCACAGCACCCAAAGCCTGCCATTCTCCAGCCCTTCCTAATTATTTAGCTCACCTTTCAGTATGCAACATGAATTTTTCTGTCTGATGTGGCTCCTTAATCTATAGTGCTACTGAGAAGTAAAATCCTGGAGTTGTCATAGATGAAAAGATAACTAATTAGAAAGAGGATCTTGAAAGAGCTCTGATCACCCCACAAAGCAGCTTATCTGTGCAGTAAATCTAACATGAACCTAAGTGAAAGTATACCACTGAGGAGGGTAGAAATCATTGACAGTGTTCTTCATGCCCAAGACTGATGATTCTGTCTCATAACTCTTTCATATGCACTGGAATCCACAGGAAAACATTGCTAGTTCAAGGGATTTTGAACTTTTCCATTTGTTTCTATTATTTTCAGTCAGAAAATAGGGATGGGGTAAGGGGCAAAACAGGCCAATTAGGTATCACCATCTTTACCTGAAAATAGTGTAAAAAAACTTTTACTGAATTTTCATGTTGCTAAGTTACTGTAAAAAATTCAGATTCGATTTACTGGTAATCTCTGCCATCCTGATGATTATGGTATTTACTAGGAACTACCAATTTATATATATACATATGCATTATATATACATATATGTATAAATAATGCACACCCACATACTAACTCCTAGTATGTTTATATATGTATACATATATGCATACACACACATCCAAGACTTTTTCTTTGAGGTTTTTCAGTTGGAGACTATTTCTGTGATACCCATGTGCTAGTGAGATCTATGTGTCTTCTGTGCAGATTCTCCCAAGACTTTTTATTATTATTTTTGTTTTTTTAAATTTTTAAATGTATGTTTATTTTTGAGAGAGAGACAGAGAGAGAAAGAGAGAGAGAGAGAGAACAAGTGAGAGAGAAGCAGAGAGAGAGGGAGACACATAATGTGAAGCAGGCTCCAGGCTCTGAGCTGTCAACACAGAGCCCCATCCATGTGGATCTCAAGCTCATGAACCATGAGATCATGACCTGAGCGGAAGTCGGATGCCCAGCCACCCAGGTGCTCCTCAGACTTATTTTTCTAAGTGAGCTCTATACTTAATGTGGTGCTAGTAATATGACCCAGCCTGGCGCCCCCTCCCAGCAGTACTTAGAATGGCTGAATCTCCCAGAGTGAGCACAGTCATCTTGAGGGACTTACTTAAACTTTATATGCTCTAGGGCTTGCTGGCTTGCTTGTGCGATAATTTATTTGTTTTTCTCCATCTGTACTATGGGAATTAGGACAGTACCTCCTGATAAGCTTGCCTCAAGGATTAGCTACATTAACTTTTAGGGTAGATGTTATATATAGTAAATGTTCAATAAAGCTTAGTTTATATTAGTTATTATGCTGCCCAATTATCTAATCTGTTTAATTATATATGAGGTTGTTTTACCTATAAATATATGGAGCTTATACTTGACTTGATTTTTATTGGGTAAACATATTTGTTAGATGATTTGACCATGTACACACAACTCTTTATGACATTAGGTGTTAGTTACCCATGTGGATCTCTTTGAAATATTATCAGTGGGATGGGACTAATTAATTTCTTTATGACTACTCTCCAACAGTCATTATCCACTTGACATACATTTGAAGATTTAAATTCTTCTTTATTTTACTCTTAAGCTGAGAGTTAGTAGACTTCCATTATAGGAACTGTGTTAAATAAAGAAAAATGTATACAAGAAATTTGCCTACAGCACTACCCATCCAAGCCAAAAACCCTTATATACTGTTGTCCTTCAGTGTCACAAGAACTCTGTGAGTTAAGAAATTTACTTTGTTCCAATCCAGGAAAGTAATAAGTAATGAAGCCAGGATTTGGATACATTTATATTGTCTTTAAAGTTAATACAATTTCTTTTATGCTGTGGAGGAGTCTTTCCTTTGATTTAAAAATACTGGCTGCCCTTCAGTGCTAGATAGTACTTGAAAATATTGACAGTGAATAAATGTCACAGTTCTCTCCTGGTTGTTACCTACTTCAGAATGACATGGAATGATAAATATACTTCTGGGTTGTTAATTTAAAGGTGAGTTACAAAGTATAAATATACACTATACCCAGCTACTTTAAAAACATGTCACATTTCCTGTTTAACTGATGGTGGTTAGTGCTTGTGTGTGTGTGTGTGTGTGTGAGTGCACGTGTGTATGGGTAGGAAAGAGGTGCACATGCAGATACAAATGACCAATTTACATAATACAACTCATGAGGATTGTCTGAGGATCACTTTTAGTGGTCTGGACATCCAAGGAAAGACATGGTGTTGTTCTTTGGCACAAGGCACATCGCCATCCTGTAGCAGCATGAAGAGGATCAGGAAACACAGGAAATGCACAGGGAGCTCTAACTGAGTAATGGATCAAGGACTGTTAATGTCCAGTTCAACATCTCAGCACAAAATAAAGTATAGAGATAAAAAACTCTGTCATATATCCAGGACACATCTTTTATCTTTTTGCATGAATAATAATATATTCTGTGTTATGAACTTGCTTCTGTCTTATAACAGGATGTGGTCCCCTGTGGGTCAGTCTTTATAAAAGAAGTTCTCCCGTTTAGCGCTTTGCTAACATCAGTGGCACAAGCTCCTGAAAGAGCATTTGAAAGACAAGCAAGAAACATTAAGATTCCTTTTTGATAGTAGCCCTGTGTTAGAAAGTGAGAATTAGAGGTTTCTGGAACAGGTAGAAGTCAGAGTGGAGAGAGGGAGGATGTCTAGTGATAGTGACCACTTGAACTCTAATAAAGAGTAACCATTTATAGGGCTTCCACTGATTGTTTTCACTGTCCTAGGTGCTACCTCTAGATTATCTTTCACATTTTAGTCTCAAAAGTAATCTCTTAAGTAGATATTATTCCTCCTCTTCTTTTTTCTTCCTAGTAGGCTAACCAAGCAAGTGAAATTTGATTTAACTACAATAAAAACTAGGCCCACCATGATACCAACAGCTATAGCATATTAGCTCTGTGATGCCTTCACAGAACAAGTGTAAATGTTTGACTCAAACCTCAAAGCACCCCTTGCCCGCTTTGAATTTGGTTCCTCTGTGAATTTAAATCAAGTTTAGATTTTAAAATGCCAGTGAAAATGTTTATATACCATTTTCAATTGCATGCAAGATCAGTGTTATTTGCCTCTATACCCAAAACAATTGAACAATACAAATACTAATTACGACCAAAATCAGGAGAACCTGATCTAATAGTAAAAGCTTTACATTCTTTATTTCATTTAATGCTCATGATGACACTATGAAATTGAGTCTGTATAAATTAGGAAACTTGCCTAAAGTCATGGATCTAAGGTTTATTATTTGGGGCTTACCTTTTCACACAATTTGTCAGCACTACTGAAATTTGTATGCCAAAATAATTATGATGTTTCCAACAAACAAAAAATGTAGATTGTGAAATACTATCATGAATTAAAGTACTATTTGCTTTGAATATATGACGTTCAGTTTCATCTGATTTGTATTTATCTTCATATTTATTTTCTCCTTGTCCCAATCTGTTATCTTACTCTCTGGTCTCTCTTCTTATGGCCACTCATTTATGGTTCTATGCACCTGGATTTAATTATTGTCTTCTGTGTCTCTCAGTGTCACAGCCTTGGAAAGCTTATCTGTGATTATAGTTTAAACTGTCACACATAGAAGACTCCTACCTCTAGCACTCCTTTCACATCTTGTTTTGGCTTATCTTTGACTTTTATTTATAGCATCTTGCCACCGGGTCTGAAAATGAAGCTAAGGTGTTGTGAAATTATAGCTCTCTGCTAAGGAGCTCTTGTGTTCAGCTCTTCACTCCTGATATTAGCACCACCCCTGTTTTCCTCAGCTTTGGGGCTTAAATGCTCCAAATGAGTTCTCTCTCTCTCTCTTTCTCTAGCTCTTCTTGGTTTAAAACCTAGTAATTAACCTTGTATAGTCCATTTATTATCTAAATGCTTGGCTCCAGCTGCAGTAGGTCTTTGTCAAGATTGTCTGCCTTGGTTCTCTTCCTACTAAGAATGAGGGCTATTTCCAATTAGTTTGTGTATCCATGGGCTCATACACGTCTGCGGTAGGTTTTAGCATCTTTTATATACTATTTTATGTGTGGGTAGTTATAAGGACAGAATAATTTTTTCACATAAGACAAGTGGGTGGTAACATAATAATTCTGGTATAATAATGTCACTCAGTACTTTGAATTCTTTCTGAGTTATATACCCCAAAGTACATAATCATATGCAAAAAAACAATGGTAGCGTTATGACACCAGATAATTTGAAATTTTTCCCATTCGTTGTGGTGAACAAACAGATTTAGAAACACTTAAATAGTAGAAAAGTTTTAATACACATGCATTAGAGTCTATTATTTTCTCTATCTCTAGAAAGCATAGCCAAAATATTTTTTTACCAGGGCTTAATAAAATATTAATTTTACTTACTATTCTTTCATTTAGAGGCACCTTCTTTTACACAGAAGGGGCTGGAAAACATTTATATCTTGCACTGATATCTTACGTTTTCATCAAAGTTTTCATCAAAACTGCAGATTTACCCATCCAGTTTATGAAAACTACCTTCCATATGACCTTACGTGAAATGCCACTCTTTATTGTCAAACTAGTGAGGCAGATTGTCAGATCAAACTTACTCACTGTTGGGACAAACATCTTTGCATATATTTTTATTCAAAAACTTTTGATGGGGTGCCTGGGTGGCTCAGTTGGTTAAGTGTCTGACTTTGGCTCAGGTCATGATCTTGTGGTTTGTGGGTTTGAGCCCCATGTTGGGCTCTGTGCTGACAGCTCAGAGCCTGGAGTTTGCTTCAGATTATGTGTCTCCTTCTCTTTCTGCCCCTCCCTCACTCATGCTGTCTTTTTCTCTCAAAAATTAATAAACTTAAAAAATCTTATTACATGTCCCCAATATTTGTTTCACATCTGAATTCAAAATCTAGGTAGATAGACATACAGATAAGAAAGAACTTAATGCTCTCAACAAAATTATTGAGGTATATTTTACATATAAAAGAGAGTCATCCATTTTTAATGTACGATTCAATGACTTTTAGTAACTTTACCAAGTAGCCCAACCGTTACCATAAATCCATTTCAAGACATTTTCATACCCTCCTATGTAAGATGCCTCATGCCCATTTGCAGTTCCTACTTTATTTCATCCACGATTAGGTTGTTTCCAATTTTTGGCTATTATGGCTACTACTGCTATGAACTTTACATGTAACCTAATTTGTATGCAAGTTTTTGTGTGGGTGTTTGTTTTCATTTATCTTGGATACTTACCTACTGTGGAATCACTAGGCTTATATAGTAGTTTTATGTTTAACCTTTTCAGAACTGCCAAACTGTTTTCCAATGGGACTGTATTATTTTACATACCTACCAACAGTTTATGAATAGTTTCATTACTCAACATTCTTGCCAACTTTTGATATTGTCTGCCTTATTTATTGTAGCCATCTTAGTAGATATGGAATGCTATCTCATTTTGGCTTTAATTTGTATTTCCCTGATGATTAATGATTTTGAGCATCTTTTCATGTGTTAGCTATTATTATATCTTCTTTTGTAAATATTCACATCTTTTGCCCATTTTATTAGGTTATCTTTAAAAAAATTTTTAAGTTTGTTTATTTATTGAAAGAAAGGAGGATGCAAAGAGAGAGGGTAAGAGAGAGAATCTCAGGCAGCCTCCACACTGTCAGTGCAGAGCTTGATGCAGGTCTCAAACTCACAAACTATGAGATCATGACCTGAGCTGAAGTCAGATGAATTAAGCCACTCAGGCTTAGTAGTAGTAGTAGTAGTAGTAGTACTAGTAGTAGTAGTAGTATGTTTTTTATTAGATATGTGCTTTGCAGTTGTTTTCTCCCTATATTCATATTGGGCCCCATATTTACTCTCTTTCTTTGTACATTATGAAGTCTACTATGATATAAGTTGCCTAAATGAAGACCTTTAAAAAAAACAAACAGATCTGTCTTGAATAATTATCATAATTGTGGAAGATCTTGATGCAAATATAAACATTCATGCACTGGCCTCCTGTCATGCTTACCTATTGTATTTTACCCTATGAGCTGATACATGTGGTTGCAAATCAAGGAATGTTCTAGGGGAAGTGCTTGACATATAGTGCCCGATCACATTATCTGAATGTAAATAGACTTGTTTGCTTCTTAATTTGTTAGCATGAGGTATGCAATTATGGCTTAGAAAACTAAATTAGGAAAGTTGCTTTCTTGTTTCATATTGTTTAACAGGAATATTATATAGTTTAATGTTCCACCAGTGTTTGCTACGTTGTTCTCTTTTTAAGGGTACTCCTAAACAAGCCATATGGAGGAGTTAGAAAATGGTTCAAGCTTCCATTAAGCATTTACTGTGACTAACTGCCTACCCATTTATTTTCCTAAAAGTGTATATTTATAATGTGGTAATCTTCCTCCTACTACAAAACACATTAGTTTTGTGTGTATGTATGTGTGTGTGTGGCATGCACTCTATCTGGAATTTTTATAGTGCTCAATACGCATGCATTTTAATTTTCATTTTTGTTAAGGTAACATAAAAAATACAACACCAAATGTGACTGATCCTAAAAGTAGCTTTAATGTGTTAAATATAACCTAATTAAAATTATCTTTAGCATTGAATATCACCTACAGATAATTTGGTATCAAAAAAGATGCCAACAAAATAAACTTAAGCTAGTATAATGCTACTTTAATTTAACATTTTTTTCGTTTCTATTAAGAAAAGTACATGCATACACTATTAAAGTGAAATACTGTAACATAGACTTTTAGAACGCCAAGAATTTTCCCAGTAAAGAAAAAGCTATCTATGCTATAAACAATGTACTAATAACTGTAATTCTCAGAACAATTATCTATTTACAAAAATAAAGTAGTTCTCACCTTTATATATGGTGACAAAGACTCCTTCCTCTACCAAACACTCTTCTAGTGCACCCTCTTCTCAGAGAGGCCTCAACTTTGGCCTGTAAGAACTGCAAACTTATGGCACAAGTGATTTCATTCAACCTCTACCATTAAGAGACTGGAACAAACAATAGCATCCTTTCTCTCAGCTACTGGGATGACAACCCAGACCGTTTAAAATGTCTGCCTGAGAAACCTCAGTGGTGCTGAAAGAATTTACTGTACATTCTGCTCAAACCTGACTAAAGTCCCTTGACGTTCTCTTGAACTTGACCTCCTGTTAGAGGCATTAATTTAGAAAACTTACAGATGTAAATCCATTTCTGCCCCTTTAAGATGTATCTTTTATAACCTAAGCATGTCTTTACAAAAGACCTAGGTGCCATTCCTTTGAAATGTATCAAGAGAGATGAGGCTCCCTTTTCTCTGCCTCTGTGGGAAGGTAAGGGTCTAACTTCTTTACCAATGTTTACAAGAGTGTTGTTTCATCTCTGTGATTTTTTGATTTTTGTTTACTTCTTGTTATTAATATTTCATGTAATTCCACTGTGATGTGAGAATAGGCATTATATTATTTCTATGTTTTAAACTTGTTAAGATGTTTTTGTGGCCCAGTATATGCTCTGTTTTGGTGGTGGTTCCATGCGAACTTGAGAAGAATATGTGTTCTGCAGTTCTTGGATGAAGTAGTCTATAGATGTCAATAAGAACCAATTGATTGATGGTGGTGTTGAGTTCAATTATGTCCTTCCGGATTTTCTGTCTGCTGGATATTCCCATTTCTGATAGATGGGTGTTAAAGTCTCCAACTGTGATAGTGGATTTATCTATTTCTTTTTTGTAATTCATTTAGTTTTTGCCACACATAGTTCACTTCACATAGATCTATTGTTAGACAAATGCACAATAAGGATTTTTTAAAGCTTATTTATTTATTTTGAGAGAGGCAGAGATAGTGTGAGTGGGAGAGGGGCAGAGAGAGGGAGAGAGAATCCCAAGCAGGCCCCATAGTGTCAGCATGGAGCCCGATGCAGGACTCAAACTCATGAAACCAAGAGATTATGACCTGAGCCAAAACAAAGACTCAGATGTTTAACTGACTAAGCTATGTAGGTGCTCCCACATTAAGGATTGTTAAGCATTCATGGAGAATTGACTTCTTTATTATTGTGTCCTTCTTTATCCTTGATAGCCTGCTTTGAAGTCTGCTTTGTCTGATATTCACATAGCTATTCTAAAATATATATGTAAACAAATATATATATATATATATATATATATATATATATATATATGGCTACTCCAGCTTTGTTTTAATTATTGTTAGTATGGTATATTTTCCCCTATCCATTTCAATCTACATATGACTATAAATTTCTAATGGGCTTCTTATAGAAAACATATATTTTCATCTTGTTTTTTGATCCATTCTGACAATCTCTGTCTTTTCTTTGGTACATTTGTACCATTGATACTCAAAGTGCTTTTTGGTGTAACTGGATTAATATCTCCCATATTTGTTACTGCTTTCTATTTATTGCCTGTCTAGTGTTCTTATTTTTGTCTTCCAGCCTTTTTCTTGTTTTTGGGGTTTTAACTGAGCATTTTTTTATTTTGAGATACAATGGACATACAACATTATATCAGTTTCAGCTGTAAAACATAATATTTTGGTATTTGCATATATTGCAAAATGATTACCACAATACATCTACTATCCTCCCCTGATGGTGTATCTCAATTTTACTGACAACTCATTTTTTGATAAACATTCTCAACAATAAAGCACAAGCGGTTGTCTTTTTCTACAGTCTTGGGTTGAATTCTCAGTTATTTTGGATCTGATGTCATGTCTACCCATACATTATTTGAGTTAATATTACAGAGAAAATTAATTAAATGTCAAATCCTCTAGCCTCCCTGAGGCCATAAAGGCAAAGACCATAGAAAGACTACTTAAACCTTACTTTCCACTTTACTTAGGCTTATTGTCTTTTAGTTTATATTCTGTCTCCCCTGACATTTCCAAAGTACTAGTATATGACACTATATGACATTAACAGTATATGGCATTCCTACAGGCTTTACTGACATAGGAAACTTTGAACTTAAAGCAGGCATTCAAATCTTCAGCTGAATTTTGAGTTTAATGGTATAATGGTTTGATGTTGATTATCTTAAATATAGTTTCTAATTTTAGTTTCCTCATTTATTTAGTTGTTCCAGTATGAGAACTATGCTGTTTATTATATTCCTTTTACTTTTCTTCTAGATGTCATAAAGCTCATAGTTATATTTGGAACTCTGTGAAAAGCATAGTTGCAGCCCTTTTGGTAATCAGATTTTCTTAACTTTTTCCTATGATCTTAATTTTCTGTTGCAGTTAAAAATGATATTTTAATGTCTTCTAGCTTAAAATTAATTAGATAATTGGTAATTATCCAATATATAAATATAACACAAAAAATAAAGATAAACAAGATTCCTAGATTTGATTTTTTGTTTAAAAAGTCAATTTGTTATTAAACAGGTTTCTACTTGATTGTTTGTAATTATTTGCTACCAGTAAAAGACTTTGGATTTGTGTATGTGTTTTAAATATATATATAGTTATAAATATTTATTTGTTTATTTAAAAATATTTTAACATTTATTTATTTTTGAGAGACAGAAAGAGACAGAATACAAGTTGGGGAGGGGCAGACAGAGAGGGAAACACAGAATTCAGAGCAGGCTCCAGGCTCTGAGCTGTCAGCACAGAGCTCAACCCAGGGCTTGAACTCACAAACTGTGAAATCATTACTTGAGCCGAAGTCTGATACCTAACCGACTGAGCCACCTAGGTGCTCCTATAGGTATAAATATTTAAAGCAACACTGAATAGTGTGTGAATAACTGAAAAGAATCAGTCCTTTTGGGGGCACCTGGATGACTCAGTGGGTTAAGCGTCCAACTTCGGCTCAGGTCATGATCTTACAGTTCATGGGTTCGAGCCCTGCTGTGCTGACTGCCAGCTCAGAGCCTGGAGCCTGCTTCAGATTCTGTGTTTACCTCTCTCTCTGACACTCACCTGCTCACACTTTCTCTCTCTCTCTCAGAAATAAATTTTAAAAAAATAAAAAAAAGAAGCAGTCCTTTTGCCAAAACATTAATAGTTAAAATAGTGTTAAAAAATAGTGTCAACCCTTTCAGGGCAGGTCATTTTAATTTATTTTAAGTGAAAGGTAAAACATTTCATAGTTTCCCCCCAAAACTATATTGTTTTACAGTTTAGGTAAATAAATGTTTAATTTGCTGTAGGATGATAATAATATTAAATGATAATAATAATAATGCTTTTTAAAAATGCTAATGGTAATCATAACAGAGATAGCTGAATAAATTGAGGTATAAAGTATAGTGAATACTAAATTGCTTAAAAGTAACAAAAGAAAGCTGTGACATATCCAAAACTCTATTTCAAGAGATTTGGATGATGTATTTTGAGATCATATTGGTCTCTTTGAACTATTTTTCTTGGGTAGTAGGACATTGTAGAGTAGACTTATGTTAAATAGTATAGAGAAACTGGCCTGAGATTAAATTTACTTTGGCTTCACAAGGCACACAATTTTTTGAAGATAATCTAGATATGACTGCAGTTGGCAATCTTTATAACTTAATTCATTATGCACTTGAAATATATAAAAGCTAAAACAAAAATTGTTCGGTGCTTCTCCTGAGAGACTTTAGGGAAATGAGTATTTTAGAGTAAATATGATTAAAAATATTCCAAAGTAAAAGAGAAAACAAGGCCAGTATTTGCCATTTATGATGTTGAAACTTTATTCCCCGTCCACTAATATGCACACATTAAAATGAATGATTATAATCCTGTAGGAAATGTCCTCAATTAGTTTCACTTATAATAATCTAGGTAAATTTGTAAAGATTGCTAGAACTTTAGCTAAATCCCAATCTTACCATGTTTGTACTGGGGGCTTCAGGAAAAAGTAAAATACTGATAGATGAGAAATGTTTTCCTCATTTTAATTAAATATAAAAGCCAAGGGTTAGTTACAGAGCTTGATCAGAGATGAGAAAGTCAGAGTCTCTCTCTAACTTCACATAATTAATATTTGTCAGGCATTAAAAAGGAATGGAAGAAAAAAGTTCAGATTTAAGTTAAACAGTTTGGTCTCAACATCATTAAAAATAAGCTCCCACCTGCTTCTAATTTTCTTGTTGATTACAAAGGTCATTGGCTGTTTGAATAGTGAGGGGAAAAAGGAGATTTTAGAAGAGGATGCAAATGAAAGCTCAAGCAAAGAGTCCTGTATGTTAATGAGTGAGGGGCATTGATCAGTATGCATGGCAGACTCTGACTATGATAAACATGCTTGAATATCTTTCAATTCACAAGGGCACTCATTTATGTGTGCAAGTCAGCAGCATAAATCCATTATTTGAGATTTTGCTAAGACCTTCAATTACCTTTGTGAAAATAGGTATTTTTGTATTTTATAGGATTTGCTCTAATGGTCTTAAAATAGAGCTTAAAATTCTACCCAAATTACAGATCTTATTAAAATATGATACTAAATTACATTACCAGTGATCTTTTATAAATACACCATTTCTTTTTATGTTTCTCAACATTCTACAAGAACAGAATGTAATAGACATTGTTCATTGAGTACTAATAATGAACTAGGTATTTTCTACATATTATCTCCATTAATTGTCACACCAACTCTGCTTGTAAGGAATTCCTTGCAAGGAATCATTAGTCTAATTTTATAGAAGAAAAACTGAGGCTCAATTCTCTCTCTAAGGTGATAGAATTGTTGCATTTTCACTATAGTACTCCCTCAAATTTCCTGTCATAGTGGATCTTAATAAGGAATACTTATTGATAACACCTTAAGACATTTTTGAGCTTAGAGTTGGACTTAATGTCTAAAACTTTATTCAGTGTTTTTGGTGATGTAGATTCCCTGTGTTTTATTTATTTATTTATTTATTTATTATTTATTTATTTATTATGATTTTAAAGAGATCAGCAATGATGCTGATGTGCACCCTCAACAGTTGAGAATCACTGTTACTGCCATTATAGAATATA
This sequence comes from Hyaena hyaena, assembly GCF_003009895.1. Classification (NCBI taxonomy): domain Eukaryota; kingdom Metazoa; phylum Chordata; class Mammalia; order Carnivora; family Hyaenidae; genus Hyaena; species Hyaena hyaena. The sequence goes on along the minus strand of NW_024080880.1, from coordinate 1,913,423 downwards.
GTTACTAAAATACTGTTTTCAGTGCTCACTAGAATTTAGATACAAATTAATGATCCTCAACTCTGAGTCCTAGAGAAGTAGCTTCTACGCTAGTATTACCAGCTAATGTCTATTGATCTCTAATTATGTGCTTAATACTGTTTTAAAGAGTTTATGTCTAATAATCATTTAATCTTCACAGCGGCATTACTGAATAGATACTTTTATAATCTCATTCATAGATAAAGAACTGAGGCATAGAGTGTTAAGTCATTTGCATAGGATAACAGAATTTGAACAGATGCCATATGATTGCAGAGCCTATGTTCTTAAAATATTCCCTGAATACTTACAAGTGTCTCTCTGGCACTTGAAGAAGCTCTTTTTTAGATTACGAAACATTCCACATATCCAAATTAATATGGATATCATTTATGGTAGATACATGGAATAATAATAATACTACAATGCATATTTAACTGTTAAGATATAGAACATAATTAAAATTATACCCTTAGTTTCTGTGTGGTTTTGTAATATATTTGAAATAAAGTTAGATTCAGCTGTGTCTATTCGTGTTCCATTTAAACACATGTGTATATAGATGAGTTTACACGGACATAAATCATTTCCTTTCCTTACATATAATTGTGTTTTTTTGTGAAATTGTGTGTTTTTTGTGTATTTTCTCTAACAGTATAATTCTGTAAATCACTTCCTATCTATTCAAAATAACTTTCTCATTCTTCTTTTAGTCTTATAGTACTCCATTACATTAAATACCATAGGTTACTCAACTAACCTCCTGCGGATGTGTATTGAGATTATTTCCAAAATTTTGTAATTGCAATTAATGCCATATTTAGTAAGCTTTTGCACATGCAGTTTTAGTTATTTGAGGTGTAACTTAAGGGTAAATTAATTAAAAGTGAGATTTCCAGGTTAAAGGGTAAATGAAGATGCAGGTCTGTAATATCACCAGCTTCTTGACAAGGCTACACTATTATGTATTTCCATCTGTATTATATGAGTTCCTATTTTTCTACAACTTTATCAACAGAAGTGTTGACAACTTTTAAATTTTGCCAGTTTTGTAGATGATATGTAATATTTCAATATTTCAGTGTATTTTTTAATGTTTTATTTATTTCTGAGAGAGAGGGAGGGAGGGAGGGAAGGGGGGAGAGAGAGAGAGAGAGGGAGAGAGAACGGGAGCAGGGGAAGGTCAGAGAGAGAGGAAGACACAGAATCCGAAACAGGCTCCAGGCTCTGAGCTGGCAGTCAGCACAGAGCCTGACGTGGGGCTTGAACCCACACACCGTGAGATCATGACCTGAGCCCAAGTTGGATGCTTAACTGACTGAGCCACCCAGGTGCTCCTATTTCAGTGTAATTTTAATTTGTACTTATTTTGAAGGAGATTAAAAATACTTTCATATATTTAAGAACTGTTTTATATCATAATTTTGAGAATTCTCTATTAATATTTTTGCCCATTTTTGTTTCAGATTTTTTGTCTTTTTGCCTTGTTCTTTTTAAAAGAGCTCATCATTCATTATGGTAATTGTCCTTGCATATTTATTATTATTGGCTAATAATTTTTCTGCTTTATCATTTATCTTTTGGTATTTTCCTATGACATCTTCCAAGAGCTTTTGAAAAGTATGCAATTTATTATTTTTATTTTATTTTTAGAAAATTTTTTTATGTTTTATTTATTTCTGAGAGAGAGAGAGAGAGAGAGACAGCGTGAGCAGGGGAGGGTCAGATTGAGAGGGAGACACAGAATATGAAGCAGGTTCCAGGCTCTGAGCTGGCTGTCAGCACAGAGCCCGACACGGGGCTTGAACCCACAAACTGTGAGATCATGACCTGAGTCGAAGTCGGACGCTTAACTGACTGAGCCACCCAGGTGCCCCCAGTTTATTATTTATAAATGCTTTTTGTATTTTTGAGTCACAGCTAGTTTCCAATCTTCCTTGGTCTTAAAAACTGTCAGAGGAGAATCTCACTGCTTTTCCCACCCCCACCAAGGAAGGGATAGACAAGTGACCTTGTTTCCACTGTGGATGTGGAAATACACCTGGCTGTCTCTTTTAATCCGGGTAATCTTTCAGTGGTCATAGCTTTGTGTATGAGTTCCTTGAAGCAACTCCCCACCAGATAGAATTTAAAACTAAAAATCTATAACACATAGATTTCTGGATTGTCAGTTTCTCCAAAAGCTACTCACTTGTTTGATTTAATACTCCATTTCTTTCTCTGCCTCCTCCATCTCCTTCTTCTTCCTTTCTCTCCTTTTCCCTTTCCCTCCTTTTCTCCCCTTTCTTCTTCTTCTATGAGAGATTTCTCTAAATTCCTTGTCATTTCATTAATAATTTCAAACACATTCATTTTAATATATGTTTTAGTTTGTTTTAGATGTTGTATTTGGTTTGCTTTTTTAGGATATCTAGTTTGCCATCTTACCATATTACAGAAATCAGAAGTTTCACTCTTTTTCAATGCTTTAGAAGAAGACACTATCCATTAATAAGGATGCATCTGAATGAAAACTCCATCTGAGACATTCCTCAAACCTTATTCACCATTTTCCTTGTACAAGGATGTATGAGAGAAAGCTTTGTACAAATATTTTGGGTACTAAATATATGTCCTCAAGCCAAAAAAGTAGACATCATCAAAAATAACAAGGAAAGGAAGGTACAGGTGGGAAGACAAAAAATAAAAAATCCAAATAGAGTAATCGTTATCATTAAGCTATACCCCAAAATCAGATTTAAATGATTTTACTTTTCTTGAGGTGTTTTTATTTAGGAATTTTTCTCCATACAGCTTTGTTCATTGACTTATTATTTAATATTTAGTTCTATAATCAACATATACACTTTATATAAAAATGTGAAGAAACAGGGTTGGTTTTGGGCAATAGTTTCCAGCGCCTATTTATGAACCAGATTCAGCTACATAGGAAATACTCGAAAGCTTAATAAAAATACAGATCTCTAAGACTCATTCATTTATAATACAGATAAGTAGTACTAGAGATAAGGAAAGGGAGGGTTAAGAAATAAATTGCCGCAAGTTGTGCAGCTGCTATCTGACAAGCAAGCGAGTTGACAAATATTTATGTCTAGAGATGTCGATGTTGGACATATTCTCTTTGACATTTGTGTCAGCCTTTCCAGTTTTTCTAATTATCTATTTGTCCATCATGAAGACAATGCAGCTGAATAATATGAACTATTTAGAAATATCCCAAATGTATTACAAAGTAATATCATTTCTTAGAATCTTCTAAACTAGAGAAGTAAGTACTAAGAAGAATGAGTGAGGATCAATAGTTTAATATGATGCATGTTTATTCCTGAAATTGGCATCATAGTATATTTTGTGGTGGAGATGATAAATTGCATGAGAAAAAATAAATAAATAGCAAAAAAATTTATTTGTTTGGAAGAAAAACATATAACCTATATACTTGTGACTGATGTTAGATAATTCTGTTGATAACACTGCATTGCTGGGGTGAATATGAAACAAAGGGGGAAACATTTCATTAGCCTTTCTTCACTGAACATCATTCCTTAAACCAAGCAAAATGGAACTTTGGTGAAGCTTAAAGTGTACACACATATTCCCTAAGATATACAAAAGATACATAAGGGGTTTGTTTCATATTTATTTGCTTTTTTAATATTTATTTATTTTGAGTGAGTGGGGGGGGAGAGAATTACTGGGAGGGAGTTAGAGAGAGAGAGGGGAGAGAGAATTCTAAGCAGGCTCCCTGCTGTCAGTACAGAGCCATGAAGCATGATCCTATGAACCATGAGATCATGACCTGAGCTGAAATTCAAGAGTCTCATTGTCAGCCAACTGAGACACCCAGGCAGACCTCATATTTATTTCCAATTTGGAATGTCAATTTGTATGAATGACTCCTCTAGTTTCTTAGCTTCTCTTTTTCCATACTTTCTCTGCTCTTTTATTTTCCGGAGACACACTTCATAAAGAAAATATATAGGGAAGATCAGACATGTTTCAGGAAAAGATATATATACATATTGCATGTCTAAGTATATATTATCCCATAGGACCTTCAAGGTAGAAGCCTCAGATTCATTATCAACAAATACTTAGGTACTGTCACTAATAATAAAATGTATACCTGATTGAAAAATGAGATATTTTTTCAGTGGATCAGATGCCAGAGATCATGTACTGGTAGAAGTAGTCAAATATAAAAAGCTGAGAGAAAAGAAGATAAAAATAGATTTAGGAGAAAACAAATAAAATAGCATGAATTACCCTTTCCTTCTCCCACCCCAAATCTAGGAGTTGGACTAAACTGCTGATAGTTATCCTGAAATGCAGTCAACCTAATAAGTCAATCTAATATTGACTTGATGTAGACAGTATTTCAAATGAACTTGAGCTGTTGTAGTGTAGGAACCAAGAGACTTTACATTCTGAAGATGTTAAGTGCATGCCAGGAACTGCAATGGATATCTCATTAATGGTATTTGGTGTTCTTATCATGAATTGCAGAAAATGAATGGGGAAAATGAATGGGGATTATATCAGTCTCCTGGCAGTCTTCTCAAAAGTTTCTCCAAAGGACACAGCAGATATTGAGGCATTCATAATTTTCTGAAAATGAACTGTAATTACTTAATATTTGAAAGCATCCCATGAGCAGGTTCAATGAATGAGGTGGGGAGAGATGAGTGAACCAGTTTTGAATATTTTAGCAGGAATTGTGAGGATAATTTATATAATTTTGTACAGGCATTACTATATTTGATGGAGGAGCCTGAGTTTGAAACCTCAGGTAATTATTAGAACCCAGAGCTTGAGGAGATGCAATACATCACATATTAGCAATGTATCATACGGAGGTCAATAAGTTTTAAAGCTTTTACAGAAAGCACCAGGAGAAAACAAGTATTTAATTACATTGATTTCCAAAAGTAGTCAAACAGTTAACAGTTTGCCTTAGTAATGCAGAAGTACACCAGAAGACACCTAAAAACTGTTTTTATAAACAATAGTGGACAGATTGGCTTTATCTTTTGGCCTGGGACTGCAATCAAGTATGTAGGCTATATATGAAAGATGATGCATACAATTCCCTCTCCAAAAAATACCAACAAAGTGTGAGTGGACTTAAGGTATTTTTTTTTTTTTTACCATCAGGTAAAAGTTTATTAGAATATTAATAAACGATTAGAAAGGAAGAATAATAAGAAAGCTCTCTTTACAGAGGGGGGTATTCGAAAGTGATTGCCCCAAGGACTTGAGGTGTTCTTAAATAGGACAGATTATTCATGAAAAATCAAGTCCACAAAGATGAACATATATTTTTTAAACTTCCAAAAACTGCATTATTTTTTGAAGAAACAAAAATTTTTTCCACATTATTTTCAGCCTTGAGAAAACCCAAAGGGAGATCATTTAATTGCTACTTGAAGATTAGCTATCAAAAAATCTTGCATAAACACAAGTCTTAAGCTAAATCAGGTACAAAATTCAGCAAAAGTTGCCTTTTTTTTTTTTTTAAATATGCCAAGCAATGACAGGTCAGCTGTCCCTTTGAAAATGGCTCTCTAGTTCACCATTGTTTCTTGTAACAGCTTAGGAAAACTGAATGGCCAACAGAATCTTGACAAGCTATGTTACATCTTAAAGATCCTTTTTTTTTTTTAAAAGCTGCTTTAATTTGACTTTCAATTTAAAAAATCTAAATATTGTTATTCCTACCCTAGATGATCACATACTCTCATTTGGACACTATGAGTGATTTTTGGGATGGGGTGAATGAGGCTGCTTGGAAATAGAGGTTTTACTCTATGTAGGCAACGGTTACATTACATCAACTAGGCTTTCTCCATCCCTGAGGAGAAGACTTGAGTTCTACTAAGACACCAGCTAAAGAAGCCATTTTGGATGCAGGCCTGGGAGCGTGGACACTGCCTCTGACAGGGCATCAGGGAGGTGGGAAAACAAAATATCTGCTGAGGCCAGAAAACCCTCCTCATATGGTCTATACTGTCATTGGGGGTCAGTTGGTGTTATAGGCCAGAAAGAGGTGCTGGAGTTTGGACTTTGGTAGGTAGGAAAGGCTGCTGAACTGGTGGGTCAAGGCATGTATACCCAAGCTACACATAACCTTCCAGGGGGAGCCCCTGGCAGCTGAGGGCCCCAGCCCTCAGAGATCATCTTATCAGAGATCAGATAAAGCAAACACCGTGACTCTTAGCAAATTACATTCTTATTTTATTATAGATCTACTGCATGTGTCTTAATTAAGTATACCTATGCCCAACTTCTCTTAAATATCCTGCACTCCAGAGAATTTGGCTCTAAGTTTGAGATTCCTTTGATGATATGAGCCTTTGGGTGAGTTCATATCAGTAAAGACACATAATATGAAAAAGTAGTTTTTAGTATGACCTTGGATTAACAACTTGATTTGGACCCCATAGAGTTGTCTCTTATCTTAGCAGTCACCCACTCCTCAGAAATCACGAATCATGGTGGCTATGGATATTGTCATATCTGTGTCAGCATGTGAACAGCATGGTAATATCCTAAAAAAGTCAATACAAAAATTTAAGCCTCCATTCATCAGTAATAAGATAATTCTATCATGACCAAGTCTCTCTAAATATACATAAGATATATTTTTTCACAGTAACTGAATCACTTTGTATCAAGGCCCTTAGTTCACTTGATGATTTGAAACGTTTCCTCCATGTACTTCAGTTAATTTATCACCTCTAAATTGATCTGTTGATTGATGATTACATAAACTCATAGAAGCCAATGATTCTGGCATATGATTTACCTCATAGATAATTGAATATTCACTCTTAGATCCAAACAAATTAGAAGGTACTGTTTCTTTTTTTTTTTTTTAATGTTTTTAATTTATTTCTAGGAGAGAGAGAGAGAGAGAGAGAGACAGCGTGAGCAGGGGAGGGTCAGAGAGAGAGGGAGTCACAGACTGAAACAGGCTCCAGGCTCTGAGCTGGCAGTCAGCACAGAGCCCGATGCAGGGCTCGAACCCACGAACCGCGAGATCATGACCTAAGCGAAAGTCGGACGCTTAACTGACTGAGCCACCCAGGCGCCCCTAGAAGGTACTGTTTCATAATCACTATAGCCATAGGTTCTCACATCCATAAGTCTCATACTGCTATGCCTGTGTTGTTGCCTAGTGAGATGATCTGTAAACTACCCTAAGAAATGGAATAGGAGTACATATGCCTATCAATTACTTTTGTTCTGGATGACAGTCAAAAGTATTGGATGTCTGTTTCATGGTTCTCTTTTTAAGTTGGTAACTCTGGGGCACATCTGTTCATGTTTCTTCCTTACTATCCCACCTTAGGAAACTTCCAGACATCCTCAGTTATATTCTCCATCTTGACAAACAGCCTGATATTTCATGCACTGTTATCAATGGATGAAAGTTAGAGAATTAAGATATAGCTTATATGGGTTTCTTTTACTCAATAGAGTAATATATTTGTGAAGATTAGATTTTGGATTTCTTTAGAGAAGTTCACCTCGTTGTACTCACCAGGTGGTCAAAATACCAAGGGATATGATGACGAGGAAGATAGCTGAAGTGAAGAACAAATGTGATAATGGAAATCTACTGAAAAATTTTGAGCAGATTTGGTTTTTAAAACCAAATACCTAGTACTGTGTCCAAGGAGCACCAGGGAAATTCTGACAAAGGAAGCAATAATTAGTTAGATTCCTTTAATTCTTGATTACAGACATATGACAACAAGCCCAATGTTGCTTGCAGAACAAAGTAGAGATTTTCCAGCTACCAGAAGTGTCCAAGTAGAGGATTGGAATCTGAAGAGCGATTCCATTACTAGAAAGACCTCTGGGGCACCTTTGAAACTCCAGATTGAAATGTTAGCTTTCTTTTCTATCTGCCTGTAATTCTCCTAATTTGCCTTGACTTTATGTAAACAAAAAAATCCTCAGCTGACTTTCTATCTCCACAATGATGCCTAATCAAAACTAATCTAAAAGAGTTCTGTTTTTCTTTTCAGCTTCTCTAGGGGCATCTCTTTTAAAATGTGTAGGAAATAAAAATCATTTATATAAAATGTTTATAGATATTAGGTGTTCTATGATCAAATCAATTTATAAAATATTCTGTTAAAATGAAATAGGCTTGGTTAATATATGAATTTGAGATTGAGAAATATAGCGTGTTAATTTGAGCTATGGGCTTTAAGAGTGAAGTGTAAGATGGCAAATTTCATAGCTGTGTTTAATATCAAACAAATTTCCAGTGTAATACAGGGCTAGTAAATTTTCTGTGGATCAGTTGAGAAACATTCTCATTCTACAGCAATTATTATATAAGCCATTTATTTTATACTTAATTCTATGTTATCATGAATCAACTTTCCATGTGTATATATTTTCTTGAGGTTGAGACACATGAAATGAAAGTTTATACATAGTCTCTTCTCTTAATTCCCAGATGCCTAATGGTGACGCTGAGTACTAAATATGGATTACCTTTTTTAAAACACTAATTTCTGTGTGTTTTCAATATGGAGGGTGTCTCCTTACTACTCTGTTCACACCTTTACTCCACTGTCAACAAGTATATTTTTGCATACAAGAGTCTGTTTTCACAGTACTTCATATATATCTTATCTGATAAAGCATATATACCAGCTATGTTAACTTATCAGATATGTGAAAATATCATATAATATTCTAGCAAATGATATTTAAGATTTTTTTAAGAAAGAGGAAGAATCATACCTTTACCATACCAAAAAATTCTTCACCTCTATCTCCATTTCTATCAACTGTTTTAGTCTTACTTAGTTAAAAATATTGCCCCCAAACTAAAGGTTTCACATTGAAATTCTCTTTTATTAATAAATTAGGTTATAGAATTGAAGTGTTATTATAACAAAAAATAATCTGGTATACTCAAATGATAAATGTTATAAATTAGAATAATACACAGTACAAGATTTTTTCTTTGCTTAAAGTGCATATCCTTATAAAACAGTGACTAATTGCTACCTAATATTTCCCTTTTCATTAGGATCATCCTTTTTGACTTTGCCTGAATTGGTGCCCTTCCTCCTTTCTGTCTTCCTTTGATATTAATGTTTAATTCCTCTTCTTCGTGACATGTAGCTCTATGGATTAGCTCCTCCTCATCTTAAGTATGAATATTATGTTTATAAATTTCAATAATTCTGGGTTATTGTATGTGTATAACCTTGCTGTTTTTATCAGTATATGTCAGTTGATCTACAAAACTTATCAATTGGCATATTCCTTAAGCATGATTTAAGGTTGAAGAAGAATTGAGAATATAGCAAGTATGAAGTATGTTTTATCAAAAATTGACTTCATTGAAATAATCATCAATATCTTTTAAACTTAAATAATGTTTTTTTCAAACTCAACATACTCATAAACCAGCATTTTAAAACGACATACTTTCCATTGAAGTGAGAAACACAATATGCTGTAAACTTAGGTAATGATCAATAGTTCACAATGTGGAGTTATAGCATAGAAAGTATCACACACCATTATTAAATCTTCCAACTAGGTGCTACCAATGCATGGACAATGTAATTTTTACATAATTATACTTTCGTTTTCTTAATGTTTGTTTATTTTTGTGAGAAAGAGACAGGGCATGAGCATGAGTAGGAGAGAGGCAGAGAGAAACACAGAATCTGAAGCAGGCTCCAGGCTGTGAGCTGTCAGCACAGAACCCAACCCGGGGCTCGAACCCATGGACCGTGAGATCATGACCTGAGCCAAAGTTGGACGCTTAACTGACTGAGCCACCCAGGCGCCCTGCCCTGTACTTTCTAAAGTTTAATGAAGAAGAATTGCAAAGTTGGCTTTCTTTTTGAAGTAACTCATAAGATTTATTTGTAAAACCACCAACTATCTTAATAAGAAAAAATGTGAAAAATGTGAAGGCATCACTATATTTATTTCACTATCATGTAAAATCCTGTCTCGTTTACTATATCTGGTATAAGGAGTTTTTGTATATGATCCCAGTCTTGAGCCAGTGATATGACTTTGTGTTGAATTTAGTACTTTCTTTTTCTTTCATCTTTTCCTTTTCCTAACTAAGAAAACACTATCATATTATGTTAGATGATGTCTTTAAATTTTTAATGTAGACATAAAATTGTTCCCTGTTGAAGCTTGACTCTTCATTTGAGAATAGATATAGTACCAGCATATTCAGTGCTCTGGTAGTTTGGGGAAAAAATGGTAGCTGTCTGGCATCTTTCTGCCTGAAGTTGATTTTGTTTATATTTAAAGATTTGCTCAGTGCTAGAATCTCACTGGTACTTTAGTTTCTTCTGGACATACATGTAGGAGACTATCATGGAGAATTTTTGTAATTTTTGTTTGACTCTGATTTCTGGATGTTCTGGCATGGTTCTGAACCTTGAGGAGGTCCAATAGTGAGTTTCAAGTGTTCTTTCTATTTGTGAATATGACCTTATTTAGATCTTCATCCTTTTAGATACTGCCTCTTCATTTAGCTGTGGGATATTTGAACCCTAGGTTTGACATAATTTGTAAATGTTCCTGGACTTCTTGGTACTTTGGGTTTCAGATAGTGGGCCAAAATAGGTTGATTTCTAAGGAAAAGAGCTATTCTCTGTTAATAGAAATGGGAATAAATGAGAAGTTTTAGAAGAACTGTTCACCAGGAGATGCAAAGTTTACATTAAAATAGGGAATAATACTGAAGAAATTTGAAGGAAAAAGCTTGTAAATAAGTCGTGAGGGATAGATTTTTTTTTTTTATATTAGTTCATTTTCTTAGTTTTATCTCAAACAGAGATTTCCTCCTATTTTCTGGCTAGTATAACCTGATTCTGTTAAGGAATTGGCATGGGTGTGCTACAGAAAGGTGGGGTCAACCACAAACTCTAGGGTTTTTTGTCCTTAAATCAACCATAGAAGTCTCTTTCTTCTTTTTCAGAGAGTGGTTTAAAATAGGACTTCTGATCCAGTTCAGCTTACTGAGAAGTCAGGGAATTCTGCTAGGGAACTGATAAGAGATTTAAAGAAATTTCCCCTTTCTCCTTTTTACCTTGGAAAAGGTATTGTTTGCAGCAGTGACATCATCGATCTTGCAAACACTGGGGAAATCAAGTGTCTTGCAGAACAGCTGATCTCCATCCCTGACATTAGTGAGTGTATGAATTAATGAATCCCAGATTTACTGCTTTCTGGGTTTTTGTTATGTGAGAGAATAAACCTGTGTGATTCAAGCCACTTTTAGTTTTATAAGGCTGCCTACAATTTTGTGGTATATCTATATCTGGTTAAAAAATGTGAATCTGCTAGAATAATGTAAGATTACTTCCCTGACATCCCTCAAGGGGTTTTTAAGCTAGATAGGTAGACAGAAATGAGTGCTAGATCTTTGCTTTCAGATTGTCTTCAATAGAAGCCATAAACTGGTGGCCCACAGGCCCTGAAACACACAGCCTTGGTCTTCATGGTATATACACTCTCTTGTTAATTTTTGCCACATATTTGATATGTGCTAGCCCACTTTACATATTAACAAAATCTAATTGGCCACTATAATCATATGACTTGAGCTTCCTGGTTAAAAGGCTAGAAAATTAATCCTTGAAACATTTATGTAACTATCTTAAGGTTTTGAAAAGGAATATTTGGGATATTTTCAAACATTTTCTGTATCAGTTCCACATGAAACATTTACTTCAAGAAAATAAATGTGTCTGCATGCAAAGATGTTGATATTTAATCTTTATAATGTGCTAATTTGGCAAAAAAATTGTGAAAAGTCTTAACTACTAATGTGGGATTTCTTAATGAAAATATACTGCATATAATCATGAAAAATAAATTGTCTTCCTTTGTTTGTCATACATGTCACAGTTTGATCACTCCAATCAATTATAGGACAAATAACTGATCTAACCTGGGAAAAGGAACATATATGAATTACAGTAGACAATTTTATATACATATAAACCAGATGCACTTCATAATTTTTTTGGAGGACCCTTAAGCTTTTTCATGGCCATTTACATACAGAATCAGCACTTGATCACAATTTTAATTGTGCATATAGAACTGTATTTGTGAGAAAAATCTCATCAAAATTTACATATTTAAAATGGCAGCCAAATAAAATTACTATATTGATGTGACTGAGGATGGCAAGGGAAATTGTGAGCCACTCAAACATTTGCAAAAATTTTGTGAAATTATCCATCAGTGATTTATCAGTTTAGGGCATCTTCTTCCAAAGTCAGCATAACAGTTTCTACTCTTGGTTCTACCACTTCGAGACATTGGTCAAGTGACATAATCTCTTTCAATTTAAATTATCTTTGGATGGTAATTTTATGTGCTTCTACTTCCAGCATATGAAGGTAAATGGTAAGAATCTTTGTGAATGATCCTTGAATAAAATGTGATAGTTGGTGAAATACGTTAAGGTATCTGAAAAATGTGCTGTTTGGGTCAAAAATTATTGATATGGGGGTTCCTGGGTGGCCCAACTGGTTAAGCATCCGACTTCAGCCTTCCTCAGATCTTGCCCTTCCAGAGTTTGAGTCCTGTGCAGGGCTCTATGCTGATAACTCAGAGCCTGGAGCCTGTTTGAGATTCTGTGTCTCCTTCCCTTTCTCTACCCCTCCCCCACTCACGCGCTGTCTCTCTCTCTCTCAAAATGAATAAACATTTAAGAAAAAAACTATTCTGGGTGGCTCAGTCAGTTAAGCGTCCGACTTCAGCTCAGGTCATGATCTCACTGTTTCTGGGTTTGAGCCCCGCATAGGGATCTGTGCTGACAGCTAGCTCAGAGCCTGGAGCCTGCTTTGGATTGCCTCCCTCTCTCACTGCTTCTCCCCCAGTCTCACTCTGTCTCTGTCTCTCTCTCAAAAACAAATAAACATATAAAAAATTTTTAAAAACCCTATTTGTTATGTAAGATATTTATGGGAACAGTAGGAAATGCAAATAAATGAAAATCTTTTGAAAGTGAAGCATTGGTTTCAAATTTATGGTTTTTATATTAGTTTTTCTAGGGGTTCCTGGGTGGCTCAGTCGATTAAGCATCCGACTTCAGCTCAGGTCATGATCTCACAGTTTGCGGGTTCAATCCCTGCATCTGGCTCAGAGCCTGGAGCCTGTTTTGGATTCTGTGTCTCCCTCTCTCTCTTACCCTCCCCTGCTCATGCTCTCTCTCTCTCTCTCTCTCTCTCATAAATTAAAAAAAATTTTTTTATATTAGTTTTGCTGCTGTTATATTTAACTTTAATACAGCCAACTATTACTTCATAATATATTTTGCAGGTGAATTTTAATGAATTATATTATTTTTTTTACATTTTATTCATTCTGAGAGAGAGAGAGACAGAGTGAGAGAGAGAAACAGAGAGATAGAGCACACATGGGAGAGGCAGAAAGACAGGGAGAGAGAGAACATCCCATTCTGCCAGCACAGAACCTGATATGGGGCTCAAACCCAGGAACAGTGAGATCATGACCTGAGTTGAAATCAAGAGTTGGATGCTTAACTGAGCCACCCATGCCCCTGAGCTTTATAAATTTTAAATGAGAATTTTGCTTATGATTTTCTAATAAGGAAATAAGCTATTGCTTTATTTATGTGTTTTCTTAACCTTAAATTATACCTATTCTAGTCTTCAGTAGACAGTGTTTAAACCAAAGTAAGAAAGAACTCTCTAGAAGTTTGTGCTTTTCAAAATACATTAATGAAGCAGATGTAATACAATGACATAAACTCACCCATCCTTATCAGAGATAAGCAAAAAAATAAGCAAGATTCTATTGTGGATATTTACATTCATGTTTAAATTTTGAATGATGTTTTTGGATATGAGAATTCTTATGTTGTTGATGGCTGGGTGCCTTGAAAGGAAGGCTGAGAAGACATGTTGTAAAGTTTGGAATCAGTAACGGAAAAAAAAAGTTTACATGGGTTAAAAGGAGAATTTCCATAATTCATTCTATATGAATAAGGTTGAAGTAGAAAAAAGATGGAATTCTTCTTTATATGTTTTTGGTTATGGCAGCCTGATAAAAATGAGGTATGTCTTATTTCCTATTAATTTTGTCTTAGTGATAAAATGATGATAAGACCTAAAAATCAGCCATTGTTCTGTAAGTTTAGGTAGTTGGATATGGATTAAATAATAAAATATAGTTTAGGGTGCCTTGGTGGTTCAGTGGGTTAAGCATCTGACTTTGGCTTAGGGCATGATCTCGAGGTTCATGGAACCCCTGTGAGCTGTGCTGACAGCTCAGAGTCTGGAGCCTGCTTCAGATTCTGTGTCTCCCTCCCTCTCTGCCCTTCCCCAGCTCACACTCTGTCTCTGTCTTTCAAAATGAAGAAACATTAAAAAAAAATGCATAGTTTAGAACAAAGAGTTTACTAATTAAGAAAAAATTAACTATCCAGATATGAGTTGCTTCATCTCTAAAATGGGAAGAAGAATATTTATTAAAAGATAAGAAAATATGTGAAGTGCTTAGGCAGCCCTGTGGAGAGCAGTTGGCAGATGCCATGTATGCTGTAGTGGTAAGAAAAGTGGGGAGCAGAGGGAGAAGCAGAGAGTTGAAAGAGGAAAAGAAGATACAAAGCAGGGTCATGAGGAAGAAGGGATGAGTTCTGCTGTGTTTATTGTTGTGTAGTCCATAAGAGCACAAAGTTAGAAAGGGAAGCCATTGATATATCAACAACAGAAAGTGGAGAAATAGAGTGAAATTAAAATCGTGAATTGTATTTGATGTAAGAAAATGTGAATTTTATGGAAAAGAAGCATGGATATCCTAGTCATATTGGCTAATTTAAACCCAAAATTTAGTGGTCAAGATAAGGAAGCACTGGGGAAATGGATAAAAGATTTGTAGTGACTGTCAGTAAAGATGGAGTAGTGACAGCAGACCATACAGAGGCTAACCACATGACTCTCAATATTTTCAAACAGAAAATATGTGTTTCATGTTTTGAGGAGCAATTAAATACCATTTTATGTTCCTGGATTTTTGGAAAAAGTACAAGATTTTGTAAACCATTAAAATCCTTTAATAGTTAAATTCACAAATGATATTTAACTCATTCTGTAGAACAGAGAACATAGCTAGTTAAACTTATCCTAAATATACTTACTTCATTTAAAAATAACAGTTGGAAAACTTACTCTCTGATTTTTTTTCTAAAGACTTATGAATTTCATGACCCAGAGATTCATGCTAAATCATTTTTGTTCCAATGAATGAGAGAACATTTCCAGAAATTTCAGGCTTGTCAAAAACATTAGTCACCTATTTAAAAATCCATTACCATGAAATCTAACTTTTAAGGAAGAAATACATTTGTCAGCATCACTTGTACACATTAAATGTTCACCTAAAAAAAGCTCTTGTCTTGTTCCAACAGCACAAATTAGAAATATTCTTACTGTTTTATTTTTGAAGTTTTGAATTTATTATGATGAATTCACTCAAATGTATTCACAGATGTATTTTTTAGGGAAGAAATAAAATATTTGCATTTTGAGCCTTAAATTGTAAAATCAAAGGCTTTATCTCTGAAAAACATTTTTTTCTGATGTCAAGCAAGTATGGCAGGCCTGAGGACCTGGCTCTGACTCAAGTGGGGACTTGGGGACTTCGTTACCATTCTCTAAGCTGAGGGCTTTGGTTCTGAGGGTCGATTCTGACCTGATTGATAACTTGTTAACTAAAGAATCAAATTTATAAAAGAGCCATGATTATCACCTCCATTCTCCTTAAATGACAATCATTTGCCTTTACTCATGAGTTTCATGGGTCTTTCTATGCCATAACATAAATATGAGTTCTAAAATGTACTGTCTTAGAGGATTTATTCTGGTATATGCTATATAGGCTTAAATAATTTTTTATATACCTTCAACATTATAAAGTTTCAATTAACATAGTAAATAGCATAATGAAAAGGTATAATGAAATAGGTCATAATGGCTTTTCACAGACATGCCAAATAGATGGATAATGATTGCATTTTCTTTCCTCATCTTAGTTTAAATCACATGTCTATCTCAATAAATATTGAGTAATAGGTCTCAGACCTGCGGTCCAAACCTAATTTCTGTGTGAGATTTGAAAGGCTTGTGTATTTTTATGTGTGGAATTTTTAAAAAGTTCTGTTCTTGCCCAGCAATTTAGTTTGTATAATCGCATAGACTGCTGAATATCTTTAAGAAAGGAGAGATAGAATACAATTACAAAGTATTAGGATTCACCTACAGGATGAGACTTGCTAGAATCAGTCACATTACCACATGACCAGGAGGTAGCAGTTCACTATTTTTTTCCCACTATTAGTGATTTTTAGATATATTAAATTTCTTCAGCAACTTGGAATTTAAATTTTCCTCTCAAATATTCTCTTACATGATTTTGACGGCAATCCCTAAGAAAGACTGGACACGTGCCTTTATTTCTCCATTTCCACATGAGAAAATTAAAGACGAGAGAAGCCAAGAGACACATCCCTAACCTAGGTCAGAGGGGAAAAACATTACCTATTATTGATTCTAATGTTGTCATTGTATTAGATAGAGCTCTTTGATTTCCAAGGAATGAATATTTGCCGATACAATATTTTGGATGCATCTTGCTCTGATTTTGAGGTAGGAAAAGAATAAAGAAGATAAGGAAGATGTACTAGATGTAAAATACTGAAAGCATAAATGTGCATTATTTCTCTCTCTCTGTCTCATGTGAGGCTGCATTCATAGTTCTCAGTTCTAAAATAATTCAAACAGGGAAAACAAGATCCACTGGAACTTCTACAGACTACTCTGAAGTGTTTAGCAGGCACTGGAGAAAAAGCCTTTTTTTTTAATGTTGTGAAAAATTCTGTTTTGTCTTATAATATTTCTATATGAAAGTCTTTGCTGTGCCTCTATTCATGGAAAGAGTGGATGTTTGAATTGTATATGACTTTAAGAAAAACAATAAAGGCATGACTTGGCAAAACATTCAAAACTGATTGGCTTGGGGAGGTGGGCAGCAGAATAATACTCATTTCTTTTTTCATCTTATTTTACATAAATTAAAATGCATAGATTATACTTTGGAAAAATCCAAACACAGGAGCTTCTTGATTATAAGGCCTTATAAGCCATCTCAAAATTCTTGAATTAAATTCTAGCATTTATCATATAATCCATTCATTTCAATGCATATGGTTGATTTTTTTCTAGTATTCTAATAAATTACTCATGTGCATATGTGGGATATCTAATAGACTACTCTATATACTTAAATTTGCTTATTTCCCTGATTTCCTTGGTTTTTGAACTATGCTGATATTCCTGTTTTTGGATTACGCATTTGGGTGTTCAGATAATCAGAAAATGTCCTTCCCTTTCTTTCTCCTTTCTGTTCCCAATGTGCTTTAATCCTGAGTAGGCTCTTCCCTCGACTGTAGAAAACCTACAACGATTTTCTGAAACCAATTTAGACTTTAATGTGATATGTCCTTTTCCTGACTCATTATTTATTATTTATAAGCCATTTACTTAGCACTTACTCTTAATTTAAATACATTTTACTTAGTATTGTTACTTAATTTTCATTTAAAAGTTGCATGCATATATATGGCTTAATGCATAACTAGATAATAAGAACAGTGTGTTATATATTTTTTCTATATTATTTTTTTCTATATTATTTTTACACTTTACCTGTTTTTTAAAAAAATTTTAATGTTCTATTTATTTCTGAGAGAGAGAGACAGTGTGAGCAGGGGAAGGGTCAGAGAGAGAGGGAGACACAGAATCCGAAGCAGGCTCCAGGCTCTGAGCCTAGCTATCAGCACAGAGCCCCATGCGGGGCTCGAACTCATGAACCGTGAGATCATGACCTGAGCCGAAGTCAGAGTTTAATCGACTGTGCCACCCAGGGGCCCCATTTTTATATTTTACCTTTATGAGACACAGTAAATTTGGATTTTGGAAGTGAGCTCTTCATATTCATTGCATGGGCTAGTTGCTTCAGATGCAACTACTTTTGTCTATTCATCCATGTTCCATATCAATATCTTTCTCTCTCTGTGCCATTTCATAAGGCTGGAGGTGTGTAATATATTTCTTTGACCCACTCATTTATCCAAGCTGCAATATATATTCATTCACTGACCAGTAGAGACTGTCTGGTAAAAGCTCCTAGGCTTCATTCAGACAGTTAGAATGTAACTTCCACAGGATATGTTTTTCCCAAGTTAGGTCTGGTTTCTCTATTTTTTGTTACTTTACTTAAAACTTCTCTGCAGTCTTAGAGAAAAATGCAATTTTGAAATTTGAGCAAAAACATGATTTTAACTATAGTTAATTATATTTTATGAGTATTCCACATTATTTAGGTATGAAACTTTGACCTTTTATAGACTGTTAGTGACTTGATATATTATGTAGACGAATTTGTATTTATTCAAAATGTGTGCATTTTTTACAGAGTTGCAATCACTGTTATAACTTTTGTTCTATGTTAGTCATCACAGAACTATTTACAACTGTCACTTAAAAATGGATTTCCTTTTAACATAAAAAAATATTTGAAATGTAAAGTCAAAACTCCAGAGACAATAAAATCAATGGCTGCCAGGGGTGGTGGGCAGGAGAGGGATGAATAGGCAGAGCACAGAGAATTTTTATGACAGTGAAGAATATTCTGTATCATATTAAAATGATGGATATATATTTTTACGTGTTTGTTCAAACCCATAGAATATAGAAACCAAGCGTGACACTTGAAGTAAACTATGGACTTTGGGTGATTATGATATGTCATTATAACCTATATGTCACAACTTTATGTCAAAATTTTATGCAAAATAAGATACAAATTGCCCTCAAAGTAAATGAAGATAAAGAGAATGCACACACAACTACACTCTGAGCAGAGTGGTGTTGTGAAAAACAGTTGTAAAAAATTCTGGACTTCAAAATACACAGGAGCATGCACACACATGCACACACACGCATAGACACACACACACACACACACACACACTGCACCTCAAAAGATTGGATATAAGAGGAAAGAAGGAACCTAATTATTTGGAGCTTTTTATCCCAGCTCCAATAATAAACAACCTCTGTGAGCTCATGCTAGAGCTAGATAAGAAATTTTGCAATATCTTGTTTTTTTTCACCTTGAATAGAAGTTAAATAATATGAAGAGTATTGCTCCAATATATGGTGCTAGATAGTAAACCTCTAACCACAAGAACAGTAGCAAGACATAAAATATACCAAAGGGCTTATTCAAATCACCTCCAGTAAATGTCTAGAATAATCCAAAATCAACATTCATTACCCAGGAGGGTATGGGCTTATACACAGCACAGATGTACTGTCTTCAGACTTCTATTTCCTCACCTTCAACTCCATACATGGTGGTTTATTCTTTTGTTTCTTATGTTCATCAATTGTTTGTCTTAGGATGGCCCATCTTTATTTTTTATTAATTGTGGTTCTAATTGGATACATTGTTAAGCAGCAAGGCATTTCAGAGACTTAATTTTTCAGAAGATGGAGAATTATCAGAGACTTAATTTTTCAGAAGATGGAGAATTAAGACAATTATATAAATTATCCTTTTGACACTGAATAGCCAAAGTAATGTTGAAAAGAAAACCAAAGTTGAAGGCATCATAATTCTGGACTTCAAACTATATTACAAAGCTGTAATCATTAAGACACTATGGTACTGGCACAAAAATAGACACATAGATCAATGGAACAAAACAGAGAACCCAGAAACAGACCCACAAATGTATGGCCAACTAATCTTTGACAAAGCAGGAAAGAATATCCAATGGAAAAAAACATATTCAGCAAATGGTGTTGGGAAAACTGGACAGCAACATACAGAACGAAACTGAGCACTTTCTTACACCATACATAAAAATAAACTCAAAATGGGTGAAATACTGAAATGCAAGATAAAAAACAAACAAACAACAACAACAACATCAAAATCCTCCAAGAGAAAACAGATAGCAACCTCTTTGACCTTGACCACAGCAATTTCTTATTAGACATGTCTTGGGAGGCAAGGAAAACAAAAGCAAAAATGAACTATTGGGACCTTATCAAGATAAAAAGCTTCTTTATAGCAAAGGAAACAATCAACAAAACTAAAAGGCAACCAACAGAATGGGAGAATGTCGGAGGCCGCGCCGGCTCCGACAGGTCCAGGGGTCCCTGAAGGATGGACGGTGTCGGTGAAAGAGAGTGAGAGAGCCCCGAGATCCTTTCTGATCACCAGGCAGGCATCTCTGTCCTGTCGGTTTTGGTGTCTTTATTTATAGGTCAAATGTTAATATGGCATCAGGAAATGGAATTTTTACAAGGATAGCTCTTTGTGATCAGGTGTTTTTGGAAAATGTACAGAAACAGGTTTTACAGAAGTCTTCTTGCAGAACTGTCCCAATTATAGTGAGGTTGAGTAACTAAGAAAATAACAAGGTGTTCACATAATAACACTAAGATTAAGTCATAGGTTTGTAGATACTCTTATCCATCCTCATCACAGCTGTCAGGGTAAGGGAAGGTGTTTGTGGAAAGTAGGCCTTAGGGAAGGGTTTTTTTTTTTCTTTTTTTTAGCAAAGGTGTATGTACTAACTTATCTTCTGCCATTATCTGTTCCTTCTCTCTAAGTTAGGCTCTTTGTCTCCAGGCAAGACTTGGTTTTCCAGTTATATGCTTTACTGCACCAGAGAGCCAACCATATCTTTAAAGAGTTTAGCTCATTTCCAATACATAGAATTGCCTCTTTGAGTGCATTTACCTTTGTGTCTGCTTTTATGATTTCTTGAATAGCTAGGGCATGAGAGACATTTTTGGTTAGTTGATTTGCATGTTGAGCTGTATGAACATCTTGGACTAACGCAATGGTAGAAACAGAATTGTACATGTAAAGGTCAATCTTTTATGAGTAAGGGTCATTAGCCTGTTCATAGCTCAAGGGAAAGTATGGAGGGAAACAGGAGCTTCTGGAGACACGATGTCTGTTCCCATAATCAAAAGAAGAAGTTCTCACAATAAGTTCCTTCACAAGGTGCAATCATCATACCAGGGCCGGAATAAGGGGACAAGTCACTCCTGATATTGATCAACAAGGTACCCTAGGGGTCAGTGCTCAAGCAGAAATAATTGAGTGGGGGTGGATATCGGTCGTCATCTGATTGGCGAGAGACCGTGCAAACTTGCTTTAACCTCACCAGGAGTTTTCTCGACTAGTGGGCTCAGAATGGCTCCCAACAGGAGAAGATATTTGCAAACGACATATCTGATAAAAGGTTAGATCCAAAATCTGTAAAGAACTTCTTTATAGAGAACAGTATGGAGGTTCCTCAAAAAATTAAAAACGTAACTACCCTACAACTCAGCAATTTCACTGCTAGGTATTTATTCAAAGGATACAAAACTGATTTGAAGAGGCACATACACCCTTCAAATAGTACTGTTGATAGTAGCTCTATCAACAATAGCTAGTTATGGAAAGAGCCCAAATCTTCATTGACTAACGAATGGATAAAGAAGATGTGGTACATATATATATATACACACACATATATACGTGTGTATATATATATGTACATATATATACATAATGGAATACTTCTCATCAATCAAAATGAATGAAATCTTACCATTTGCAGCAACATGGATGGAGCTAGAGTGTATTATGCTAAGTGAAATAAGTCAGAGAAAGACAAATATGATTTTGCTCATATGTGAAATTTAAGAAACACAACAGATGAACATAGAGGAAGGGAAGGAAAGATAAGATAAAAATAGAGAGGGAGACAAATCATAAGAGACTCTTAAATATAGAGAACAAACTGAGTGTTGTTGGAGGGGAGGTGGATGGAGGGATGGGCTAAATGCATGATGGGCATTAAGGAGGGAACTTGTTGTGATGAGCACGGGGTGTTATATGTAAGTGATCAGTTACTAAATTCTGTTCCTGAAATCATTATTATCCTATATGTTAACTAATTTGGTTTAAATTTTAAAAAAGAAATTCTCCTTCTGTGGTATTGGTAAAACTTTACTTCTGCAGCACATTCTTAGGCCCTTTTTATAGCGAATTATTATGTCTGATATTCCATAGTAATCAGTCCTTCTAAGTCTTTGTATCACTCCTATTTTTCTTGGGACTATTGGGCTTTCCTGTGCTTCTCGCTATTACTCTACTTAAACAGATTGAAAAATATATTTATTCATCTTTATAACATGTACTTTCAATAAAAGAAATGTATCACCTGAAAATACAAACATATATAAAAATTTGGAAATAGTCAAAGATTTATGGTTAATAAAAGAAACAATAATAAATGTGAACTGTAAACTTTTTGAAGGGATTTAAATATTTTATTTTCATTTGTTCCTTCTCATTTGTAATATCTTCATTGGTTTTGTTTTTGAATCTTAAAAGTATGGACTCATGAGAAGAATAAACAATATTAAAAAATAAAAAATGAGGGGCACCTGGGTGGCTTAGCTGGTTAAGTGTCCAACTCTTGATTTCGGCTCAGGTCATGATTTCACAGTTCATGAGTTAGATCCTCAGGTTGGGCTCAGTGCTGACGGTTCAGAGCCTGCTGGAGACTCTCTCTGTCCCCACCCCCTGCTTGTGCTCTTTTTCTCTGTCTCAAAAATAAATAATAAATAAATAAATAAATGAATAAATAAACATTTAAAGAAAACTTCATAAAAAAAGAAGGAAAAATGAAAACATGAAAGTCGCCACTTTAATTCTTTTCCAAGAGAAAACCACTCACGTAGTTACAAGTGTGCTCACCAGGAAGCGATTGTTTTGGGTCCTTTTGTTTCCCAGCTTTCACTCTCTTTCACTGTCAATCCCTCCAGCTAGCTAGCTTTCTTTTTATGATCTAAATGTCATTCTTTTACAAATATGGTATTATGCTATATATTTGAATATAATTTTACAATGAGGTTCATTGATTATTAAGTAATATGCCCAATGATCAGATTTGGATATGAAACAATTGGCAGTTTGTGCCCACCCCCTGCCTGTCTTCAGTTCTTAATTGGGAAAAAGCTAACATTTCATGTTTTCAGGGTGGGCAAGAGATGTACAGAGGAGAAAATGAAGCTGAACAGAGAAATAGGAAGTAACTCAGACTTGGAAAGTTGGGAGGTAAATGATGGGTTAGTTTCCCAATAATATTGTGGTCCAAATGTCCCTGGACTGGGCCAATGAAACTAGTTCCAGAATAGTGAGAGAATTCTTAGCTAGAAAACCTAGAATTACCCCATTTGAAATTTAACCTGAAAAGGACAACTACCAACAGTAGCTGCTACCAACAAGGAACTGGCTGGCTCATGCAGTAGGATTCTGGAACTCTTGGGTTGGGGACAAAGCAGGGTCTTCCTAGTCATTTCAGTAGCTTGAAATTATGTGACTTGGTGTTTTGTATAATTGGACATTATAAGGCTCCTCTTGTGGTGTTATAGCAGAGCCTTACCTAATTAGATGTGTTGTGTTCATGTCAGCAATAAAGCTCAACCTCATTATAACATCCTTTATGATTAGTAAAAATTTATTGAATTTTTTTCAAAGATAGTCATAAATACTACCAAGATATTTCTTGGTATGTGTATGTTAATCTGTTATTCTTGTTCATTTTGGTATCTAAATTATGGCAGCTCATAAAAAATTTTGAAGATTTCCATCTCTTTTCTAGGCTTTGGGTAGGTGTAAAAAGATAAATTGCCATGTTTAACCTACATTTTAATATTTCTTAAATCAACAGGACACTTACAATAAAGGTGTAATTTAATGCATAGTTTCTTAATTTCTCTGCTTTTCAAAGAAGTTAGCCAAATCAATAATACCTTCTGAAATCACTCCTTAAAATCAAAGATATAGGCAATCACTTTTTGAAGGTCTGGTGTAAGATATAAAATCTAACACCTTTGGCTGGACAGATCTTTGATCATATATGTAATGTATCACACAGACATTAACTCATGAAAATTTTTACCTTTTAACTTAGGTTAAGTTTGCTCATTTTCATATTCTTAGTGACATATGTTGTAAAAGTGTTGAAAGTATATTCGTATCATTTGTCATAATTTTTAAAATTCTCATTTGCCTCATATTTCTCTGTATTTTTATTGATCTTTCATTTGATTTTATAAGTTTATACAGCTTATTCATCTTTTTTAACACCCCAAATAATAGATCTCAAAAATAAATTGCTTTAATTAAATCTCTACCTGAATGTATACATGCATAGTCACTTAAATGATAATTTGAGTATAATTTCTATATTTAAAATTATCTTCTTTCAAAATGCTTAGAAATTACTCCACAGTTCCCTAATATTTGGCACTGAGAATTCTCACTCTTTACTTCATAAGATACTTGATTTTTCTCTCTGGAAACCTGCAAAATTTCCATCATTTCAGTACTAAACATTTTAGTAGTGATGCTTATGATTTTGTTTCTTCTGTCAATATTCTTATCTCACAATGAGCCCTTCTGATCTGGAAAAACTGAAGACGTTCAACAATACTTATGGAGGATTTGATATTATAACCCTGGTTTTTCTTGGTGTGGACTTTCTTCCCCAGCTCTGTTGGTAACATCTGTATATTTGATTATTTTCATTTCCCTCCAGTGTCTCAGAGATAGGGGTTTCTGAGCTCTACCTAATTTTTCCATTAATCAGAAATGATTGAAATTGGGATTTTTTCAGTAAAACAAGAAATTATTGAAATTGGTATAGACAGTATGGAAAACGGTATAGAGGTTGCTCAAAAAATTAAAAGTCCAACTATCATATGATCCAGCAATTCCACTGCTCCATACATATCAATAGCCAAAATATGGACAACTTAAATGTCTGTTAATGGAAGGATGGGTAAAGAAAATCTGATGTGTGTATACACAACATGATTTCAGCCTTAAGAAGGAAATCTTGTCATTTGTAACTACATCTGTGAAACTAGAGGACATTATGTTAAGTAAAATAAGCCAGGCACAGAAAGACAGATACTGTATAGTCTTACTTAATATGTGGAATCTTAAAAAGTCACACTTATAGAAGAGTAGAAAGGTGGTTGCCAGAAGCTAGGCATAGGATAAATGGAGATATGTTGGTCAAAAGTCAGAAAGTTTCACTTAGGATGAATAAGTTTTGGTGATCTAGTGAATGGCATAGTGACCATAGTTAATACTACTGTATTGTGTACTTAAAATTTGCCAATAGAGTAGATATTAAGTGTTTTTGCCATACACAAAAAGGTGGTCACTATGTGTGATGGTGAATGTGTTTTAGCTTGATTATGATAATCATTTTACAATGTAACGTTGCATTGTACACATTAAATATGTACAGTTTTCATTTGTAAATTATACTTCAATCAATCTAGGGTGAAAATGAGAACAAACCTAAACAAAACAAAGCAAAAGGAGATAAAAGATAATATTTGCTCTGTATCCCCCAGTTTTTATCATTCAGCTGATTGGACCATTTTCTCTTTTGATCTTGATTTTGTTTTTAAATTTTTCTTCCTTAGTTTTGTTAGCATTTTGAGAGGAGAATAACTTAAAGGCTAAATACTTAAAGCTTGAAGTAGAAATTAAATCCTCTTGATTTGCAAGAATTTCTTTTATTTAATAAGGATATTTACCCTCTATCCATGATATCTATTACATTTAATGCATTATATTTGCTTTAAATTTTGTTTGTAGTGTTTTTGATATGCAGAAATATAGTTTATGTAAGCCTATCTATTATTCCTAAAGGGTCTTATTTTTGTTTTCATTTTATGTAGACATTCTCTCTCCTAATATTATATACATACATCTATATATAATAAAAATAAATAAAAAATAAAGATTTTTTAGGAAGAAGATTTAGTTTCATTATATATACATTCTATCTATCTATCATCTATCTATCTATCATCTATCTATCTATCCATCTATCTATCTATTTATGTATCTATCTACCTATCTATCTACCATCTATTATCTCTCCATCCATCCTTCTATCATCTAAGTTTCTATTTATCTAGCATTTACTATCTACCTACCTACTTACGTACTTATTTATGTATCTGTTATCTTATATAGAAATAATGCTTTTTAAAATATATTAAGTATGATTTTATTTATTTTTCAAGTGATAAGACTTCTTATTAAATAACTTCTACTGTCTCACATATTATTGTACACCTCACCTATTGCATGCTATCTATTTTCTTAGGCCCCAAGAAGATGAAGGCAAAAGGGTAGATCAAATTTCATCTTCAAGGAACTTACAGTATAGAATGATACACTGGTAAACAGGAAAATGTGTAGTCAGGAAATACAACTATCAAAAGTAGTGTTTCCCCAGCTTCTGTATGCATGCTTAATTGAATTTATTGTACTTCCATACTAACGACAATGACTTTCCTAAGAGACATTCTAAAGATAAGAGCATTAAGCAAAGACAACAATTTTTTGAATTTATTTATTTATTTTGAGAGAGAGAGAAAGAGCGAGCAAGTGGAATGGGACAGAGAGAGAAAATCCCAAGCAGTCTTCACACTGTCTGTGCAAAGCCTTATGCAGGGCTTTAACTCACAAACTGTGAGATCATGACTTGAGCTGAAGTCAGATGCTTGACTGACTGAGCCACCCAGGTACCCTAAAATGGTTTTAGTTAAACATATAATTTTTTTTTTCTAACTGTAAGATGGGAACTTTTAGGAAAATTTCTGAGTCCACACTATTTCTCAGATTAGATTTAGATCTTACCAATGGGAAATGGAAAACAGAAATGGAAAGAAATAGAAGTTGAGCTATGGGCCTCTCTGGAGTCTTATTTCCTAAGTTATTAAAATCCCTATCTCATGTGTCATAATTCAAAGGGGAATAAATAGGACCATTGATTCAGGAATAGAAGTGGCCTGTGGAATGAGGAAGATTTATTGAGCCCTTGGGTTACCTAAATACTACTGAGGCAAACAAAAATTTTCTTTTGGTTTTTCAAATACTGTGACTATGATGTTCCTGTGGCCTAGGAGAGACTTGTAATGTTGAAGCAACATAAAAATATGGTAAGAACAAAACACGGACAATGCAGGTGAAGACAAAATTGGATGTTTGAGCCTCTTGGAAGTCTGCATTAAAGATAAAGCCCAGTGGAGAAGAAGCTGCCAATCATGCTACTTGTGATATTAATATTGTTCAAGGTATAAAAATTTGCATGTTGAAACATACCAGTAGCGTATGGGGAATTGAAAAACTAGTGGTCAGAAGTGAGCGGTGACTAGCTAGCTTCAAATTTGAAGAGTGGCAGAAACCATGCTATGACAGACCAGAATAGTACATTCTTGAATTGCTGTAATGTGACACTGTATTAATGTCTTTTAGAGCAATTTTTCTGCATATTCCTACACTAACTCAATATTTATCCCTTTATGGATTTATTTTCTAGGATGAAGTTGAATTTTTATTCTTAAAAAATAAAATTTAAGGGTTTTGTAACTGTGTTATATTATTGAATTTAATTTAGATAGAATAAAATTAATATTTCTCATATAAAGTCACTCTACCTGTGAGGCTGTTATATTCCTACTTTTAAGGAATTGGTATTTTATATTCCTATATAGATTGTGAAATCTCTTTACATGGGTGTAGAGAATTATTTTCAAGTTTCTTTTTCTTAGATCTGTAATTGTTTTGATGTAATTGTGAATAAAATCCTTTTAAAATATATTTCCTAAATGTCTGATAATCTTCTATATGAAATGTATTGCTAAGTCTTTATTTATTTTGTACTCAGCCAACCCTTGGTGCTACTGGTTAGTTTCATATTTATCTTGTAAGCTGTTGAGCTTCTTCGGAATACCTTGTATCTGTAAAAATATAAAGAGGTAAAATGTTCCTACTATGTATTTAACATTTAATTTGTTGAGTTTTAGTTATTTGTCTTTATTTTATTTTTTAAAATTCCCAAACTAATGCTTAATATAATGGTTTAAATGAACTACTTTAAAAGGAAAAAGTCCTCTAATATTTAACACCATACCATTGAAGATAATTTTATAGAGATTTCACATTAATATTATTCTTCATTTAAACCTAGTTTCTAAAAGTTCATAATTTAACAAATAAGACCTCTACATACCCCTTCAGAAATAGATATTTGATTTCCTCATCTTTTGAGATGACTTAAATTCTTATTATGCTTTCATTCTAACAGTACTTAGTAGTAAACTGTTGTTTATAAACAAATGTAAGTACTTAGTATACTGAGTTATAAACAGTGTTTAACTATCTTTATCTTCTACTAATCTGAATCCATGGAAAATATTACTCATATCCACTTCAAATGAAGTGTTTAGCGTGCAAGCATTCATCGAAAGAAAATATGAATTATTTCCTGTCTGGATCTTTAAACTTTGGATATATGTAGTATTTCTTACCACTAAGAAGGTATAGAATTTGACCTCTCTGCTTATGATCAGCTCTCCGGGGATTAGAGTATTTGGTGAAATTCCTCTATGTGACCAGAAATAAATATTAACATTTTAAAAATTATTATGGTTTGTGAAAGAACCTGAAGTAGAGTCATCCTTAGAAAGGGAAATTCACTACTACCCACACAGCAAACTTTTCAACTTTTTTGTGCTTGTCACTAAAAAAATTGTCGAAGGGTGAAGTTCTCAGGAATTCAAGTCTAAAATTGGAATTGGGGAAGAAAAGTTAAATCCATTTTCTCTTGTCCTTCTTTCTATTATCTTAGGAAGGAAACCCAAGTACCCTTGCCAGCTTTCATTAGACACCTGACCTCTCTACAGTCTCCTTTGAGGAGAATTTTCCTGTAAACACAGAAATAGAAATCACAGTAATTACCTGCCACATTTTTTTAAGCTCTACAGGGCTTGAACTTATGACATTGAGATCAAAAGTCACATGCTCTACTGACTGAGCCGGCAAGGTGCTAGTATCTGACACTGTTTTTCTTCTCGTGTTCATTTTGTTCTAAAAACTTCTTTTTCCCCACCTATTTGCATTGGCCTTGTTCCTGCCTTCATAGATAAGTTAGGTTGGATTGCATTGTTATATCTTTACCATGTTTGTTGTGTCCTCTTTAGTCTGCAAATACAACATATTGTCAATATAACCTATTCCTAAGAACAATTTTGTACTGAGTCAAGTATCATGAAATGGCTACCTTATTTGTCTTAAGGAATTTCCAATCATTTCCCAATGATTTTATCCACTCACACATAGTGCTTGTTTGGTTTTGGTTTTATAACAACTTTAGGGATGAATGTCATCCTTCATTCAGGGAGCATAGGAAAGTAAGCACATGATTTGCACAAGCCTGCTTGTTTTACAGCTCAAAGCTTTTTATCAAGAATCTTTGACAGCCAGGTCAATAGACTTAAAAATCAAATACAAGGCCTTTCTAGAAGGGTAATCAGCTAAGAAAGAGAGATAAAATATAAGGAGCTCAAGTACAGAGACAAGACGGAACTTAAGTATTCTAGATTTACAAGGACAAGTCCAAAGTCATTCTGAGTAATTCTATTTCCACTGCTCCCTCTCCATTTCTTCTGTTTTTTCTGTCCTACTTCTATTGTAGAAGACTACATATTCTTCCTTGAAAGAATCAGATTAACCAATTTTCCTTTCATTTCAAATTGTTTGCGAAATATATGTCTGCAACATTCCTTTGAAAAAATTGTACCGAAATGCTTAAACTGTAGTTACCTGAACATAAATTCTAGGAATTTTGGTATCAAAGTTAAGAAAATTCTTCTATCCATTTTTTTCTTTGGATGCTCCCTTCAGAAGGTATCGTCTTTGCATAAATGTACTGCTAAAGAAGAGAGTCTTATGCTTTAAATAGCAGTTAATTTTGCACCACTTAGAATACCTCTCCAAACAGTGATGTATTGTACTTATTTAGGTTTGGACTGTGGCATAGCTTATACTGTGAATTTTTCATCTTTTTAAAAAAATAATGAATGGTCTGATATATTTCCAGAAACCAGAGGCAATTTCTGATGTGACAATATACTGATTTTCCTGACTCTTTGACTCTTGAAATGATACTCATATGTCAAAACCCAACTCAAATATAGTTTTTTGTTGAATTATATATCACCCTCCTAAGCAGAGTTAACCAATTCCCTCTGTATTTCCAAAAACACCTGTATGATAATTTGTCTGATAACCCACGTATAATAATTGTACCAATAGCTTGTATTCTTTGTATCAGTTGCACATCAGAAAGTTAGTTCCTTGAAAACAGGCACTATTTTATATTTCTTAATTTCCATAATGCCTGGAGATCTATAATAAACTAAGAATGAATGAAAAATGAATTAATTATTGTAACAAAATTTGGTGTTTTACTAAGCCCATTTAAAAAATTAAACTCATTGGGGTGTCTTGCTGACTTGGTTGAATGTCTGATGCATAGTTTTGGCTGAGGTACAAGGACCCTATATATTCTGGTATTCCACTTTTCTTCCCTTTTGGCATCCCAGTTTCATATTGTACACATACTTGCTCAAGCTGTTGCCGCCACACTAGCTTCTTGAATACACCAGTGATGCTTCTGCTTTAGGGTTTTTGGACTACATCTTCTGCCTGGAAAACTCTTCCCTCAGGTACTTAATTGACTAACACCTCACATCTTTCACATTCTAGTTCTCAACGACGTTATTGCAGTTTCACATGTTACTTGTCATTCTTAAGCACCCATACCTTTTCTATTTTTCTTTCCCATAGCCCAGGGGATAGTCTATCATGCCATATGATTAACTTATTTCTTATAGCTATTATTCATTGCTTCTCTGCCCTGCTAGATGGTAAGCTCCATGAGAGCACTACTTTTTCTTAAATATTGTTCACGATTATCTCCATGATCCTAGAACAGTGCCTGGAATATCGAAGGAGCTCAAAAAATATATGTAAGTGTTTTTAATGACTGGAAGAATATTGGCCATTCTGCATTAGACTGGATTGTCACCTATTATTTGAAAAATAGAGTATGCTAATGCTCCTCCTACCTTAATATCCTACATTGTAATCCAGAAGAAAATAATGGTAAGGAAACTGCCATTTATTACCCAATGTTTAGAAGGCAATATGCTAGAAGACTTATTGTATTTCATTGGGCTGTAATAACTCTATAATAATAACAATTTTACTGAGGAAGATAAGAATAAGAGAATTAATATAACTTATGGTCCCACCTGGAAGTGTTAGAAAGCCTTAGGCTTCCTTATTATTCCCATTACATTGTATAGTCTAAAAATATTTTTTAAGTAATTGGAATAATTTCCAAAATAGGTGTCAATAAGTTGTGTATATCCTCTGAAAATAAAAAAGGAGCAATTCCATCTCTATTGTATATTGGTTTAAAAGCAGGCAGGTGGGGTTAGAGGAAGAAATCTATTTGCCTATTGATTAGAAAGTCACTGCTGCTGTTTCTGTTAGATTACTGTGAATACATTCTTCACCAAAGAGGGAAAAAAAAGTGCTCAAATTTTTAATAAAAAAAGTCCTGCTGTGACAGCCAGCTCAATCAAACCAGCATTAGAGATGTATATCACAGAGTTTTTTTGATAGGTTGTTCTGATAAGGAGTTAAATTTAGATGTTACACTTTCAAATGAGTGAAGACTTATTTACAAGCATATCTTTGGCAATCTTTGCCAAATATTATGATATTAGAAATACAGCTCTCAAAAAGTCTTTGTTGCTTCATATAAACTAGAAATAAAGTAGGCTTAAGGTTTTTTGTTTTGTTTTGTTTTGTTTTTTGGCACTCAAATATGGATCTCTTTCTGACTACTTAAAGACATCCAAATGTCACAGGAAGTCCCTACAACCCTATGGCAAAGCTCAAAATTGATTTTTATGTGGATATGGAAAAATTATCTACTGCCTATTTTTTTTTTTACAAATAGTTTATTGTCAAATTAGTTTCCACATAACACCCAGTGCTCATCCCCACAAGTGCCCTCCTCCATGCCCATCCCCCCTCCCCCCCACATCCATCAGTCCTCAGTTTTTGTCAGCATTCAAGAGTCTCTCATGGTTTGCCTCTCTCCCTTTCCCCCACCATTTCCGCCCTTCTTCTCCCCCTTGTTCCTCCGTCAAGTTCCTCCTAATCCTCCTATACGTGCAAACATATGATATTTGTCCTTCTCTGCCTGACTTATTTCGCTCAGCATAACACCCTCAAGGTCCATCCATGTTGCTACACATGGCCAGATTTCATTGTTTCTCATTGCCATGTAGTATTCCATGGTATAGATAAACCACATCTTCTTGATCCATTCATCTGTTGATGGACACTTAGGCTCTTTCCATGTTTTAGCTATTGTGGAGAGTGCTGCTATGAACATTGGGGTACATGTGCTCCTATGCCTCAGCATTTCTGTATCCCTTGGGTAAATTCCTAGCAGTGCTATTGCTGGGTCATAAGGGAGTTCTATTGTTAGTTTCCTGAGGAACCTCCACACTGTTTTCCAGAGGGGCTGTACCAGTTTACATTCCCACCAACAGTGTAGGAGGGTGCCCGTTTCTCCACATCCTCGCCAGCATCTAGAGTTCTCTGATTTGCTCATTTTAGCCACTCTGACTGGCGTGAGGTGGTATCTCAGTGTGGTTTTGATTTGTATTTCCCTGATGAGGAGGGATGCTGAGCATCGTTTCATGTGTCTGTTGGCCATCTGGATGTCCTCTTTGGAGAAGTGTCTGTTCATGTCTTCTGCCCATTTCTTCACTGGGTTGTTTGTTTTTCGGGCGTGTAGTTTGGTGAGTTCCTTATAGATTCTGGATATTAACCCTTTATCTGATATGTCATTTGCAACTATCTTTTCCCATTCCGTTGGTTGCCTATTAATTTTCTGGGTTGTTTCCTTGGCTGTGCAGAAGCTTTTAATCTTGATGAGGTCCCAACAGTTTATTTTTGCTCTTGATTCCCTTGCTTTTGGGGATGTGTCAAGTAAGAAGTTGCTGCGGTGGAGGTCAAGGAGGTTGTTTCCTGCTTTCTCCTCTAGGGTGTTGATAGTTTCCTGTCTCACGTTCAGGTCCTTTATCCATTTTGAGTTGATTTTTGTGCATGGTGTGAGAAAATGATCTAGTTTCATTCTTCTGCATGTTGCTGTCCAGTTCTCCCAACACCATCTGTTAAAAAGGCTGTCTTTTTTCCATTGGATATTCTTTCCTGCTTTGTCAAAGATCAGTTGGCTGTATACTTTTGGGTCCACTTCTGAGTTCTCAATTCTGTTCCATTGGTCTATGTGTCTGTTTTTGTGCCAATACCATACTGTCTTGAGGATGACAGCTTTGTAGTAGAGGCTGAAGTCTGGGATGGTGATACCTCCCGTTTTGGTTTTATTTTTCAGTATTACTTTGGCTATTCGGGGTCTTTTGTGGTTCCATACAAATTTTTGGATAGTTTGTTCTAGTTTTGAGAAGTATGCTGGTGCAATTTTGATTGGAATTGCATTGAATGTGTAGAGTGCTTTAGGTAGTAATGACATCTTAACTATATTTATTCTTCCTATCCATGAGCATGGAATGTTTTTCCATTTCTTTGTGTCTTCTTCAATTTCCTTCATAAGTTTTCTATAGTTTTCATCATACAGATCTCTTGTATCCTTGGTTAGGTTTATTCCGAGGTATTTTATGGTTTTTTGTGCAATTGTGAATGGGATCAGTTTCTTGATTTCTCTTTCTGTTGCTTCATCATTGGTGTATAAAAATGCAACCGATTTCTGTACGTTGATTTTGTACCCTGCAACTTGGCTGAATTCTTGGATCAGTTCTAGTAGGCTTCTGGTGGAGTCTGTCGGGTTTTCTATGTAGAGTATCATGTCATCTGCGAAGAGTGAAAGTTTGACTTCCTCTTTGCCAATTCTGATGCCTTTGATTTCCTTTTGTTGTCTGATGGCTGATGCTAGGACTTCCAGCACTATGTTAAACAACAGTGGTGAGAGTGGACATCCCTGTCGTGTTCCTGATCTCAGGGGGAAAGCTCTCAGTTTTTCCCCGTTGAGGATGATGTTAGCTGAAGGCTTCTCATAGATGGCTTTGATGATGTTTAAGTAGGTTCCTTCTATCCCAACTTTCTCGAGAGTCTTTATTAAGAAGGGATGCTGTATTTTGTCAAATGCTTTTTCTGCATCTATTGACAGGATCATATGGTTTTTATCTTTTCTTTTATTGATATGATGGATCACATTGATTGATTTGCGAATGTTGAACCAGCCCTGTAACCCAGGAATGAATCCCACTTGATCTTGGTGGATGATTCTTTTGATATGCTGCTGGATTCGATTTGCAAGGATCTTGTTGAGAATTTTTGCATCCGTATTCATCAAGGATATTGGCCTATAGTTCTCTTTTTTTGCTGGATCTCTGTCTGGCTTGGGAATCAGAGTGATGCTGGCTTCATAAAATGAGTCCGGGAGTTTTCCTTCGACTTCTATTTTTTGGAATAGCTTGAGAAGAATTGGGATTAATTCTGTTTTAAATGTCTGGTAGAATTCCCCAGGGAAACCATCAGGTCCAGGGCTCTTATTTGTTGGGAGATTTTTGATCACTGATTCGATTTCTTCACTCGTTATGGGTCTGTTCAGGTTTTCTATTTCTTCCCGTGTGAATTTTGGTAGTGAGTGTGTGTTTAGGAATTTGTCCATTTCTTCTAAGTTGTCCAATTTGTTGGCATATAATTTTTCATAGTATTCCCTGATAATTGCTTGTATTTCTGAGGGGTTGGTTGTAATAAGTCCATTTTCATTCATAATTTTGTCTATTTGGGTGCTCTCTCTTTTCTTTTTGATAAGCCTGGCTAGAGGTTTGTCAATTTTGTTTACTTTTTCAAAAAACCAACTCTTGGTTTCATTGATCTGTTCAATTGTTTCTTTGGTCTCTATGTTGTTTATTTCTGCTCTAATTTTTACTATTTCTCTTCTTCTACTGGGTTTAGGGCGTTCTTGTTGCTCTGCCTCTAGCTCCTTTAGGTGAGCTGTTAGATTTTGGACTTGTGCTTTTTCTAATCTCTTGAAATAGGCCTGGAGAGCAATGTACTTTCCTCTTAGGACTGCCTTGGCCGCATCCCATAGATTTTGAATTGTTGTGTTTTCATTTTCATTTGTTTCCATATATTTTTTAATTTCCTCTCTAATTGCCTGATTGGCCCATTCATTCTTTAGAAGGGTGTTCTTTAACCTCCATGTTTTTGGCGGTTTTCCAGACTTCTTCCTGTAATTGATTTCAAGTTTCAAAGCATTGTGATCTGACAGTGTGCATGGTATGATCTCTATTCTTTTATATTTATTGAGGGCTGCTTTATGTCCCAGTATGTGATCTATCTTGGAGAATGTGCCATGCGCACTTGAGAAGAAAGTAAATTCCCTGGCCTCAGGATGTAAAGTTCTAAATATATCCGTCAGATCCATCTGGTCCAATGTGTCTTTCAAGTCCATTATTTCTTTAGTGATTTTCTGTCTGGTTGACCTATCCATTGCTGTAAGCGGAGTATTAAAGTCCCCTGCTATTAGCACATTCTTATCTATAAGCTTGTTTCTGTTTGTGATTAATTGTTTTAGATATTTAGGTGCTCCCATATTCGGTGCGTAGACATTTATGATTGTTAGTTCTTCCTGATGGATGGACCCTGTAATTATTATGTAGTGCCCTTCTTCATCTCTTGTGATTGTCTTTAATTTAAAGTCCAGTTTGTCTGATATAAGTATCGCTACTCCGGCTTTCTTTTGATTTCCTGTAGCATGATATATATTTCTCCATCCCCTTACTTTTAATCTGAAGGTATCTTCCCGTCTAAAATGAGTTTCTTGTAGACAGCATATTGATGGATTTTGTTTTTTAATCCATTCTGCTACCCTATGTCTTTTGATTGGAGCATTCAGCCCATTTACATTCAGTGTTATTATTGAAATATGTGGGTTTAGAGTCTTTGTATCTTTTGTAGGGTTCATGTTTGTGGTGGTGTCTCTGGTATCTTTGTTCCTTGCAACCTTTCCTTCAGAGCATCCCCCTCAGGATTTCTTGTAGGGCTGGCTTCGTGGTGACAAATTCTTTCAATTTCTGTTTATTTGGAAAGGTTTTTATCTCTCCTTCTATTTTGAATGACAGGCTTGCTGGATAGAGGATTCTTGGCTGCATATTTTTACTGTTCATCACATTGAAGATTTCCTGCCATTCCTTTCTAGCCTGCCAAGTTTCAGTAGATAGGTCTGTCACCACTCTGATAGGTTTCCCTTTGTATGTTAGGGCCCTTTTCTCCCTAGCTGCTTTCAAAATTCTCTCTTTGTCCTTGTATTTGGCCATTTTTACTATGATATGTCGTGCAGAAGATCGATTCAAGTTACGTCTGAGGGGAGTCCTCTGAGCCTCTTGTATTTCCACATTTACTTCCTTCCCCAGGTCGGGGAAGTTCTCTGCTATAATTTGTTCCAGGACTCCTTCAGCACCTTTCCCTCTCTCTTCCTCTTCTGGGATTCCTATGATACGGATATTGTTGCGTTTGACCGTATCGCTGAGCTCTCGAATTCTTCTTTCCTGTTCCTGGATCAGTTTGTCTCTTTTTTTGTCAGCTTCTTGTTTTTCTATAATGGTGTCTTCTAAATCACTTATTCTCCTTTCTGCCTCTTCAATCCGTGCATTGGAGGCCTCTAATTTATTATGTATCTCATTTATCGCATTTTTTAATTCTTCATGCCTATTTTTATTTTCCATTCTGTCTGTAGCCATAGTTTCTTTGATGTCGCCTATGTTTTTTTCAAGCCCAGCTATTAATTTTACCATTATTATTCTAAAATCTTGTTCAGTTATGCTGCTGATATCTGTTTTGAGCAGTTCATTAGCTGTCATTTCTTCTTGGAGTTGCTTTTGAGGAGAGCTCTTTCATTTCATCATTTTAGTTAGCTTTCCGGCTCTTGTCGGTTTTAAAGACCTGTTATCTCTCTGTATCTATGAGTGCTGCTATATCCAAGAAGACTCTTTGACTGTCCAGAGCCTATCCTTTCAGTGAGTGTTTTTTGAATGGTATCTCTTGTTGGGACCTTGGTTATTTTATTTTCCTATTCGTAGTGATATTTGGGACTCTCCAGCCTGTGTACTCTGGCTTGTTTCTTGAGGTAGCCCTGGAAAAGAAAACAGACAAACACACAGGGAGCAGGAGCACACAAACGCACAGGCTAATTCAACTAACATGCAAAGTGAGAGGGAAAACGAAAAAGTTAAGAGAAAAGACGGAGAAGGGAAGGCGAATAATAGGGAGTATAAAATACATAAAAGGGTCAAAAAAGAGAATAGAAAAGGAAAAAAGAAGAAAACTGATGGACAAAGAACGGTTTAAAGCATATAACCGGATTTTCTAGCTACAGTTAAATAGCCGTGTGTATGCAGTGCTGGTTGAAGAGCATAGAGAAGGAGAGAGAAGATCGGGTGGGATGAGGTACAATTGGAAATAGAATGAACAGGCAGAAGGGATACGAAGCTTTTTTCAAAGAGGTAAAGGGTAGAATATGGTTGGATAGGTGAGAGAAGAATGCTATTATCCAGAGAAACTATATAGTCTAATTACTCCTGAGAGAAAGAGATGAAAAGGTCGGGAGGTGTAGAATTTACATCTACAGAATGGACTAAATTTGATTAAGTATGCTGGTGACCAGAGGTAATCAGGTCAGTGTTCTGCGGAAAAAAAGAAAACAAAAACAAAAACAAAAACAAAAAAACAAACAACACACACAAAAAAAGGGGGGGGAAGGGAGGAGGGCAGCTCTCAAGCAGGGATGGGCGTGGTGTGATCCAATGAGTCAGGCGGCAGTTCTGCCTGGAGGCTGTAGGGAGGAGAGTGGCTGCGCTCCACCTCGCTTTTATAGGCGTGTAAACTTCCTGAGCCAGGGGCTCAAAGTTTGTTGATCTTTTCAACCCAGGCCAATCCCAGACTCTAAATCCTAGGCCAAGCACCCCGCTGAAATTGCCACAGGAGATCCCCTGGCTTTCGCCTCAGGGCGATTCCAATCTTCCAGGCTAGCTCTGGGGGTGGAGCCAGAAGCCTCTGCTCCTTTGTCCTCCGGGTGGGGCTGGGGGGCCTGGGCGGGGCGGGGGGCTTTGTCTGCCGGCACGCTGAGCCCGCTGGAGTGAGGAAATTAAGTTCCCTCTGTGTCTCGATCACCCAAAACACGAACTCGAGGTCACATCTGCCAGTTTTTAGCGCCTTGCCTTCCCTCTAGAGTTCCAGCCAGCTAGGAGCATGGACGTCGGTGCCTGTGCGCCTCCTCAGGGCTCCAGGCCCACCTTCAGGGTAATGGCTGCAGGCGCGCAGCCTCTCCCAGCCAACCAGGGGCCAGCACAAAGAAGCAAATCGGAGCGCAGCCCCTCCTGGGCGACTTGGAGCGTGGAGGGGCCTGACGAGCAGGTATTTTGTGCGCAAAGATTTTCTACGCCCCAAGCGGAGGTTTTTCTGTTTCAGACTCTCTTTTTCCCCTCTCAGTCCCCACAGAGGGGGTGGCCCGTCTCTCCAGTCTCCAATCCAGGCCTGATTTTTACTTCCCCAGTTCGCACTCACGTTAGAAGGCTTTCTCAGTGGAGTCTGTGTCCTTTCTTTCCCAATCTCTTGGGTGTGGTACGGTTTCTGATGGCTTCAGATCTTTTCCGTGTGATTCCTGGGCGCGAGTGCAGGTACGGAGCTCCCTACTTCTCCGCCATCTTGCCCCTCCCCCCCCACTTCAATCTTATAATTAGGAAAGGGCTAGAGTTAATGATCTTTTTTTTTTCATTTAAAATAGGGAGTTCTCCTTCAGAGTGAAAACAATTGTCTTCTTGCTTGATCTAGAATATTTTTTCTCTTGTATAATGAAATGACATTCTCAATAATAATTTTGATGTAATATGCCTATTTTGCCATAAGTAATAGCCTTTTGACTGATTTCCTAATGCAATATTATGGTGTGGGATAGTGGACCAACAATTGAGGAAGGTATGACTGCTAAATAGAAAAGATTGACCAGTTTCACGGTGTGGCCAACTTTGGTTTTTCCTTTTGTTCTATTAAAATGTGCAATAGTTCATAGTGAAGACAGTGTATCAAGATTTGTTTTAGATGGTAGAACAAAAACAGAGATAACTCTTTTGCATTACGGTATGTAAACCATGTTATCATATAGGTAGAGGATGATCTTTCATGTATTTGGATACTTACTAGATTTTAGTTTTTTCATATAAAAACCTTGTAAGTAACATCTTCCAAATTATGAGTCTTTTTAACTAAATACCCTTAGAAAAAAATTTTTAATGTGTATTTATTTTTGAGAGAGAGAGAGAGAGAGAGAGAGAGAGAGAGAGTGAGAGAGTGAGAGAGAGTGAGCGCACTCAGGGGAGGGGCAATGACAGAATCCAAAGCAGCTCTAGACTCGGAGCTGTCAGCAGAGCCCAAAGTGGGACTCGAACTCATGGAACACGAGATCATGACCTGGATGCTTACCGACTAATCCACCTAAGGTCCTCTAACTAAATATACTTTTTAAATTTATTTGCAATTTACCTAGTTCTTCACATGATTCCAATCCTTTGAAATTGGTTGTCTTTCTTATGACCCACATCAGGTTTTATATTGGTAAATGCTCCATGCGTACTTGAAAAAAAAAAAAGTATTATGTTGTTGTTGGAAGTGTTCTGTCTATTCCAGTTAGGTCAAGTTTCCTTATTGGGTTGTTCAGGTCTTCATCTTTACTTATTTCTTTTTTTTCCTGGGTGTTCTATCAGAAATTGAGAGGGATATGTTAATGTCTCCAATTATGACTGATGAAAACCCATTGCAGCAGGGGCAATGGGAGTTTTAAAAGTAAAATCTAACCCTGAGGGAGAGAGAGTAATACCTGCCAGGCACAGAACTACAGGTGTGGACGCCTGTAAAGGCCATACCGCCAAGACCCACTGAAAGAAAATGCACACCTGCTTTGGCCTTCCCATCCCCTCACCAGGATAACAAGTTCTGGGGAAAAGTTACAATGGAATACAGCTGTGGGATGGGCAGGACACAGACTCTGAGGTGCAGTGCAAAAAGGGAAAACCTAAAGCTGAGAGTGGAGCTAAAATTTAGAGTAACCGCCAAACACCTAAAAATAAGATATTGTTAGAACAATATCACTTATTATTATCATTATTCTAGGATGCCCATTTGTTCCTGTGCTCTTAAAAATTATCAGTCTTCTAACTATTTCTTTGAATACAACACAGTTAGTGTTAAATTCATAAGTGGTGACTCTTCAGTCTATTTCTCTTGATTTTTGTTCGTTGTGTCATCTTGTCTTATTGTAGAACCCATTCTTTTTTGATGGGTTCCAAACAGTATATATTTATAAGTTAGAAGGGACTTGAGGCTTAGGATGATGATATCTTATTCAAAAATATATTAAATTAGTTCTCTCGAGGAGACAGAGAAAGTAATAGATCTAGAACAGCTTAATCTTACTGGGGATTTTGGGGCACATGGATGGCATCTGACTTTGTTTGGTTCAGGCCATGATCTCATGGTGCATGAGTTCAAGTCCTGCACTGGGCTCTCCGCTGTCAGCACAGATCCTCTGTCCTTGGACCCTCTGCCTGCTTCTCTCCCTGCCCCTACCCTGCTTGTGCGTGTGCTCTCTCTCTCTCAAATAAACATTTAACAAAATCGCGCTGGGGATTTGGATCATGTACCACTAGACTTCCCACCCTGTATGTTCAGGTTCATTTACAATTCATATTTTTTCTGATAATATAACCTTTTATGGTTCTTGCTCAGAACATAGTTATTTATGAATTTGCCCCTTCTTATCAGATCCTGAATACATTTTTTTTCTTTTAAAGAATTGGCAGAAGCCTTTGAGCCAGGCATACCTGCCTGAATTTTCTTCCTTCCCTGAGTATTAGCCCCTTAGTTCTGCACTGTCTTTTAATTATTTCTGTTAACTCACAGTTTGAAGGTCAGTCTTAATTTCTTAGTCTGTCATTGGTGGTCTAAATATAGTTTTATTTACATTTCCAATATTATGAGTAAGAATAAGCATTTTGCAATAGGTTAACATTCCATGTGCATTTATTTTCTTATGGATTATCTTTTTATATTTTTTTCCTCCAAGGTTTTATTTAAATTCAAGTTAGTTAACATATAGTGTAATATTGGTTTCAGAAATAGAATTTAGTGATTCATTACTTACATATAACACCCTGTGCTCATCCCAACAAGTGCTCTCCTTAATGCCCATCACCCATATGGCCCATCCCTCCACCCATCCCTCCAGCAATCCTCAGTTTGTCCTCCATAGTTATGAGTTATGAGTCTGTTATGGTTTGCCTCCCTCTTTGTTTTGATTTGATTTTTCTTTCCCTTCCTTTCCCTTATGTATTCTTACTGATGATTATATTGAGGGTGTGTGTTTTGGCAAAAATACCACTGAAATGTACCCTTCTCTGTGTATTGTATCTGAAAGGAATTGATGTTGATAGTCTTCTTACTGATGTTAATTTTTATCAGGTTATTTAAGATAGTGTCAGCCAAGTTTCTCACCGATGAAGTTACTATTTTCTCTTTGGAATTAATAATTGGGGGAGATACTTTGAAGCCATGGAAATATGATCCCCCTCCTCAAACATCCACTTATTAATATTAGCACCTTTCTTTTAGGTGCTATAACAGAAATACCACAGAATGGTGGCTTACAAACAACTGAACTTTATTTCTCATGGTTTTAAAGGCTGCAAGTCCAAGATCAAAGTGCCAGCATGGTTACATTCTGGTGAAGGCTCATTTCTGCGTTGCAGAATGCCCACTTCTCACTGCATCCTCACACTGTGAGGGAATCGGGGTGCTCTGTTGGGTCTCCTTTATAAGAGCACTAATTCCACCCATGAAGCTTCCACTCTTATGTCTAAGCACCTCCCAAAGTCTTCATCCCCTAATACCATCACATTGGGCA
The DNA here is from genome assembly GCF_003009895.1 of Hyaena hyaena. Taxonomy (NCBI): domain Eukaryota; kingdom Metazoa; phylum Chordata; class Mammalia; order Carnivora; family Hyaenidae; genus Hyaena; species Hyaena hyaena. The sequence continues at coordinate 1,871,344 of NW_024080880.1, read as the reverse complement.
TTAACATTTCCCCATATGAATTTTATAGGGGACACACACATTCAATCTATTGTAGCACTCATCCTTGGATGTAGCTTACTACACATAATACCATGGGGCTGGCCTGCTTTCCATTTTTTTCTCTCTCAACATTTTAAAAATGAAATATTTCTGTCCCTTCCACCCCAACCATTTATTCAGGTGATCCTATATTTTAGTATAGACTTATTATATTTATGTTATTCTATGAATATTAGTCTAAAATATAATTATTTACATTAATGTTCAAATTCTCTTATTCCTCACTTTTCTTCTTTCCCTCATTATTATAATTTTTATCCTTTATTTTATATAAACACACACACACACACACACACACACACACACATTTTCTGTTATAACTTCTTTGCTGAAGTTTTAAACCTGAAACTTGATCCCCTGCGATCATGACCTGAGCTGAAATCAAGAGTTAGATGCTCAACTGGTTGCCCAGTGCTCCTGTTTTTGTTTTTTTTTTGTTTTGTTTTTTAATTCTCTTTTTACCTTCTCTGCTTTTCCCACCATCTCTTTTCTGAGATGGGCTGCATTGTATTTATATCATTCTTTGAAAGTTTGTATTTCAATTGGTTTCTTTTAACTATTTTGAGATAGAGGGTTACAATTTTTATCTCCATCATGGCCACATTTTTCTGGCCTGCCTTTTTTGTTGGCTAATTTTGGTTTTTATGTCATGTTTGCAGAGGTTAGTTCATACTCTTTTCTTGTTACTTATGGTAGTTAGATGGGTGCCTTGGACCTCTAGATTCCTATGTAAGGGGCAGAACTTCAGGATTCAGAGCTCAGTGGTTCCCTTCTGACTATTAATGTGAACTCTCACAATACAGTCTTTGCTATGATCTATTCTGTCTCCAAATCTAAGGCTGTTTCAAAAACTTCTGCTAAATTTCTTTTCCTTATACATTTTTGTTTAGGATGGGCCAGAAGGGAGATTCTTGTGAGATGTGGATGGTTTTGGGAAGAAAGATGACTTCTTGTATCTGACACAGCTACAGCTACCAATCTCCTGACTTACCTTGTTGGCATGGAACATATTTTGGTCTGCAGTCATTCCACCTTTTCCTGAATACCTCTTCAGTGACTCTGACTCCTGAGACAGGTATGTGTGCTTAGCTCCATGATCAAAAGACACTAGAATTTACAGAATGCCCTATCACCAAGGACAAAGACCATTAGAATGGACATGGGTTTAGTTCATCCTCATGAAGTTCGAGCTTGTATTCTTGGGATTCTTTCCTGCTCATGATCTTCTCTTCTTGTCTCATGCCCTACCGGTTTCAAACACCAGCCTTTAGTTCTGAAACATGACCTTAAAGAGATCATTTAGCCAGCCAGAGCTGTGCAATTGCATAAGCCAATTTCCTGCATAAATTACACATCAAAATAACTCTGAATGGGTTTTCACTGACCAAATCTGAGAAATTTTGTACATTAAAATAATTAAGAGAGTAAAATAATATTCATGGAATAAAATGCTGCACACTTTCTATTGACCCTTTTGTAATTAATTTTAGGGACAAAGATAAATAAATGAATGAATATTATGCTCCCTTCAAATTACTTACTAATTCAAAGGGGCATAGGAATTACGTATTAGACAATGCTGGAAGGCATTGAATTTAAATAAGCAATCAAATAGTCCTATTTTATTCAGTGAATATCCTGTTGCTCTCTTCCTTAGTTTGATGTTCAAATTTTGCAGGTTTGGCCAATGGGAGGCCCTTGAAGCTGGATCCTGTGTCCTTTTGTTATGTTTCTCTCATACTTTTGTAATGTCTTAGCCATTTTCCAAGGATGCTTTATTCCTTCAGGTGGAGAGTATCTCAGATTAATTGTGTTCGCTGGTACTTGGGTGCATATATTTCTAGGGCCTTTCAGAGAACATGCAAAAAAGGTATAAACAGATAAATATAAATATATGAACACATATATATTCCTGTATTTACACAAATACCTATATTCTCATTCAACACCATACTTAATCTCCTAGATTGTTGTGTTTTATACTTTGGCTAAATAATAGTAAGAAACTGTGCAAAGATCAAGATAGAAATCTGAGTTGATTAATTGCTATAAATGTGTAATCTTAAAGTAGCATGATTTTTTGCTTTTACATTTTAAGATGATCATAGCTTATAGGAGTATACTTTATTGAAGAAGTACCTGGGGGGCTCAATTGATTAAGAAGCCGGTTCTTGGTTTTGGCTCAGGTCAGGATCTCCTTGTTCATGAGATCACCCCCTGCGTCAGGCTCTGCACTGACAGTATGAAGCTTCCTTGGGATCCTCTCTTTCCCTTTCTCTCTCTGCCCTTCCCTGGCTCTGTCCCACTCTCTCTCAAATAAACAACAGCAACAAAAAGAGTACAGCTTATTCAACTATTATTTTCTATCAAAAAAAAAAAAAACAAACAAACCCAAAAAACACATCCGTATCTTTCTTGCTCAAAAGAAGCAAGTACTTTATATTTTACAAATATGATAGAAATTATAGCCTGCTTAATCCTGTTTAATAAGTATGATTCTAAAGATGAACAACCCCAATAGAACTTGTGATTGGATCATACTTGGTTGACTGTATTTCACACTTCTAAGTAGACTATAAACATACATTAAATAATGAGTATCCTTCCAAAATAAATAGTGGTTCAGTGTTTAAATTTCCCTATGGTAATTCCTTTAAATGTATGTATTGTACAGATAAAACTCAGTGATTTAATTCTAGATGACTAATTAAGGTTCATGTGACTGTGGATCTGTTACTGGTAGACTGAGTGATGTATTGGGCTGGGCAGCTCTGATAATTTGAGATTGGATTTCTCACACATCTGTGATTTTGTCAGAGATCAGTGATGTAGGCTGGCTGGGCTAGGCTGGGTTCCCTATGACTCTCTTCACAGAACAATGACATAGTTAAGGGGGAAGCAAAAACACATCAAGACTTTTCTTTAAATGTTTTTTTTGAGGGAGGGCAGAGAGAGGGAGAGGGCAGAGAGAGGGAGACATAGAATTGGAAGCAAGTTCCAGGCTCTGAGCTGTCAGCACAAAGCCTGATGTGGGGCTTTGAACCATGAGGTCATGACCTAAGCAAAAGTCCCTACTTAACTGACTGGGCCACCCAGGTGCCCCAAAGCACATCAAGACTCTTAAGGTCTAGCCTCAATATGGGCACACAATCACCTCTACCTGATTTATTATCCAAATTAAGTTCATATATCTGTATCCAAATGAAGGGGCAGAGAAATATACTCTATCTCTTTAGTGAAAGGAACCACAAAATTACATTGCAAAGACTATGAACACAAGAAGGAAAGAAGAATGGGGTCAATAATTCACTTAAGACCTTGTTGTTTTTTGGTGGATCTCCCTGAAGGGTTTATTGGAAATTCAGAATTCTGGTTGGTATGTATATTAAATGTAGAGAAGAGCTGATCTAAGAATATAACTACAATGTCACTTGACTCACTCTCTCCTTCATTTAGACTTGTTTCTCTAATTCTGCAAATATGCACTGGGCCCAGATCCTTTGTTGTCACTGTTTGCACATCTAGAACATTTTTTATGTATCTATATAGCTTACTATGTCTTCTACTTTAAGACTTTGCTCAGTTGTCACCTTATTTAAAAAACATCCAGAATAACTTAAAGTAGAAGGACATCTCTATGCCATCATTTCCTTCCTCCTATCATTATTTTTTTCCACCACGGCACTTATTAACACCTAAATTTTACATGTATTTTGGCTTAATTTTAGTCTATATTCATTAGAATAAATGTACTAATAAAGCAGGGGATTTTGTGGGTTTTTTTCACTATTGAATCCCTGATATCTAGAATAATCTTGGCATTTAATATGTGCTCAATAAATGTTAGTGAGTAAGAAATAAATTGAAATAAATATTTATGTAGAGTTAATTTTTAATTGAAAAATATTTATTTTCAAACTTAATAGTATATCAGGATTTTATTTGGCTATAAGTTATAGAGATACACTTGCCTTCTCAGAAATGGCTTAAGCAACATATAGTTTTATCTTCCTTTCTCATAAAAGAAGTTCATATTTTATCAGTTCAGGGCTACTGTGGTGGCTTCATAACATAACCATTGCCTCAGGGTCCTAATTTTCATCTCTTACCATTTTTTAATCCTGATTCATGTTCTTAGTTTTGCATCCTGCTTTGAAATGTTCCAAGCAGTTCTAATCATAATGAATGGTTTCTAGGTGGGAAGAAGAGGAGAAAGAGGTACAAAATTATTTGTGAACTGGTTCAAGTAATTTTAGGGTATTCCCTAAAATCCATTCCTATAATCCCCATTAGTGTTAATGGCCAGGGCTAGGATTTATCATCATATGGCCATTTCTTACTTTTTTGGGAAATAGAGTCTTTGGACATTTTGCCACCTCCAACTAGTTATGGTTATATTTATAACCACAGAAGAGGCTCTTCTATTGTATTTTACATAAAAATGAATGCACTTTTATGTTAAATATGCTTTTAAAAATTTTGTTTATTTACTTTGAGAAAAAGAGACAGAGACAGACAGAGAGAGAAAGGGAGAGTGGGGAAGGGCAGAGACAGAGGGAAAGAGAATCACAAGCAGGTTCCACACTGTCAGCACAGAGCCTGACATGGGGTTCGAACCCATGAACTGCGGGATCATGACCTGAGGCAAACTCAAGAGTTGTATGCTCAACTGACTAAACCACCCAGGAGTCCCTAAATTTTTTTTTAATGACGAATAAGAATAAAAACTTGACTTCCAGTAACAACATTTGTAGTCCAAAGAAATTGATTAATACCAATAGACATATATATTGTTCTTCAAAACTTCATGTCATAATTTTATAAATTATATAGTTTTTCATTTCTTTCAATTGAATACACTTTTTGGCATATCTAGAAAAATTTTTTAAATGTAAAAGTTTTGACAACATTGATATTTGGTAATTTAATTACTAGGAAGTTATATGTAGTAATTTTAAAGGTCTGTTTTCTGAAATCCTTATTCAGCAGAAATACATGTGATTTTCATACCTCTTTAATAAAGACTTGGCTCTTTCAGGTAAACAGGGTCCTGAACCATGATGTTACTCAAGTACTGAAATTACATAACAAAACAAACTTGCTAATGTTGTTGTTAACCATATTTGATTTCCTCATTCTTCTAGAATATTTCATGGTGCTCATTTAGAACTATGAAGTTAAGGAAACTGGATCTCTGTAAGTTTTCCAAATTTTCCTCTTAGAAGAAAGCCTCATCCATTCAGAGTAGAAGGCGCTAGCTCATGTAAGTAATCATGTAATAATAGCTGCTTCCATGGAAATGTAACAGTGGCAAAATTGATGCATCACTTGCTAGCCACTTATTTTTGTCTACCCCAATTTCCACTAGGGGCTGTATTGTCATGTTTGTAGTCAGTACTTGCACCAGATCACTGTTAACTACAAGAACAGAAATATCAGCTCTTTTTTTTTTCCTCCCACAAATAAGAGTATGAATTAAGCTAGACTCAAATAGAATAAAAATCAGAGAATATTTTTTTCTTTTCACTGAAGACTTTTCTTGGCTGAACATTTCAGCAAAGTTCACTGAGGTTTTCTTTTTGTTCATTAGTAGCTGGATAGAGTTTGATAATGGTGATCCAAGGATAGCTAAGAATCTAACTTTGAGTCTAGATCTCGGGTTAGAGATTTGTGACAGCCCCAAACAAAGCAAAGACATGTATCAGCTCAGCTTCCTTCTTTCTTTCTTTTCTTTGCACATTGTTCTTCTGTCACAGCAAGTCACAAAAGTCACAGTCACTCCTACTTTCATTCTTTCAGTTCTCAGACAAATGTCTCTTAGTTCCTGTAACACTTCAGCTTAGTGCCCAGTCAGGCTTGCCCCATCTGGTCTTTGGATCCACACTCCTGTCTTTTTTATTTTATTTTATTTTATTTTATTTTATTTTATTTTATTTTATTTTATTTATTTTTATTTTTATTTTTATTTTATTTTTTGCCCAGTATATATTCGATTCCTGCAGGAGCTATGTCTAATAACTTCTATAAATTAGAAGGGGCACAGCCTTGAAAGAAAGCTGTTCTTATCCTATGCACCATGACAACATTAGTAATTCCAGGTGGAATTGAAAAGATTTGAATGGATAATTAGAGTTGCCAAAAAGCCTCAAATCATACTGCATCCCTCTGTAGTCAGTGGTAGGAAGTGTGATTGTAATTTTATTCTAAACTAGTATTTCACAAAGTACTTCTATCAAAAGACTATTAACAAATTCCAGGGGGCACCTGGGTGGCTCAGTCAGTTAAATGTCCACCTCTCGGTTTCAGCTCAGGTCATGCTCTCTGCAATTTTGTGAGTTTAAACCTTGGGTCAAGCTCTGCACTGGCAGCATGGAGCCTTCTTAGGATTCTCTCTGTCTATTTCTCTCTGTCTCTCTCTGCGCCCATTCCCCACTCATGCTGTCTTTATCTCTCTCAATAACTAAAAAATTCCAATCATTGAAGATCAATATGTTTATAAGATAAAATAAAATTTTTACAATAATGTCAAATTATTATAAAAGTTATTAAATACTTCTTCTCACTTTCTGTAAGTATGTGTCCTGGACTCTAACTTGATCACTCGGCAGACATTTTGACAAGGCTGTAACTAAACTCTCCTCTTACCTTTATTTGTTCCTCACATTTTTAAAAGGATTATAGTATTTACTTTAAATCATGTCTTCTATGAATTAAATGTTTCATTTAAATTTTTGGCTCTATATTACACTTATCTAATATTAATATTCCCACCTATCCTTTTATTTTCATGTACATTAACTGGATTTTCTGCCCTTTTTGTTTTTAACTTTGCTGTTTCAGTACATTTGTGGTTACCCTCCTTTTTATTACTGAAGTTTATCTCATATAGCTTAATTGTAAACTGAGTGAGCTCAGTTTTATCCTAAATATTGTACCTCTGCTTGGTTTAAAACATTTTTACAGCTAGCAATTTTGGTTTATAGGATGGTGTCATTGCCCAACACTTCATATTTCAAACATTCTGAACTCCCTTTAGTCCCTCAAAAGCCATGATCTCTTTTACTAGTCCTTGGTTTCCATTCTATGGTAATGCAATTCCTACACCTTTGATCACATATACAGAGAAAAAAACATATACATCTTTCTAGACCTAAATGCCAGTTCAAGAGGTCTTTTTTTTTTTTTTTAGCAAATATTAGAAGTCGTGACATGTGTTTACATAGCACCCTAACTTGACACTCCCTAATGCCTATCATGCTTTATTGAAAAATATGTGTAATAGAAACTATATAATGGTTTTAAGCATGTGACTCATACGAAAAAGAACTCCATATTCTCTATTTCTAAGTTCAGAAGAGTCTTCGCTGTTTGGGTCAACCATTACCCACAAGCTTTAGGGTGAGATACAAGTTCAGAAAACTCTTCCTAACACCCAATCCCTACAGCTTACTTCCCAGTCAATATAAAAAAATAATTAGGGAGAGAGCTGAGGAAGGTACTTCAGAAATTCAGAGTTTGTAGTGAGAGTCTATGGGACATGGAAAGGAGAGAGGGGCACCTCCTAGTTGTAAAGTTGAGGGCAAGGTCTTCAAGACTGGCTCTAAGTTAATAATTATTTAAGTCACTGTTAAAATATACATGAAAATTCATTATTCTATTGTCTTTATTTTTTTGATTGAAAATTTCATTAATAAAACTTAAAACTAAGTTAAAAATGTAAGAGTGGGAACCAAAGGAAATAATTTACAAATACTCAGTGCAAGAATGGAAGTCTAGGATTCTCTGGTTAGATATAAAGTTAGTTAGCACATTTAGTAACATGCCCCTGTGCTGCCAGAACAGGAACAAAATAATTGGGAGAGAAAGTATGGTGGGAGGCTGATAGAGCAGGAGCACAGACTGCCAACCACTCCCAGTACTTGCCCCCCTGTAGGCATTTTAAATGGAGCCCTATGTATCAAAAAGCCTGTATAAAAATAGGAGAATTTTAAATTATTGGGAAAAAAAACATTGCCTCATCATAGTGGGGAAGAGTGTTCAACAGAGAAATAACATATTAAGCCCCTTGGAGCTGTACCAAAACATGAAGTCAAAGTTCATTAGGCAAACACACATGCCAAAGAAGTCACCTTATAAGGGTGACCTCATCTGTGGGGGCATGATGGGAGCGATGTGTGTCCACTTCTAGGCCTCAGACACTTCTAGTCCTCAGACACCATGCTGGAACAAAAGTTACGCTCATTCAAATAAAGAGACAAAGTTCTCTTTCTTCAACTCCTCTAGAGGGGGAGATATTTGAAAAATACTCTTGCCTCCCCTTCAAGCTTCTATGCAATACAGAAGGTTCACCTTGAAGAGGGTGATAATCATGGAGAAAAAGACACTTGAGCAGGAAATTAGTTTGTATTTGAATAATGAACACAGTTGGGTCTCAAAACAAAAATCAGACTGTTCTAATGATTGAAAATGGTGAAAATCTATAGAAGAGAATTGTACTCTCATTAAGATTTTCCACTACCCAGTGGTGATGTAGGTTTGACATGCCACGCTAGATGCAGAATTTGGAGAAATAGAACTACTCCTTATTTATTTTTTTGGAGAAATCTCCTAAAGAAAATACCAAATACCAAATATACAAATATTTTTCCTAAGGACAAAAGCTATGTCTGTCCTGCCCTCCAATATTTGCCTATAATCGAGCATGATAGGTAATTAACAAACATTTGTATAATAAATGAGTAAAGAAGTAAATCCATGACTTATCTCAATGTTCAGGAGTTAATTGTCCAGCAAACAGATAATTGCAATATAGTATGATTAGTTTTGTGAAAAGAATAGGTAAAGTAATCCAAAAATAATTTTGAAGCATCAGAGAAATATTACCTGAGGAAGTGAATTTTAAGCTGAGGGTTAAAGGATGATTAATTTGCTAGGGAATTGGGGAGATGATTACAGAGACAAGTGCAAGTCAGCAAGGTTGAAAATGACAATGGCACTCTCAGTTACTAAAATTAATTCATGATTCTGTCATAGAAAAGGAATGGTGAAGAAATAGATGGGGCTGAAAAAGTAAACAGGGGACAAATATTAAGAGGCTTTATACATTTGGACTTTATCTTGAGATTAGTGAGAACCCATGGGTAATTCTGTAGTTTGGTTTATCTATTGTTGTGAAAGAGTATATGTATCAGTTATAATTCTTTTTGTTATTATTTTTATTTTTATTTGAGTGAGAGAGAGAGAAAGCACATGAGTGAGGGAGAGGGCTTGGGGGGTCAGAGAAAGAGAGAGAGAGAGAGAAAGAGAACCTTAAGCTGGGTCCCCACTCAGTGTGGAGCCTGATGGAAGGCTTGATCCCATCCACGACCCTGGTATCATGGCCTGAGCTGAAATCAAGAGTTAGCTGAAATCAACCAGCTCAGGTGCCCCTCAGTTATAATTCAGGTGCACCTTAGTTGTAATTCTTGATTACCAGTTTCAGAGAAATTTTAGCCCAAATATTTAAAAGTAAAAAAGATACATCATTGTATAACATGACTGAAATCTAGGCATGTATAATACTAGTCATGATTGGGTTCAAGGTTAAAATCTTTTGCTCAGTAGGCTTTGATCTCACAGTTTAGGTTTTTGTTGTATTTCTTTCTTTCTTGGGCTCTATATGGTAAATGTAAAGTGATAGTAACTGCAAATCTTACATTCTTTCACATTGTAGTTCTGATTTAGTTTGATGGGTACAAATGCTCATTCTTGAACCAATGTCAGTGAGTTGACAATTGAGATTGTTTGTTGGACTAACTCAAAACATGCTGTAGGTTACCTCTGCGCATCCCCCAGAAATTTTCCCTGGGTTTATAAGGTAAAAAAAAATTATAATAATAGTAAAGTGTTGTCTCTTTCACTCTGATTCTTTTTCAAAGGTACATAGAGTTATATGTTTTAATAACATGTTGTATCATACTATGTTGAACGCAGTAATTTTCTATGAAGTCAAACATAAAAGTGATTTTTAAAAATATAGCATAATGTTATTTATTTTATAATGTAAAAAAGAAAAAGGTTTATAACTGCTATTTCAATTAATATTTTAAAGTCTTCTCTATTTTAATTTCTAATATCATAACAGATATGATCCACATACACAAACCTCTTGGGGTCATCAGTAACACCCAAAGAGTATGATAGGTTCCTATGACCCTAAAATTTGAGAACCAATGATATAGTAACAGTTTCCAAAATCTTGGTGGCTTAACACAATGAATATGCATTTCTCACTTACATTCTTTGGTATCTATAGGCAAGCAGATTATTGCAGTCAATAAGAAGTCCATGTTATGGAATAACCACCATCTCAATTACTGTTCTCTGATAGACTGGGGGTGGGGAGAAGGGGAGAAAGATAGAGATATATAAAGTCTCATCAGGTATTACAGTGCTTGACCCCAAATTAAAACCGTTTCTGTCATGTCAAATGACTAAATTTAGCTGTAACATATAACTGTAAGAAGGGAGAGAAAATGCAAAACCTACCGTATACTTAGGGTGAGAGGTATTTGGCAAAGAAAGTTAATGAGTACCACAGGATGACCAGAAGAGGAAAATCAAAGTAAGTTTTTACATTTATAAAAAGGAGGATGAATAGAAACTAGGAAAAAATAAGTTATTTTAAAGTAAAATATAGGGGATACATCAGTAGAAATGGTGGAATAGGATCCAAGGCATCCTTCCAGAAAAGCAATGAACAAAATGGCAAAAACTGTCAGAAAACAAAAATATATGAATAGAAACTAAGCTGAGAAATTCTAGGCCTTGGATTTAGTATAAAAATATTTTAAACCAACTATTTTATATATGCTCAGAGACCTAAAGGAAATCATGATGTGCAAAGAACTAAATGAAACAATGAGAACCATGTCACACTAAATAGAGAACATTAGTAAACAAAATTACACAGTATAAAAAGCTGAGGGGGTGTATGGGTGGCTCAGTTGGTTAAGTGTTTGACTCTTGATTTTGGCTCAGGTCATGATCTCACAGTTGTGAGATAAGCCCTGTGTCTTACTGGAGCCTGCTTAAGATTCATTCTCTCTATCTCTCTCTCAAAAATAAAAAAAAAAAGAAGAAAATATAATTATGAAAAATAAACAAAGCCTAAGAAACCTGTGAGACACCTTCAAGTATACCCAGGCATGGATAATAAGAGAACCCAGAGGAGAGGAGGGAAGTAAAGAAGTATAAGAAATATTTGAAGAAATTATGATAAAAACTTTATCATTTGATGAACTACATATGAATCTACATATTTGAGAATTCCCAGTTCAGATTAACCCAAAGACATCACACTGAAACACATTATAATAAAACTGTTGAAAGCCAGAGACCAAGAAAATCCTCAAAGCAGCAAGAGAGAAATGACTCATCATATACAGGAGATCCTCAAAAATATTAACATTTGATTTTTTTTATTAGAAACCATGGAAACCAGTTTAGGAATTTAGTACTTCAGTTTACTAGAAATGATATACTATAAACTGTTGCACCAAAAATAAATAATAAATAATAAACTGGAATAAAGAGATCTAGAAGGGATAGAATCAAACCCAAAGAATCTGATGATTGATTAAATGTGGGTTCTCCCATGTAGTTTTGACTTGCAGTAGAGCGGATTGGGATGTACTTCATTAAGATAATAAGAAGAGCACAGAAAATGCTCAGAGGTGAGATCATGATGTCAATTTCATACATGGAATTCAGTATCTTAGCAAATAATAAATGGAAGCAATAAAGTGGGTGCTGAGACTAGAGGTTGATGACTGGAATATATAAGCATGTATTGGCAGTTGAATTCAAGGAACTAAAGGTAATTTCTTATGCAATGTGAAAAGACCCATGACAACAGAACCCTGAGGGCACCACAGATTTTAAAATAGGAGTGAAAAGATTAGAAAAGGATGAGAGTGTTATCAGGAAAGCCAACGAAGGATAATATTCCAAGGGTAGAATAGACAGAATTTCTGAGAAGTATCCATTTGCTTCTGTGAGAAATACGTTTTTGTTGTAAAAGATTTAAACACTATTGATTGGGTCAGTTCACTTACACTCCTGGAACAGGAAGTAGGTTCAGCCTATACTTAAACCAAATGGATTTTCAAATTTCATTCCACTCAACATTTCTCGCTTACCAGAGCACATGGGTGGCTCAGTTGGTTGAGCGTCTGACTTCAGCTCAGGTCATGATTTCACAGTTCATGGGTTCGGGCCCCCCATGTGAGGCTCTGTGCTGACAGCGAGCTCAGAGCCTGGAGCCTGCTTTAGATTCTGTGTCTCCCTTTCTCTCTGATCCTCCCCTGCTCTCTCTCTCTCTCTCAGAAATAAAATTTAAAAAAATTAAAAAAACCTTTCTCGCTTACCAAACAGTAACCTCTGGGCATACATGTGCATGCATATATGTACACATTTATTCATCTATGTCTTAACTCAAATTTCCTGAATAATAGCTGTAATAAGCAAATTGAAAAAAAGCTTATAGAAGTAATAAATTCAATTATATTCCCTTGCATAATAATTTTTAAAATGAAATAAATTAACACATAGCAATTTTAACCAAGTTACAAGATGATCACTTTTAATGTTTGGTGTGTGTGCGTGTGCATGTGTGTGTGTACATATACAGCTATTTTTTAAAATGCTTTATTTATTTCTGAGAGAGAGAGGGAGACAGCGTGAGCAGGGGAGGGTCAGAGAGAAAGGGAGTCACAGACTGAAACAGGCTCCAGGCTCTGAGCTGGCAGTCAGCACAGAGCCCGACACGGGGCTGGAACCCACGAACCGCGAGATCATGACCTAAGCGAAAGTCGGACACTTAACTAAGCCAGCCAGGCGCCCCTATATTTTCTGAATATATCTTTAGAGAATGAGGTGGGACTTCAGTTTATTATATTGGATAAGGATCTAGGAAATTGGACTAACCCTTCTCAGAGAAAAAGCTAAGTTTTAAAAATATTTAATGTTAATGGTGAAATTAATTTAATATTAATTAAGATTAATATTTAATATTTTAAATATTTTAAAAGGCTCTCAATACCAGTTGGTAACCTAATTCCCATTAAAAATGTCCAGGAAAGCAAGGAACACAGAAGAAATCAGAGTTGAGGTAGTTTTAACCCTGAACATATTTGCAAAGTCTGTGAAACTTGAACTAACTTTTATGTGATCTCAAGCGACCAGGAAGAAAGAACAAAAACAAGATCCAATTTGGGACGTAAGGTGGTCCAGAAATAAATCTGAGTTTTCCTACACACATCCAATATTATACAAAGAAATTGCCTTGATGTTGAGTTATGCAAGCGTTAAAAAAGTTCCCAGCGAGTTATACTTCTAAGATGGTCCTCTCATCTTGTGTACATAATTCACATCAGCTGTTGGATAATAAAACCTCACGCTTTAAATTTAATTTAGAGTGATCTTGAGCCAATAGTTCCTTCCATCCCTATTAGCCACAAGCACAAATCCTTTCCGGAAAATTGCACGTATATTCTAGGGTACAGAAATATCCAGAAATTATGCTCTAAGTAAAATGAGCAGGACACAGCCAGAAGTCACTAATTCTGTAAGGTTATAAGTCATCATAAACATGAAGAAAGCATACTTTATCAATTCATAATTATCAACTCGTAATTTATTAATTCATAAAAATGTCATGGATATTATCACAAATTATAAACCAACATAGATCAGTGCATTTGAAAAAAAAAGTCAACTTTGAAAATTTCTATGGAGAAAAGGGAACAAAATATAATAATAGTCTGAACATAACTGAATGTTTAGAAACAGAAAGTAATATAGACATTAAAAATTCCATGGAGAAACTTCTACTTCCAATGATAGTTGGTACTAGACATGCCTTCTGAAAATAATAACTACAGAACTGGACAAAATTATTTCCAGATACTAATCTTAAAATAGCACAAGCCTGACTTTCCTAAGAGAAGGAATTAATTGGCATGAATTATCCTCATATTTTTCCTGCAGGCATTTTTCAGACTAGGTGTCAAAGAGGGTGACACAAGCAGAAAAACAATACTGTAGTACTAACAAAAAGAGACTGAGACTGTAGATCTGCATGGCCGAGGTTGCTGAATTTTGTGGAAAAGAATATCAGACAGGAGGAAGTTACACAGATGGAGAGCTCTGTAAATCCACAAAGGAGTTAGCTTGAATGATTGGGTAAACAAAAATCTGATAGTGCATGTGGTGAAATGTACAAAGCCAGCCTCCCCCCCCCAAAAGAGACATATAGTAAGGATCGACAGCTATGGGGGGCTATCAGCTGAAAAGTTCCAGGGCTCATGCAGGGCTAAGAGATTCATGAGTTTTAACTTGGAAGGGAGAAACATTGCTCACTACATTATTAATTCAGGAGAAACCTCAAAAGTGCTTGAGAGTAATGTCAGCTCTAACAAAGGTAAAAAAATATGCCTCTATTGGATCAAATTGATCTGAAAGCCACTTACATGCCTTAAAAAACATACAATTCAGTCTTTAAATGATGACAACAAAATACAGTCAGTAATTTAATAAATTTAATATACTCTATGTTCAGTATCAAATCAAATAGTGGCAGACATACAAAGAAGAAGGAAGATGTGACATAGATAAGAACATCAAATCGTAGGGAAAGACAGATGACAAAATTAGTATAAAATAACTTCAAAAGAGTTATTGAAAATGTGCTCAATAGTTAAAAGACAATGAAAATAGGAAGAATGGAAAATATAGAGAATCAAATGGTAATGACAGAGCTAAAAAACACAATCTGAGATGAAAAATTCGTTGTATGGGTTTAAAAAGATAGAAGATGCATTAAAAAAGACAATGAAGACATTGCAATATAAATTATCCAAACTAAGGGGCACCTGGGTGGCTTAGTGGGTTACATGTCTGACTCTTAGTTTTGGTTCAGGTCATGGTCCCAGGGTTATGGGATTGAGCCCACATCAGGCTGTGTTCTGAGTGTGGAGCCTGCTTGAGATTCTCTTTCTTCACCTTCCCTCTCCCCCACTCACACTCTCTTTCTCAAACTCAAAATAATAATAATAATAATATCCAAATTAAAACATGAAGAGAAAAAGAAAGACTGAAAAATAAAAGAGATTCAGAGACCTGTTGGAATATACCAAGCTCTATGGCATAGATATTATAGAATTACAAGAAATGAGGGGGTACAGTAAAAAATATTTGAAGATATGAGTTGAAAATATTTCCAAATTTTGAAGGAAACTGTAAGTCATTGATCTAGAAAGGTTAGTGAGACCCAAAAAGAGTGCATATGATAAAAACCTTACCAACATATAGTATATATAATTATATTGGTGAAAAACAGTCATAAAGAGAAATCTTGAAAGCCATTGGAGAGAAGAAAAAAACGTTTTTTTTCCCCCTAAAAGCTGGATTTGTATAGTACAGCAGAAACTGAGATAAATAATGTCAATACTTATAGGTGGCATACCTTTCTTTCTCCTAGGTCTTTATTTTTTTTAATATTTATTTATTTTGAGAGAGAAAGAATGTGTGTGCACAGGTACATGTGCATGAGTGGGGGAGAGGCAGAGAGAGAGAGGGAGAAGAGAATCCCAAGTTGGCTCCATGCTGTCAGTTCAGAGCCTGACACAGAGCCTCACTGGGGCTGGATCCCACAAACCATGAGATCATGACCTGAGCAGAAATCAAGAGTCAGATGCCAACCAACTGAGCCACCAGGTGCCCCTCTGCTAGATCTTTATTCTGGCAGTTTATGTTGATCTTATTAAAAGTTGAGCTAGGCTTGAAGTGTGTTGGCTGTGATCATGTTAAGTATGTCAGGCTTCAAGTCTTTCTCATCATACCTCTTATTTATAGTGGGGATAAAATTTCCAGAGTGTTTTCTTAATGTTGGTTCCATGCTCGACTTTGGGTTTTTCATTGGTGCTGTTTCCCAGAAAGCAGCTTTCCACTTGTATCTCACTGTTAATTTTTCCTTGATTCTTATTAGCATGGTGGCAGTAAGTGACTGGGGTCATTCTTTGTTGTTCTGGTAAACTCTCAGTTGTAAGCAGGTACTTTGAAGCTGAGTCTTGGGATCATAGGCTTCACAGTTCTCTCTTATCTTCATCTAGATATAATACTGGCTCTATCAATTTTTTTCCTGCCTCAGCCCTAGTGTAGATTTTTTCTCCCTGTATTTCTTTCCCATCTCCAGTGGATTTCCCCCTTTTCCCTCAGGTGCTTAGGTTTCCCTGCATTTATTCCTGTATTTCAAGGCCTTTGCCTTGGGAAATATGGGAAGGTGACTCTTGATGGAATTTCAGTACATGTGGGGTGCCACCTCCCCAGATGCAGTGGAGTTCCACCAGTAATCACAGGCTACAGCTTTTGTTGCCCTTCACCTTACAGAAAAAGGATACTAGTGACAGGGGAGATGATTCTAGATGGAGTTTTAGTAGTGCCTGCTATTTTTCTTTCCTACAGCCAACATTACTATGAAGCTTTTTTTTATTTTCACATATCTTCCCTGTGAAAGCCTAGTGGCATTCCTGTAGAGAAAATGTGTAAATTCATTTGTCTGCCACCTACAGGGACTTAGCATTCTCATATTAGCCCATAATTGGCCTTTAGGGATCAGTTGTTAATTACTAGTTGACTCTTCTTATTGAAATATATGATATATAGCAACATCTGTCCCCAGTGAGCAAATGCTCCAGTCCTGATTCTTCCTGTGGGTACCCATCTGTATTCAGATTTCTGGTAAATTATTTACTTGGGACCTCAGCTCTTTTATAAGTTTGATGAAAGCTGTTAATTTGCAGTTTGTATTAGGGTTTCAGAGAAACATAATCAACAGGATAAAGATATATATATATATATATATATATGTATATATATATATACATATACATAGATACATACGTATGTGAGAAGATGTATTATAGGAATTCACTCATGAGTTTATGGAGGCCAAGAAATTCTATGATTTGCTGTCTACAAGCTGGAGAAGAGGAAAGCTGTTCTTCAGTGCCAGTCTGAAGGCCTGAGAACAAGGAGCACTGATATTGTGGACAGGAGAATGTTGATGTTCCACTCAGGCAAATAGCAAATTCACCCTTCTTTTGCCTTTTGTTCTATCCAGAGTCTCAGTGAATTGGATGATTCCCACCTATATTAGTGAAGGCTATTTTCTTCACTCAGTCTGCTAATTCAAATGCTAATATCCTCATAGACACTCATAAATAATGTTTTGCCAGCTATCAATTTAGCCCAGTCCAGGTGACACACAAAGTTAACCACCACAAGCTTATATGATGTTTTTCTAATTGTAAAGGCAGGAGTGACGCTTTTTACAGCTCTCTGTAGTCTGAATGGAAACTGGAAGCTGAATTTCATCCAACATATTTTAGGTATCCTTCCAGCTACATAGCACGTTTCTCTCAAATTTAGTAGCTTACAACAATAAACATTATCTCACAATTTCAGTAAGGCAAGAGTCTGAATATGGCTTAGTTGTGTGCTTCTGTCTTAAAGTCTTGAATAAAATTGCAAATAAGGTGTCAACTTAGGCTGCGATCTCATCTGAAAGTTTAATGAGTTCTTCGAGAGGTTGTTGGCAGGATTTGGTTCCTTATAGGTTATCGGATTTACATCCTTCATTTCTTACTAGCAGAGAATGGGGTCAAGAATTAAGAGAGGGAGATAGAGAGGGAGAGAGAATACACACATGGTAGCAAGCCCCAAGTTAGTCTCTTATTATTCTAATCTCTGAAGTAATATCCTATTATTTTTGTCTATTCTATTAGGTGTATGTCATTAGCTACAGTACATAATCCAGAGGATAAGATTACACAAGGATGTGGATAACAGGTACAAAGATAATTGGGGCTATTTTAGAGACTATCCATCACAGAAACACGAGCAGGGAGATGTTAAAGATGTGAGCAGTTATCAATGAAACAGGACAAAGATAAACAATAGAAAAAAATTTATGAATTTGGAAATTGGTTCTTGGGGAAGATTAAATTCGTGTATCTGTAACTAGATTTACCAAGAATAAAGAGAAGCAGAAAATGAAAAGAAATAATGATGTTGAGAACAAAAGTGAAGACATACTTAAAAATTTCACTCACACTAAATAGATAATAAGGGTAACCTCTAATTTTATGCCAACAAATTTTGCAATTTTGGTGAAATAGATAAATTCCTTGAATAACAGAAATTAGAAAATTGACCAAGAAGAAATAGAAAATTAAAAAATATATACATCTGTATAAGCTCCATACCAAAGTTTCCTTCCTCATTCCTGATTTTGCTAAGTTATTTATTTTTTCCCCAATGTTTATATATTTATTTATTTTGAGAGAGAGAGAGAGAGAGAGAGAGAATCCCAGGCAGGTCCCATTCTGTTAGTGTACAACCCCATGCAGGGCTCAATCCCTTGAACTGTGAGATCATGACCTAGGCCAAAATAGAGAGTCAGAAACTGAACCAAGTGAGCCACCTAGGCCCCCCAAAATTATTTTTTTCCTAATTCATTTTCCAAAGATTTATAACTTATATTGAATTTCTCAAAGTAGGAGATTTCGATCCTACTGATTTTCTTTTTTGTTTGTCCATATTTTGTTTCATTGATTTTTATTTTTGTCACTAATACATCTTTTTATTTGTCTCAAATCTAATTTTTTCTTCCCTTTTAGCTTCTTAAGGTAGACAGCAACTAGCTTGAAGGACATCCTATTTTCTTAGGAAAGGGAAAGAGCAAGAGAGCTGGTGGAGTAAATTCTATGGCCAAGTTCTGCATGATACCTCCCACTGGAGGTGTTTTAAGTCATACGGCTATGAATAAATAATAATTTAAAAGAAACAGGAAATACATTCTCTGACAGAACTAAAGCCTCTAATAGTACCACCAGGGTAATTAAACCTGCTTTTAGCATTTAAGAAGACAGTTTAAGAAATGGATAGAGGTATTAAATGCTCTGTTTTCTTAACTTGTCTGCTTACTTTGTCACTGTTTACTGTTAGTCTCATTTGAAACTTCGTATTTTCTTCTCTGATTTTGCATTCTTCACAATAGTAATGTTCCTGCAATGTGTCTATAACTTCTCAAGAGTTTTAGCTGTGTTTTCCCTTCTGGTTATGCACTTCTTCCCACATTCCAAACACAGTAGTTATTCTTAGTTTTTTTTTAATATAAAAATATTTTAAATAATTTTCTACTTATAAAAATAATACATGACTTATAAAAAATAATACATGCTTAATGCAGAGTTCTTGAAAATTAAAGAAATGCAGACATACACATCCACAAAACACAATCTAAAATTACTTCTAGTTTCTTCCAATACCAATAATCTCTATACACAGTTAAGGTTAGGGTAATTGCAAGTTTATGATTTATTGTAATGTATGTGGTCTCTTTAATGAAAAAAAATATTATATATAACTTGCTTTTCCTATATCAACATAATTATTTTTATGTACATAAAATATTTCTCAAATAAGATTTTAAATGCCTATATATTATTCCATTTTAATAGGATTTTCATAGTCATTTACTAACTTGCCTTTGTGCATTTAGGCAAGTTGGATGTTGTTATAAATGATACTATACCACATGTTTCTTGTTTGTTTGTTTGTTTACACATTCTTGCTCATATACATATGTGTACTCTCCCTGTACATAGCATTTTTCTAATTAATTTTAGGACACATTTTAAAATTAGACATATTTTTGAGGTATTTAGTGTACGTAGCCAATTCCTATAAGAAAAGGGTATCAACTAGTATATGGTGATTTTTATATCTTTGATTTTACATTACATTTTTAGAAATTTTTATGAATCTAGGAGGTAAAACTTAACATCTCATTTTAATATATTTATTAAATATTTATATTTTATATTTGATAACAAATGATGGTGAACCTATTTCCATATATAATTGTCCATTTTTTTGGAATGATTTTTCTGTTTAGTTTTTTAAAATTCCACTGTTCACTAGACAGTTTTTATTTTTCTTATATGGGCAAAAACTTACAAGTATAAACCGATTTTCCTTTGTAGTTAAGATTCTGAATTATAAAAGTGACATAAGTTCACCAGAAATATTCTATTAATATTAAAGTGTTTAAAGTAATATCAGTAGTCTAGATTTCATGGAAAATTTGACAGAATATACCTGAATCTCAGGGACTTCCACCCCTAATGCAATATAAAGAAAAAAAAAAGTTGGAAAAATGCCCCTAAATGGAATATAGAAATGGTAGAAAATATTTCTAAAGACTGCAAACAATTTAAAAAAATTAAAAAGAACTTTAATTTCGTGTCATAACTTTGAAAACAGGAAACCCATCTGAGATCAGTATCAGGACTAGAAATCTCAGCCTTTTGTTATCCTTCTCAAAATTGTCTAGGGAACTGAGTTATTTCAACAGAATCAGAATTCTCTCCAATGTTAATGGGTAGGAAGGCAAACAGAAGTTAAGAGAAACATTTCAAAAACAGAAACAAACTAAATACCTTTAGAAAGCCTGAGGAGAGATAAAAAAGGCCATTAAAGTTTGTCACATTACAGGAAACTGCACTAAATTTGAGGAAAGAGTTAAAGCCAAATGGTATGAATGAGAAATACCTTCTCTGGATGGAGTATATCCCAGTATAAATTCTTAAATAAATATCTCAGGAGACAAAACAAAGCCTAGATATCCAGGGATACAATTTATTAGCCACTCTCTTCCCTTATGTGCTCCTACTCTTCAGGCAGCGCATAGGTGCTAAGACTCAAGCATGTGTTAGTTGATATAAAGTGGGCTAGTATATGTGTACTTAATTAGAAGAAGGAGAAAAAAGAAAATGAGTCGGAAAAAATATTTGAAGGAATAGTGCCTCCAAATTTCCTAAATTTAATGAAAAATAGAAATTTGCAGCTACAGGGATACCAGATCAACACTAAGAATAAACACAATTCCTTGTCATAAGACATAATTCAGTAAGCAAAAGGTCAAACCATAGTGGAAGAAAAATGTTGCAAAATAAATCTGACAAAGCACGTGTATCCAAAACACATAATGAACACCTGTACACAATAATAAACAAATATTTGAATAGACACCTCACAAGGAAGATATGTATAAGACAGATAAGCACATGCAAAGATGTTCAATATCTCTAATTACCAGAACAATGCAAATAAAACAACAGTGAATGTTCTGCTAAGAATGCAGAAAGCCGTAATGGTTGTTTCTCCCACACTTACAAAATCATCAACATAGCTAAATAAACTACAAAATTACAAATTTCCTTGAACTTATCAAAAAGCTTAGTGTTTAGGGCAATGAATAACCTGAAATCACAGGAAACAGAGAAGGCAGTAATATGGGATGTTAACATTTGCTTACCAGAGAGAGATGGCAGATACTGTACAGGTTGATGAGAAAATGGAACCTCCTTCTCCTCTCACCGCATTATGGTCCCATCCTAACTACGCAGTAATACATGTGGATTTTGAGGCCTGTGCATTCTCTAGGAGCAACCATAACAATTGTGAAAGCCAAACCCTGGTATATTCATATCTGTGGTAAATCAGTCTTCCCTTGCTAAAGGGCTAGTAAAAGAAAAATTCCACTGATTTCCAGGCATGAATGCTATTACTTCAGTCTGTCTTCTTTCCTAAACCTTATGCCTGGCTTTCAACAGGAACAGCAAAAACAACAAGAAACACACAATCACATGACAGAAAAAGAAGCAAAATGAAAAACAACAAAATGTAAAACACAAAATAATGAAAAGAACCATACTCAGATACGAAATTTATATTGAACTTAGATCATTGATTTTAGATTTCAAACTTTTATATGTATTGAGACATATTTAATGGCCCAGTATATGATCTGTCTTTGTGATTATTCCACGTATACTTGAAAAGAAAATGTATTCTGCTGTTGGTGGTGGGAGTATTCTGTAAATCAATTAAGTCAATTTGTTTGACAGTGTTGTTTAAGTATTTTATAACCTTACTAATTTTCTGTGTTCCTGATTTTTCAATTACTGACAGATAAATGTTGAAATATCCAGTCATATTTGTTTATCCTATTAGGATTTTATTTACTTTCTTGTCTGTGGAGTTCTTTTAACTTTAACTTTCAAAAAATATTATATATATAATATGTAATATGTTGCACATATATATATATATATATATATATAAATTAACCCCTTTGTATCCCTTTAACAAAAATTTCATTATATGTCCAGTTTGGACAATATAGTCCAATGTTCTGTTTATTTTTTTCAGTCTTTCAAAAAAATGGTTGATACTGTGTTTTATGGCTTTAGATGTTATATTTTCTCTTTTTTCATATTTCATTTATATTCTCTTCATTTCCTTGATTTTCTTTAAAATTTGTTTTATTTAACACATAAACAGACCTTATTTGCTAATTCCATGATTTATTTAATTTCATGGTCTTTTTCTCTTTACTGATTTTCTTTCTAATTACAAATTAAACGTCCCCTGCTTCTTTGCATGTCTAGTAATTTGACATCTGGGCATTATGAGTTTTACATTATTAAGTGCTGGATTTTGCTTTCCTTCTTCAAAGAATGTTTAACTTTTTTTCTTTCAGGCTGTTGTTGAGTAGCCAGATCCTTCTGTTTGGTTAAGTTCTGTTGGAGCAGGTCTAGTTATGATTAGCCCACAGTATTGTGGTGAGCTCATATTGGGGTCTCCATTGGCTGTCCTAATTGTCTGGAATTATTTGATACTGTTGTTGAAAGAAACTGAAAGGGGCGCCTGGGTGGCTCAGTCGGTTAAACGTCTGACTTCGGCTCGGGTCACGATCTCATGGTTCGTGGGTTCGAGCCCCGCGTCGGGCTCTGTGCTGACTGCCAGCTCAGAGCCTGGAGCCTGTCTTCGGATTCTGTGTCTCCTCTCTCTGACCCTCCCCTGCTCACTCAGTCTCTCTCTCTCTCAAAAATAAATGAAACATTTAAAAAATTTAAAAAAAGAAAGAAAGAAACTGAAAATGCTCCATGTCTGGGTGAACTCTTCTAATTGTTGATCCTCCAGTTCTTCAACTGCCCTGTGCCCAGCAGCATGCAGTTGCACTCTGTGTATGTGGCAGTTACTCATCATTAACTGAATCGGTGGACACCCCCTGCACATTTCTCCAGTTCTTTTTCTGTCCAGTGCCCTTCTCTCCTGTTCTCTGCCATGCAGATTGCATGTACCTGAGCTCCTTGAGCTCCCGTCTCAACTAGGTCCACTCAGTGAGACTGCCATGCTCTGCCGGGGTGCTCCTTCTCTCACCACAGTCCAATACGTTTCTTTAGGCCACATGCGGGCAAAATTATAGGGCTTAGCTCATTTGTTTCTCCTCTCAAAGAACACAGTTTTCTGCTGCCCGTTATAGGTTCTTTGAAAAGAACTATTACATATGTGTTTCTCTAGGTCTAGTTATTTTTATTTTTCAATCACCTATGATGACGGGATGGCATTGTGTTGAATATAGTTCGCCTGATAATTATGAGATAATGGGTACAATTTTTAAGCCAGTAGTTTTATTCCCTGCCTCTTATGTTTTGATGAGTCTATTCCCTGGTCTATTGCTTTGTATTTAGAGTTAGGTACTGGGAAATACCATTTGTTGTAAATGATTATTTACTTAAATTGAGACAGGAGAAATTAATAGTTTTTTAATCCTATGTACACCATATATATCAACATTGCTCAAAGATTTCTGCCTGGTTTAAGGTATCCTACCTTGTTTTCTAGCATTATTACTTGTGTAAAAGCTCATTTTTATATCTTACTTGCAATGCAAATTTTGTAGGTAATTGAGATAGATGCTCAGACTCATATAACTATCTTGAAATGAAAGTCTTCGACAGATTTATTAACTGATAGAATCAATAAATACCCATAAAATATAAATATCAAGTAATAAAATTAGTACCAAATCTATGTAACAATCAAAATCTGTATTTAGTACCTAAAATTTATGACATTTATTACATAAAGAATAACGGCAGCTTAGCACTTTATAGAAAAATATATTTTTAGTAGCAAATAGATGCAAATTAAAACAATTTTGGATACATTTATATTCCTATGAAGCTGGCAAAATGAAAGTAAACACCACATATCGACTTGTTGAGTTTATGCAATTTATATGTTTCTTATGATACTTAAAATTTAGTATGATCTTCTTTCTAGAGTTAAATTTCACAGTTAAAAAAATGGAACCAACAGAACTCTCTGTATACTTTAAAATTATATTTTCCCTTTAGGAATATGCTCCCAGAAAAGTATTCCTCCAGAAGAAATTTTAAGGTAAATTAAGCAAAACATTTATGGCCTCCATATCACTTTTATGAAAGTTGGAAATGACCTAAATATCCAACAAAAATATTATTTCTATGCAAAGTATACAAGATTAATATAATGGAATGCTGTGTATGTTTAAAATGTTAATTGTTTATCTCATCTCAAAATATGGAAATGTTTATATGAAATGCTAATTAATACAAAACACTAAGTATTATAGACCCAATGATGTTAAGTCATTTATATATGTGTAAATTAATATATATGTAAATTATAATGTTTGAATTAAATTTTAAAAATAAATAAATCCATTGTGAGTATTCAAAAGGTCCATCAGTTTACATAGTTTCCTAATAGTAAAACTGGGTATTATTTTCTACTAGTTTTAATATAAGAAGTGTGTATACAGAAACAAACTTTTTTAAAACAAATTTTCAAATTTTGTTACAAAATATTTTAAACAAAAGGACGTGAATATTTAAATAACAATTCCCTTTTTCAAATTTGTTATTTTGAAATATTAAGAAACAATTTTTAATTGCATACAGTTTCATGGAAAGAAGTGGAAGCAGGGTATAAATCCTAAGAATTCATCACACTGAACTGCTGTGTAAGAGAATCACTGTGGTGTCTCACAGACAATAGACTTTCTCTTGCAATTACCATCATTTTCCCCAGTTTCTGATTATTTTCAAAACAATAACCATGTGGGCAGTGGTTAATTGTTTATCTTCACACATTTGACACATTCTTCATTGCTTTTAGTGGATGTGAGTCTTTTACTAAACCACAATTATAATTAAGACTGATGAAATCATTAGGCTTGTTGTAAACATTCAGTTTATCCAAATAGAGTTTGGCAACATTTTAAAGGTCTTCTGTCAGGTTCATTCAATGTTTAATTATTTGTTGTTGATGTTGAATTCCTGCATGATTGTTGTCATTTGTCATTATACTCTCTTAGAGTAAGTCAACTAATTTTATTTATAATATTTCTGATCCACCCACATTTAAAATAGCCTCAAATGTTACTTTTAAAAAGTGTTAATTCGTCACTTCTATTATTAATGTAGTGGAAGCCAAGAAACATTATTCTGTTTACCCACTGGGTAAGTAAATAGATATTTAGCATTTGTGACAGACCAAGTCCTGGTGAGACAGAAATTAATATAAAAGATCATCCCTCACCTCAAGGTTCTTATGTTCTATTGCTGTGATAGTGTCATATAGACAAAATGCTATGAAAAATCTAGAGAACTCTATACAAATCCAACCAGAGTAAGGGTTTCTTAGACAAGTTTTGCTTCTCTAACTTTTTATAGTATATGTTATGAAAATAGAACAGATGTATTTTACACAATTAAACTTAGTGTTCAGAAAGTCCATTTGTCTCTTGTCTGAGATCTGTTCCTTGTGAATCTTTAAAGATTTCCTAAAAGATATGGAAACTTACAGGGAACTGTTTCCTTATTAAAAATGTGGTGAGCAAATTGACAGTTTTAACTTCAGAGGACTTTGCTTTAGAATCTTTTTAGACAGGCCAACTGGTGGGTTTTATGTCCACTATCCGGTTTCTGACATGTATATACTAAAAATCTTTTGTTCTATGTATATTGAAATAAAAAAAGAAAAATGATGACAAACACCGTAATGAACATTCTGCTTCACCAAATATCACCTAGGATGTTTGGTGAATTTTAATGATTATTGAAGATGTCACTTCTCACTACTGCTGGCAGCAAATGTTCAGGTCTTTGTATCTCACAAAAGGAATGATAGCCTGGGGTGTCATTCCTGAGTTTCATTCCAGTGAGTTTCTGATCAGTTTTAAAAGTAAAATTAGGCATTATTTAAAATAGCTGAAAATCTCTTTGAAGGATTAATTTTTTCAAAGTACCCTTGATTGAAATAATTTTGCTATTTTACAGTTGCTCAAGAGCTTTTTCAAAGGCCTTATCTAAAGAAATAAAATTATTTTGTGAATAAATTTATAGGGCAGCATACAATAAGTGTTTTATATAACTTACTAGCAAACATTTCCTTTTAAAAAATAAAAACAGTAAGTAACATCGTCTAAAACTTACTGTGGATCAGTTAAGATGGTGGTAGTCAAATGTGGTTACAACTTAAGATCACTCGGAGTGTTTTTGAAAAAATACTGAAGAAAATAAAACAACCATAGAACAAGTAATCCAAATTTCTAGGGAAAAGTCCATGGCAAGGGTATTTTAAATTCCTCAGTTATAGAAATTTCTTTGATAAGAGTTAGTCGCCCTCATCAGACTTCAGATGACCACATTAAGCCCTGGGTTTGTTGACTCAATTGGGAGAAATATAATCTGTGAGATAATGTTCTATTTTAGGAGAAAATTCCAATCAAAGCTCTTAAAGTTTAGTCTAAAGACGCACATCAGTGGCCACTATATCATCTTGATCACTTCTCTAGGTGGGAAAATCAGTAGTTCTTACTTTTGGTATAAAGAAAAGATCATTTTAACATAATCACATTAAGAAAATTAAAGAGCTTATTCAAATATAAAAGCTGACCATAGTATATATGAGTGACGCTTCTGAAAATAAGTTCACTGTACTAAAAAATGCACACTTATTTGTAGTCATTTTATCTCTAGCAAATCCTTTTTCAGATACTGGAGCTTTATACATACCCAAGTTCTTTGAGTTAGAATTCAACAAGAAGCCAGGGGAGTGGTGGACAGGGTACAGTGGAAACTTGTATTAATATTTAATACTAAGCAAAAATTTTAGAAATTTTTAGGTTGTCAGATAATTAACAATAGAAATATTTTATATATAAATGATTCTTAGCAGTTGAATTATTTTTATATGACATTGGGCAAGATTAGTGATCTATACTGTTTTCTCCAGTATTTTAAATGGTTGAGAGTAAAGAAAAAAAGCATGAGTTCTCTGGGGTGCTACAAATGGTAGTAAGGTTTTCTTAAATTTTCTTATTCTATAAAGGACACAACTTGTGAAAATCCATGTGATGGTTTGGAAAGAGCATGGGCCTTTGAGACAGACAGGCTTCTATTTTCTAGGAGTGAGATAATGGCAAGATCCACATGTTTGTGGTTTAACTTCATCAGTTATAGTTGCTTGTTTATAGCCATAATTATTATTCCTTTTTGCCTTTCCCAACCCTTTAAATATCAGGAGTCTTCAAAGTTTGTTAATATTTTTTCACTTTACCCACATTCTGCCCATTACATTCACATGATTTCCTGGCTCCAGGTGTGTCTCTAAACTAGAGATATGGCCATAGCCTGGGTATAGCCCCAGTGTCTTTACTCAATTAAGTATCTGATTATATCCTAGACACATCTCCCTATGTCTCTTCCAGGCATCTTAAAGCTCAACATATCCAATATTAAATTTGTCACTGTTCTCCCAGAAGATTCTTTGTCATGTATTCCTACATCAATGAACAGTACTTCTAATTTGATTCAAGTTAAAAATCTGAAAGAGAAAATTCTCCATATTCAATCTTATCCACAATATTTAATCAATCACCCATTTATATCAGTCTTCCACCTAACATGTCTTTGAGTCGATTATATCTACTCGTACTCCATTCTTATCAACACTTTGTTAGTTGAGGCTAATCATCTAAACCTTTATTCAGGTTAACATTATAAACACCTTAATGATTTTACTGCCTCTTGCAAATCTTCATGGATTTTTGCTCTGTAATCATAATTAACTCCTTTTTATTTCTTTCTTTCTTGTGTGTGTGTGTGTGTGTTTTTGTGTGTTTTTGAGAGAGAGAGAGACAGAGAGAGAGAGACAGAGAGAGAGAGAGAGAGCACAAGCAGGAGAGGAGGAGGAGGAGGAGGAGGAGGAGAGAGAGAGAGAGAGAGAGAGAGAGAATCTCTAGCTGGCTCCACAGTGTCAGAGAGAGAGAGAGAGAGAGAGAGAGAGAGAATCTCTAGCTGGCTCCACACTGTCAGTGTAGAGCCTGACGGGGGGGATTTGACGTGGGGCTCAAACTCACGAACCATGAGATCATGACCTGAGCCAAAATCAAGAGTCAGACACTTAACTGACTGAGCCTCCCAAGTGCCCCATCATAGTTATCTTCTTAAACACAACTCAGTTCATGTCATTTTTATGATCTACACCTTATAGCAACTCTCTATGCAACTTCTTTTTAAGTTTTTATTCAGTAATCTAGTACTTTCTTACATTTCTTGCCATTTTCCCCTTACATGATTCTAGCACATTAAATTCTCACCTCTGGTACTTTCCACATCTGGCTCAAAATTCACCTATATAAGTATATATAGATTTCCAACTTAGATTCATTCTTTACAACTGAACTTTCAATTTAAATCTGGTAAAAATTAGTAGAATATTTATTGCAGTTACCCTTTCTTGTATTAGCATTGTATTTAGATGTGTGTGGGGTGTGTGTGTGTTGTGAATATATATATAAGTGTGTGTGTGTGTTTGTGTGTGTGTATTTCTGTTTCTGGGTAAAGAGGGGATAAAGCTGCATCTGTATCCAATTTAGATCACAAGATCCTGCATGTCAAGTCTGACGCCATTATTGAACGAGATTTCCAGGGTCTTGAAATAAGAGTGAGGTTATTTTTTTTCTGAGGAGATTGTAAATTGTGTGGTCTGAGATCATAATGTTAGATTACAAACATTGTCACAGTTTGCATCCCAGCTCAACAAAAGGTGGAGTCACCCTTTGAATTTGTATTGGCATTGTGACTAGTGTGATTTGATTAACAGAACATGGTAGAAAATTAAGTTGTGTGAGTTCTGAACCTATGCCTTAAGAGGCCTTGGACCTTCCTCTTGCTGCTTCATTGGACCATAGGATGACACATGAACAATATGAATTATAGAACATGAGGAACACAAATATGCCACTTCAGCTGAGCAGTGTATCACCACCTTCACCACTCTAGCTGGGCTAGGAGCTGACTGTACCCTCATGAGTGGAGCCATTTAGGATCAATAAAAGAATCACCCTTTTTAGCCTACCCAAGTTCAAAAGATAAGATCACATCACTCCTCAGTTCTAACCTATGCAAATGTTCTCATCTTACTCAGAGTTGAAGCCATGTTACTCAGGATCAAAGACTGATAATATCTGGTGCGCTGGTATTTCTCCATATCATCTTTTTGTACTGACATCTTGCCTCATGGGCTTCATTGATTACTCCTCAAACAGGCCAGACAAGCAAATCTTTACTGTAGCTATTGTCTCATCCCCTAAAACTTTCCCCAGTAAACCAGTTAACATCTTCACTTGATCAAAGCTTTGCTTTAATCTCACTTCTCATTGTGGGCTTCAATGATAACTTTTTTTTTTTTAATGTTTTATTTATTTCTAGGAGAGAGAGAGAGAGAGAGAGAGAGAGCATGAGCAGCGGAGGGTCAGAGAGAGAGGGAGTCACAGACTCTGAAACAGTCTCCTGGCTCTGAGCTGGCAGTCAGCACAGAGCTCGATGTAGGGCTCGAACCCACGAACTGCAACATCATGACCTAAGTGAAAGTCGGATGCTTAACGGACTAATCCACCCAGGTGCCCCCAGTGATAACTTCTTAAATCGGTAGCCTTTTCCATCTACTTTTTCTTTGTACCCCACAGTATTAGGACTTTTTAATGTAATACAGAGTTCATATAATTCTATTATTTATGTTTTTCTACCCACCAAAATATAAGTTCCACAAAGGCAGAGATCTTTGGTTTATAGAGGTATCTCATAGAATCACAACAATATAAAGTGCTCAGGACATATTTGTGGGGGGAAAATGACTTAAATTTATATAAAAGGGCATCATTTTTATATATTTGTATTATTTTTAAATTTCTCACTATGTTCTAGAGATATTTGTCATGTTTTAAAATATTCTTTAAGCATTTTGTGGATATAACACTAATTTAACAATTCAGTGATTATTGGAGTTAAGCTTCACACTATTAGATATAATGCATGATTGAAAATCTTTTAAATGAATTTGTGTTTTAGAATAAATCCAATAAAAAAACAGGATGGATCAGAGGATATGAATATTTTAAAGTCACAATTTCTTTTCTAAATGCAAAGATAATTAAGCACAATACTAATCTCTTTTTAAAAAGTGAGTATTAGATAACAGGGAAGTTAATGACAATTGACGCTGTGACTCTGCTTTATAATTTCTCTACCAGATAATAAAACATATAGAATCATTCATATATATTTTATGACATAATATACATATTTGAGAAAAATGTATGCACACATCTTTGTGTAGAGTTACATACATTATAGAGCCAAATTTTGATTAAATTCTGACATCTGAAATTATGCCTGCATGTAATTTAATGTGTTCCACAAAATAAAGAGCTGGGTTATAGTTGGGATTCTCTTTTTCAGTAATATATGTATATGTATATATTTAAGATAAGAAATTGGCCTAAGAGGTTAAAATTAATAATTTATTAAGTAACCTTTAAAAGTATTATATGATTTTTATAGGGAATGTGGCTTTCTCTTCAATTTGCATTGGCTACTTTTTATCTGTAGGAATAAATGACATGGGTTGAATAATGAATAATACTTTGGCTTATTAATCAAAATATGAAAATATACACTGCTTAGATATTTATCTGAGAATCTGTCAAATGTAGTCATAACTGATCATCTCAGCTTTTTCTTAATTGTAAGACACAAATTATTAAAATATAAGCATGAAAGGTTTTTCATTTTGATGCATATCCTATAATAGGGCAAACATGAAAAAAATTTATTGTTCTTATCCTTAGTTTTGAGATACATATTTTCTAGAGAATTTTTTTTTACAGAAATCAAACAATTTTGTTCCTCTTGACCTGTCTACTAATTTTTGAGGCAATGCTGGGAGATGTTTATGTAAAAGAACTAATTTTTCCCTGATGATTTGATTCACACTGATTTCCCTTCAAAAGTTCCTTTTGTAACTTTTGCCTGAAACATAAAATTATCACCTCATTACATGCTTTCTTGTTCAAAGCTCCAGGCAAAATTATGAGTTCCCAAAAGCTGTCTGAGATCCTATTCTCCTTTCTGTATATTTTTCTTTCTCTGTAGGCAAACTGTGCCTCAGATACTTCAAAATCTTTCCCCAAAATGGTGCAGGAGGAGTGAGCATTATTATAGAACAATTATTTTTCTCTTTCAGTATTCACCGTTTTAACTTTTTTACTGATTTTTGGGTAAAAGCTTCTGTTGCCTAAAACAGACTAACACAAAAAAGCCCACATTTTTAAGTGATCTTAAAATCCTAAGGTAGAGCTTACCTGTTATTCCTTCTCCATAAACCCAGATTTACAGTCAATTGCTTTTAGATTGAAGTTTAGGCTAGGGTACACCTCTCATCTGAAAGTAAGTTTATAGAAAAAAAAGATTACTTTTCTGCCTTTATATAGCCTAGAGCACCTCCCACAGTGTACCTAATAGGTAGACAAAGAGGATATTGATGAATATTATTTTTATTTCAGAGGATTAGGCTTATCAGAGGCAGTATTTCTTCTTGTTTGGATAAATTCTAGACATTTCTCAATGTTCATAGGCCAATTGAAGTACAGATATTTGGATAAAATATTTTTATACAATTATGGCAATAATATACAGTAATTAAAGGTTTCTAAAGAATATAAACTATCAGTTTTATTTGTATTCAGTTTGAAAAGGAAAAATAAACTGAATTGAGAAAGATTATTGATATGCATATAATTTTTTACTAGAACAATACTGGTTTTTAAAAGGCATTCTGGATTCTCCCCATTGATTTATAAGGTCTATTTCTCTTCAAAACTAGGGGAGTTTGTGAATGCTTTAGCTAATAGAGTATGGCAGGTTTAATGCTATAAAACTTCTGAGGTTAGATCAAAAAAGGCTATAGAAAAAATTAAAAAATAAAAATAAAAGGCCATACAGCTCCCAGCCAATTTACTCAGGGCTCTCACCTTAGGGAAAGTCAGCTGCCATGTACAAAGCCCTTTTATCCTAAGACAGCATGCTAGTCAGCAAACCAGACAAGCACAGCCTTCTATCTGTCTCTAGACATGTGAGTGAAGTCCTCTTGGATTGTTTAGACCAGCCCATCAGCCTACTGAATACCAATGAGTAGTCTCAGTCCCTGCCATAAGGAACAGAATTGCTCAACTGAGGTCAGCCCAAATTCATGACCTACAGAATCTGGGAGATAATTTAGAATGGCTGTTATTTTAAGGCTTTAAGTTTATGGGTAGTTTTTTCGTTGTTGTTTTTGGGTTTTTTTTTTTTTTTTTTTTAAACATAGTAATACCTGAAACAGCTTTCTAAATGCAAAAACTCAATGTAAAAACCTCTATGCCAAACCAAGGAATATAAAATAAGCAAATGTAGGGGCGCCTGAGTGGCTCAGTCAGTTAAGCGTCCAACTGCGGCTCAGGTCATGATCTCACGGTTTGTGAGTTCGAGCCCTGCCTCAGGCTCTGTGCTGACAGCTCAGATCCTGGAGCCTGTTTTGGATTCTGTGTCTTTCTCTCTGCCCCTCCTCCATTCCTGCTCTGTCTCTCAAAAATAAATAAAAATGGTTTAAAAAGAAGGTTTTAAATAAAAAAGAATAAGGAGTGTTACAATCCTATATATTTAAAAAGTAATCACAATCTGCCACCTTCCTGAATTTATTTCCCTTATCCTCTCAATGTTCTTTAGGTATATTTATTCTTTTCAGAAAAAAATATAACAATGGGCTATATTACATTTTTCATAGAACAAAAATCTACTGTTTCTTTTTATGTTTTTCTGAAGCAAAAAATATATGTTTATACACACATATATGCACAGTCTTTGTACTCTTTAATAAAATGAATGTTAATTATGTTTCCGGTCTCTTATTTAGAAGTGCCTTGTCATATCCAATATTCATAGAAAAGATTGAAGAAATGAAAATATTGCTAATTATAATAGAGCATGACTAATGCAGTATTTTAAAACAGTGTTCATTATAATACCTACTTTAATATATTTTTGTCATAACGTTGAAGCTGGAAATTTAGAACATTTAGTTCATGGAAATGACCAGAGAAAACCAGTCCTTATTATCAAATGTATCAGCCAAGTCATTCCATTAGAAATAAAAATCTGACTTTGTTTGTCAATTCTATGTAGCATGTTAATATGCATTTCAGTCATATACCCCCACATCTAACCTCTGAATGCTGAGGTAAAAAGATGAAGCATGGAGACCCCTGTATCTTTACTGTGTCTTAGAATGTTTTGTTTGGTTTTATTTCAAATGACTTATCCTTAGATGTCATTCATTCTTTGACAAATTTAATCTGCATTTGCCTACGACTAAAATATTGAGTTTTTTCATAAATATATTAGCTAAAACATATTTTTTATCAAGTATCGGTTCAAAACATTTGTGTATTTAAACTTAGTTGTGCTCTTATTGAATTGTAAGATTTAAAGAAATGATATAAGTCTACATATAATTTAAAATATATGTATATAACTTACTATATATAATTTATTTTTTCAAAATCTTTATCGTGTTTCCCTTTTTGTTTTCTTTTTATTTATCTATTTATTTATTTATTATTTATTTTTTTGAATGTATGTCCAAGTTAGTTAACAGATAATGTAATAATGATTTCAGGAATAGAATTTAGTGAGTCATCACTTACATACAAAACACCAAGTTCTCATCCCAACAAGTGCCCTCCTTAATGCCCATCACCCCTTTAGCCCATACCCCCCACCTAACACTCCTCCAGCAACCCTCAGTTTGGTCTCTGTGTTTAGGAGTCTTTTATGGCTGCCTCTCTCTTTTTATGTTATTTTTCCTTCCCTGGCCCTATGTTCATCTTTTTTGTTTCTTAAATTTCACATATGAGTGAAATCATATATTTATCTTTCTCCGACTTATTTCATTTAGCAAGATATACTCTGGTTCTATCCACATTGTTGCAAATGGCAAGATTTCATTCTTTTTGATCACTGAATAGTATCCCATCGTATATATATTCCACATCTTCTTTATCCATTCATCCATTGATGGACATTTGGGCTATTTCTGTAATTTACCTATTGCAGATAGTGTTGCTGTAAACATTGGGGTGCATGTGCCCCTTTGAATCAGCATTCTTATGTCCTTTGGATAAATACCAGGTAGTTCACTTGCTGAGTTGAAGGGTAGTTCTATTTTTAATTTTTTGAGGAACCTCCATACTGTTTTCCAGAGTGGCTACACCAGTTTGTATTTACACCAACAGCGCAAAAAGTGTTCCTTTTTCTCTGCATCCTCGCCAGTATTTGTTGTTTCCTGAGTTTTTAATTTTAGCCATTCTGACAGAAGTGAGGTGTTATCTCATCATGGTTTTAATTTTGTATTTCCCTGATGATGCGTGATGTTAAGCATTTTTTCATGTGTCTATTATCCATCTAGATGTCTTCTATGGAAAAGTGTCTGTTCATGTCTTCTGCCCATTTCTCCACTGGATTATTTGGATTATTTGTTTTTTGGGTGTTGAGTTTGATAAGTTCTTTATAGATTTTGGATACTAAACTTTCATCAGACATGTAACTTGCAAATCTTCTCTCATTCTGTCACTTGCCTTTTAGTTTTATTGATGTTTTCCTTCACTGTGCAGAAGATTTTTACCTTGATGAGGTCCTAATAGTTCACTTTTGCTTTTGTTTCCCTTGCCTCTGGAGACACGTCTAGTAAGAAGATGCTGTGGCTGAGGTCAAAGAGGTTGTTGACTGTCTTGTCCTCTAGGATTTTGATGGTTTCCTGTCTTACATTTAGGTCTTTCATCTATTTTCAGTTTATTTTTGTGTATGGTGTAAGAAAGTGGTCCAGGTTCATTCTTCTGCATGTTGCTGTCCAGGTTTCCCAACATCATTTGCTGGAGATCAGTTTTAGAAAGGAATACATTTGTAACTTGAAGACCTATAAGGTGGCTTGCTTAAAAGTCCTACCCATCTACTCCTTTGAAAGTCCTGATTTAAATCCAAGTTTATATATCTTTTATTTAAAGAACATTGATTTATAAATTAACAAGCACTCTAGGTTTTATATAATCAGTATAGTATTTAATGTCATATAGATAGTAAACTTTACTGTTATGAGTTAATTTATATTGATGTTTATGTTTTATTTATATTATTATAGTATTTGTGACTTGGCCTTTACTCCAAAGTCCATTGTTATTTATTGCTTACTAACTCCATCAGTAGGGGAATAAGTCCTGGGTAAAGTGGAAGTACCCATTATAAATTCCCTGATCACAGAGGAATTTGTTGTAATATGTTAATAAAAATGAAGATTATATAATTTTATTAAAAGTGATGTTTTCAGAAGTATATACATAATATCAATTCCTTTACAATTCTTTTTCATTTCCTTAAGGCCACAGTCAATAAAAATGAAACAATAATTACTTAATTTACAAAATTAGGTTTTATTGTTTAGTTTCCCAATTATTATGTTTTCTACTTTTAGATAAATATTCTAAAGAGAAACTAAAGAGAAGAAAACAGAATAGCATCCCGACTGCCTTGTGTGTGTGTGTGTGTGTGTTTTCTTGATAACCCTAGGACAAAGCTATAAGCTTTTACAAATATTATCTTCACAATTTACTCAGTCACATTTTGTATCATGTGAGATTACACTTATATTGGAAGGCTTGATCTATTGCCTCCCTTTTTTTCTCCTAAATAACCATTATTTTTGTCCTCTTTGCCCTTCACTCTCTTGAAAATCCAATCTGCACCATTCTGAACAGCGGAAGAAACTGCTGACGATCTTTTCAACATTAATCTCGCTCATAGTAATGATAATATCACATCTATTTCAATTGTTCTTGACTCTCCTGCCTTTCTCTCTGGAAACATATAAAGGACCCTAGAGTATAAACCTTCAATCTGAACCTGAAATGGCAATGAACATCTCTGGATTTCAAGTTCATTGTTCTTTCTGGAAACACTGTCTACATTTTTTTGAAAGACATCTGAGCAAACTTTCTATTACTATTGGGTAATTGCTATTGGAGAAAAATGTCATTTTTTTTTTTTTTTTTTGCTTAAGGAATTGATAGCAATTGGCTCTCATTTATTAATAAAAAATTAAGTTCTATTTCAAATATACTGAATGATGTACAACATTAAAGTATATTTAGATAGTTCATGTCTTGTTTTTAAAGCCTTTGTTAAGTGCTATTTTGCTCATAAACACCTTATTAAATTACCCTTCTATGACATTAATTATTATACAATGTCAGAGGTTCTTAAACTATACTTTGTTCACTGATTGTTGCTATTTTTCAGAAGTTTTCCTTACAATGTCAATTTAACTGATCTATTCAATTAAATAACCAACAAGATCCATTTATAAAATCTTATTATATTGTTACTACTTCACTACAAATTGATAAGCAGCTTTTTTAACCTTTTAGTTCTTTATAAACCACAAAATGTTGCTTGTTAAATATATTAAAAGTATATATTAGCAATAGCTGATTTGTTTTTCTGAAAATGCAATAATATTAATTTTTTTAAACAAAATACTATATTGTAATTTGTGTCCTGAGAAAAAGTCCTTGTCTTTGGAATTACAAGTTTCTTTTTTCAAAATTTTTAATGTTTTTATTTCTGAGAGAGAGAGAGAGAGAGAGAGAGAGAGAGAGCCAGTGAACACAAACAGGGGAGGGGCAGAGAGAGAGGGAGACACAGAATCTGAAGCAGGCTCAAGGCTGTCAGCACAGAGTCCGACGCAGGGTTCAAACCAGTACCACAGGATCATGACCTGAGCCAAGGTCAGATGCTCAACCTACTGAGCTACCCAGGTGCCCCTGGAATTACAAGTTTCTTAATTAGAAGGTAACAATTACTTTCTTGGAAATGATTCATTTATTCATAAATATGTATTGATCACCTATTGTAGGCCAGTCATTAGGGGTGCCTGGGTGACTCAGTTGGTTAAGCTTTCAACTTTGGCTCAGGTCATGATCTCATGGTTGGTGAGTTTGAGCCCCATGTCCAGCTCTGTACTGACAGCTCAGAGCCTGGAGCCTACTTCACATTCTGTCTCCCTCTCTCAACCCCTCCCGTACTCACACTCTGTCTCTCTCTTTCTCTCTTTCTCAAAAATAAATAAACATTAACAAATTTAAAAAAAGAAGTATATAAGATACAGGGTTAATAAATATTATACTTTCTGAAAATATACTACTAAAGTGTCAATCACTCCTAGCCTCTTAATTAGTAAAGTACCATTTTTCCTTGGGTAAATTCTTTAAAAGGGGTGCTTTAGTTTCCCCCTCAGTAAATGGGGATAATAATAATACTTCCTCATTGCAATGTTGGACTAAATGACCTAGAATAATTCCTAATATAAGTAGCATTATTATTGTTAAGTTTGCTAGAAATGGAGTGCTAAAGAAGTTAGGTAAGATTCTTGATGTCACAAAGTTTATTCTTTATTAGAGCACACAGATAAGAACATAATAATAATCCAAACATTAAATTAGTAAATATGTGAGTGTAGAGAATCAAAAGAATAAGGAATTGTGAGGAAAAGAAAAGCATAATAAATAGGTGCCTGGATAAGGTAGAGATTTCCCCTGAATGGAAGACATGTTTTCAGAAGGGAAAATACCACATACATGACATGACTGAGTGTGTACCATGAAAGAAGACTGGGGAGAGAGCTTTGGAAGCAGAGAAAGACCATTTCCGGCTCCTGGAATCTGGGACAGTTTCATGAAGACATTAGTATTGAATTAGATTTTATAGGGTTTTACAGTTTTAAATTTGCAGTGTGAATTGAAGAAAAGGAATTCCAGGCAGCAAGAGTAGGTGAAGCAAAGGCATACATAACATAGCATTTTATGAGTAAGTAAAATCTCATATAATAAGCTTGCTTTTAATTTCTTTAATTCCAAAAGTAGGAAATAGTTTCCATATAAAATGATCTCCATTTCCCATATAAAATAAGTTTCAGTGGATCCAGGGAAATGAGATAAGACTGTCTAGCAAAAGTAAGTATTACATGCCTTTTTTTTTATGTTACTGTGAATATGTGACATTAGAGTTCCTCAATGTTATGCATAGTAACATTAATTTACTTAATTTGCTTCTATAAGTAATAGTTATAGCACTATTCATAGGGTGGTCTGAGGAAGGATATTCATTTAAAACCTGCTGTTGGTCTCTAACGAGTATAGAAATTGAGAGTGAGCATGTAAAATTTGAATACAATTTGATGGAGTGATTTTAGGTGAAAAAAGTGACCTTATGTTTCTTTGTCCTTTTGCTTTTTTCTAATAGTTCATTTATTGTTTGCTGTAGATTAGAAATTAAGATGAATAGGGGCACCTGGGTAGCTCAGTCGGTTAAGCATCTGGCTTCAGCTCAGGTTATGATCTTGCAGCTCGTGAGTTCCAGCCCCACGTCAGGCTCTGTGCTGACAGCTCATAGACTGGAGCCTGCTTCGGATTCTGTCTACCTCTCTCTGTCCCTCCCCCACTCACACACACTCTCTCTCTTTCTCTCAAAACTAACAAACACTTAAAAAATTAAAAAGAAATTACATTAAACAAACAAAAAAATCTTCTATCTTCACCATCAAGAGTTTGAAAAACCCTGCATTAATAAATTATTATAAAAAGCCTTCAAGGTATAGCAGAGGAACTGATTTTGTTGATAGTTGTTATTTATGCAGCCTCTGTCACAGACTGAGCTGACTCTTGGCTGAAATGTTGAGCTGGAGATGGAGCTGAAAACATAAAATGGAATCTAGGGGGAATCCTGGTCACTGGATGCCATATTAGTGTCAATTATAAACTCTGTTTCATATACAAAGCCGTAAAATATCAAGTAAAATTTGAGTAGAATATATTAAGTTTATTTTACATATTCGTAAGTATATATGGATTTTTGTTTTGAATTAGCCCCTTATGCAGAATTCTCAAAAAGATACGGAGTCTTTTCCTGACCACCTCTGGGTGAGTTTGGGGTCTGCAAGGCTGAGGGCAGCGCCTGAACCCATTGCAGCTGCACGGAGACTAAGGATGACTTCGTATACTTTCAAAAGTCCTTCCAGCTGCTACAGAATAGAATTTTCTTTTAGATTATAGCTTGAGGATAAAATTAACCAATCCTCTTCTATTGGGAGTTTATAATTATGCACTAGTTTGCCTGTGAGTTTGCATAAGACACAGAAAGGAACCTTTAAATTTCTTGCCAGAAATAATTTAGATGCTGGAATCTTACTTTTAGAAACTGGTGAGCTGCAACAAGGCTCACTTTTCTGTGACCTTTGAAGGGAAGCAGGAGATCCATTGTTGATTTCTGAGAAAGTCTGAATTAGAGAAACCAGAAATTAAAATAATTTCAAGATATCAATAATTTATTCCCAAGTTGTTGATCTTCAAATAAAAGCTTCATGGATGCAATAGATCTGGTCCAGAAGAGCATATATATCATGTTAGGATTGAACAACTAGCTTCTCAGTAACAAGTGTTCAACCAGCTTAAATGAAATCTGATGTACTATTTATCTCCAGAATATACAGAGTTACGTTCTTGAGGCCCATGCATTAGATCATATTATACTGGCATATATTCTATACTTTGATTTTTAAAAAAATGGTTGTATAGTTTATGATTTGTATAATAATGATATGCTGCATGTAAGGAGTATTTCACAAGAGAAACATGTCCTCTTTCAGTCTTTATATTCAGCCAAAACCCCTTCAGACCCTTGGACAAAGCAGGAAACGCTTAGGACAGAACCTATAGCATAGGACACAAATTCTACCTAGGAATTTGTTGGATAATCAAGGATGGCTTTACAAGGGAGCTGATGTAATTTTCTTTGGAGGCACAGAGAGGAAACTGACCATGAAAACTCTAGAAAGGAAGGTTAAGAAGATAGGTGTGTTTTTTTTCTCTGGAGCAGGCAGAAAGGAGGAATATTATAAAATACATTGGTAGAGAAAAGAACCATAACACTCACATGAGAACCCCTGAATTAGAATCTTATTTATTTTAATTTAAAATGATCTATCTAAATGGTTTTTACATATTACTTAAACCTTCAATAACCTGAAAAGCTTTAGTATGTCTGCTATTTTTCTTAAGAGTTGATTGAAAATAAAAGAATATTTCTGTTGTTTGTATAAACATGTTCTTATACAATGGGAACAGAGAAACACAGGTGCTACACCCTCCTCTTAAACTCTGCAACATTTCTCATTTACAAAACAATATCTTATGGTGAGCCCTTGTCACACGCAGGTACTCAGATGAGGAGTCAAATGCAGTAAAAGTATATAAGATGCAGATCGTTGCTTGCCGAGCTCAAATGCAATTATGATGTGAAAAAAAATTGTCAACCTCTTGCAACATGATTTTTACATGATAATCACAATGGATTTCTTTGACTTCTAGTTTAGGTAATGTGATGCTTTAGCTGTGTGTGTGTGTGTGTGTGTGTGTGTGTGTGTGTGTGTGTGTGTTTGCATGTATGTACATGTGTGTGAGAGAAATACTTTGACTCCAGAAAATAAGTTCATGTTACTAAGAAAAGCGTTGGGTTTTTTCCCCTGTTGGATAAGAGAAGCCTTCAAAGTTCAGATCTCTTTTCTTGGGTAGGAGTGCCCTTGCCCTGTGCCACTGTCACTTGCTCCATATGCTCATGTTAGCATGTTAGCTTGGTGGTTGTTAGTGCTAAATCCTGACTTCTGGGACACTCAGGATGGAACTGACAATTACCTGAGTCAGAATACCTTGTCTGTAAGTTTCCATCAGGGCTCAGATATGTTCTGCAGATTAATTCTGAACAATAACAGGGATAACAGGGTGTACTTGATCAGTGACTTTACTTTTTCTCTGCCTTGTAGATTCTTAAATTGTGATGATATAGGCTTCTGACCCCTAGGAACTTGGAGACATAACCTCCAAACATGAATTGGACTTCTTGTAAATCTTTATCCAGATGACTCTCACTTACTACTCTACTCATTATTTGGCCCACTTTAAATAATAAAAGGGAAAATATTTTTTAAAAAAATTAACCATTTTAATGGTCTGAGCTATACTCAAAATGGTATACAAACAAAAGTTCAAACAAAAAAGTTGCTATTATTTCTTCCCACTGTCTCTTTAAAACTGCTCTGTGAAGAACTCTTTTCTTTCCTCTTGAATAAAATGTTAGGCACGTACCATAGCTTTTCTCATCATTCTTGGATAATAAAAAAAAGAGCATTCTTTCTATCTAAGAATGCTCTTACTGCCCAGTTTAATTATCAACATGCAAAACATGTTTGTTACAAGTCATATGTTTTTTCTTTCCCTCTTCCTGATTTACTCTGGGAAGACTGTGATGCTTGCCCTAAGGGATCATGGGAGACTTTGGCTCTATTTCTCCATCATGCTTTAGTATTTCTTCTCCTCTAGTTTCCTTTGGTGTCTGACCTGTCTAGGGTTCATGCTAGGTGAGAAGATTAAGAAAAAGACATATGCCCATTTATTTTATCACTGCTGTCATGTTTAGGTGCCAGTGCTTGGAAGATGGTTAAAGTTCAATGTGTTGTAGAACACTTTTTACATTTTCTTAAAGACTTCCCCAGGAAATATTCATGAGCCATTCTTGTGGTATATCCTGGGTGGCTCATAATGCTGGCCCTCTGATATTGAGAGCTACAAATTGTGAGGTAGAACATAACTATTCTTGTTTGTACTTGACTGTGTGAGGTCTGCTAACATAGGCTTTCTCTATTGGAACCCCAGAGGCCCCTAAGTAGGCCTCTTGGGCAAGATCTTTTATGAGATGACTTTCAGTGGGTGTCCTTGCTTGTCATCAGAGTAGTGTGCTCTCAGATATCTCCTTCTCTTGGATCAACTGTCTCAGTCAAATGGTCACTGACTCCCAGGCTTGGGTCAGACTTCAGTCAATTGCAGCTTCAGATTCTGGGGAACATATAATAAGCTCCCTACATGGCCCTTTTGGAATTCATTCTACTAGACTTGTCAAAGAAAGCAGTTGTCTCCTATGTTGACAGGAGAGAAGGGAAATATTAATAATTGTGCATATTTTTAGAGGAAACATCCATTCTTTAACCATAAGCTAAAATGTTTTATTGTAAAATATTGTAAGCATACTATGAATTTTAAGAAATCCAAATGGAATGAGATCTGGCCATGTGTAGCAACATGGATGGAACTTGAGGATGTTATGCTGAGCGAAATAAGTCAGGCAGAGAAGGACAAATACCATATGTTTGCACATACAGGAGGATTAGGAGGAACTTAATGAAGGACCGTGAGGGAGAAGAAGGGGAAAAATAGTGGAGGAGATGGAGGGAGGCAAACCATGAGAGACTCTTGAATTCCGAGAACAAACTGAGGGGATGGGGGAGGGGAAAGGGGGTGATGGGCATGGAGGAAGAAGGCACTTGTGGGGATGAGCACTGGGTGTTATATGGAAACCAACTTGACAATAAACTATTTAAAAAAATAAAATTTTAAAAAATTAAATAAAAAGAAATCCAAAGGAAGATTTATAAATAGAAAGATCATAAAGCACCCATAAAGGTAATCTTGGGTTGGAGCTGGATGTTGGAAGTTAACATGGACACTCAAGAAGAAACCCAGTCAGTCTAAACTCATCTGCTTTTCTGATAAGGTTACCACACTTACAGATGTGGAAAGTAGTACAAGCAATTTGTATCTATATT
The DNA here is from genome assembly GCF_003009895.1 of Hyaena hyaena. Lineage (NCBI taxonomy): Eukaryota > Metazoa > Chordata > Mammalia > Carnivora > Hyaenidae > Hyaena > Hyaena hyaena. The sequence continues at coordinate 1,828,204 of NW_024080880.1, read as the reverse complement.
TTACTAAGCCATTTGCCAAAGGCATACACAATATTCTTGGAGATAAAATGAGGAATGATAATTTAGAGTTTCTATATATTCAAAGGCGGCTGGCATATTGTGCATATCAATCTCTAATTATCTGGAGAGAATGACTAATGGTGTTATTTTGGAATTGAAGTACAAATACGTGGATTTGTGACTATACAAAAGTTCAATGAATTGAATTTGATGAAATGAATGAGAAATTATTTTTTAAACAATTTTAAACAATAAGCCCTCACAACTAGAAGATATTTAATAATTTCCCTTATATTAGAAAACAGCAATCAAGAACAAAATTGCAAATTAATAAGGCAACACTATAGCTCATTTTACTTTAACTTTTGCCTAAAGTTCTAAAGTTAATAATGTAGATGTTGCAACACATAAAATGAAAATAAGAGAAACTAACAACAGAACTCCCCTATGACCCAGCAATAGCACTGCTAGGAATTTACCCAAGGGATTCAGAAATGCTGATGCATAGGCACACATGTACCCCAATGGTCATAGCAGCACTCTCCACAATAGCTAAAACATGGAAAGAGCCTAAGTGTCCATCAACGGATGAATGGATCAAGAAGATGTGGTTTATCTATACGATGGAATACTACATGGCAATGAGAAACAATGAAATCTGGCCATGTGTAACAACATGGATGGACCTTGAGGGTGTTATGCTGAGTGAAATAAGTCAGGCAGAGAAGGACAAATACCATATGTCTGCACGTATAGGAGGATTAGGAGAAACTTAACGGAGGACCATGGGGGAGAAGGAGGGGGAAAATTATAAGGGAAAGGGAGAGAGGCAAACCATGAGAGACTCTTGAATGCTGACAAAAACTGAGTACTGATGGATGTGGGGGGGTGGGGGGATGGGCATGGAGGAGGGCACTTGTGGGGATGAGCACTGGGTGTTATGTGGAAATTAATTTGACAATAAACTATTTGTATAAAAAAATTTTAAAAAAATGAAAAAAAAATAAGAGCCACCCATAGATGATTTTAAAGTCCAATAAAAATATTTTTTACAATTTTTTTGGGTATGCATATTTTATAATGTTCTATATTATATTTAAAGATAAGATGTAAGTTATGAGGAAATAGAAATATTTTAAATGAAGAATTAAGTTATAAAGTTATTAAATCTAATTTAAATTATTTTAAAAGAGATAAAAAATAAATGTCTTTTATACTTGTAGATTCTTCTAACAACATTCAGAATACTAAAAAGAGAATAAATAAAAGTAAGAATATATGGATCATTCAGATATTTAAAGGAGACTATAAAAAGAAAAGCATAATTATCCTTGTGGGTTGAAAAGATTATCAGAAATGCTAAGATGCTGATACTGCAATATTCATTTAACCAATATATGTTATGTTCTCTCTTCCTTTTATCATAATGAAGCTATCTAACTACCTGCAGAGGATGTTATAAAGATTAATTACTTCATTTTTGCGAGAGTTCATAAAGTTTAATAATATTAAATAAAAGGACAAATGAAACATTGAGGTAAGAGCTATTAAACATGGTTACAAACCCACCCATTATTATTACTTATAGAGATGAAGGTCAGCATTTCATTTGTAACATCTATTAGTGTATAGTCAAAAAACACGATAAAATTTTATTTAAATGTTTAAGAATCTATTATATATAGTCCATGTATAAAAAGTTTTAAAGGTTTTAATTAAACCATGACAAACTGTACTCTTTTTAACACTTACCTTCTTACTCATGACAGTGTACACTGCCTATTTTTCTAGCTTTGTGACCCTTTTTAATTATCTCTCCTTCACTCATGTCTCCTTAAAAGAAAGTATTTCTCAGCATTCTAACATTTTGAATTTATCTTAGACTGTATGAATTCTTTAGAGTATACCAGCTATCGTTCTCATTTGATGACTTCAAAATCTATATTTCTAGGCCTTAAATATCTTAATCTTTACAAACACAAAATCCCAAAGAAGTAACAGTTCCACATGTGTTTACCCTAATGGTATCTCAAAATCAACATATTCAAAATGTAACTCCTTATTTTACTTTTAAAATTTACCTTTCCTAAGGCCTGGCCTCCATATATTAGAGCACAAGCCCAGAGCCATAGTACCTGGGACTGTATTACTCATTCTCCAATGCCTCGTTGTATGATACCGTGCACATTGCTTATGTCTCTGGGCTTTAGTCTCCTAATCAGTAAGGGAGGTGTCAGCAAAGTTGTTGTGAGAATTGAATGAGTTAATAAGTGTGAAATATTTCAAATGCTGCATAAATTATAGCAGACATTTTGAAATGTGAGTTATATCATTATATCCTTTTTTCTCATAAGAATTCAAGTACTACCTTTTAGTCACTAGAGTCAGAAACATCCTAGCCAAGTTCATTTTGTACTTCAGTAAGTTTCTTAAAACCACAAGAAGAAACCTCTATTTCCACATTACTTGTTAGCCAAGACAATGACAGTTAATCTCAACTCATCTCTTATTATTATGTTTTTTTGTTTTTTTTTTTTTTCTGGGAACTCTCATTCTGGTGGCAAACCTTGGTTAATAACTTAAATCAATATTAGGGGGTCAATCACTTTGTAAAGCCTTCTCTTACCTTCTAACCTCCTCTCCTCTTGACAAAATTTACTATTTCATATCCTGGATTACTGCTCCTTAAATATATATTTATCAGTTAAAGCATGATTTATTCATCTATTTACTACTACATTTGATGACATGCTCTAAGAAGACATGGACAAAAACTACTTATCATTGTACAGAATAGTGTTTAGTACATGGTGTTTAGGAAATATTTGATAAACTTTAGTAATATTTAAACTCCACAATGCTATTTGTAACTTTTTTATAATATGACTGTCACAGATCATCACAGTCTAATCTTTTTTTACCTCTTCTTAACTGGAAAAAAAAAAAAAGAAGGAAGGAAGGAAGGAAAAAGGGAGGAAGGGGAACAAAACAAAAAGAAACTGCCTATTGTTCCCATGCTAAATTTCAGCATATGAACACAATTTGGTAAACAAAATACATAAATTGTTGTACCTAAATCAGAACATTTGTCATAGTCTGCCTGAGTGGAAGTTGTTAATTTGGGGTAAACAGAAAATAAATTGTGTATTTCATCAGGATCAAAAAGTGTTTCATTTTTGAGCGCCTTGGTGGCTCAGTTGGTTAAGCGTCTGACTTCGGCTCAGGTCATGATCTGACAGTTTGTGGGTTTGAGCCCCCACCTCGGGCTCTGTGCTGACAGCTAGCTCAGATCCTGGTGCCTATTTCAGATTTCGTGTCTCCCTCTCTCTCTGACCCTGCCCTGTTCATACTGTCTGTCTGTCTCTCTCTCTCAGAAATAAAACAAACAAACAAAATTGAAAAAAATAAGTGTTTCATTTTTGTTATGGAAATATGTTAGTTGAACTAACTTAAACTAGTGTAAGCTAATAAAAATGGCTTTTTGTCTGAGATTTATAGGAAATGAAATGTTCTTTCTGGAAAATTCAGAAGAGAAATAAGCATTCAAAAGATAATGACAACTCTATGTAAGAAATATGTGTATGCACATGTGTGTTTGTGTATGTGTTTGCACATGCTCATGTGGAAAGAGAAAACCTCTCTAGTCAAGAACATCAAAGGTCTAACAATTTAGATCATTTTACTGAACAATAACAGATATACTCAACAGAGGACACATTTTTGAAGTACAAATACATCCTTTACATTCTAAGGGAGCTCTTGAATAACCTTGGTGAAATCTGAACTTTATGCATACAACTATAGGATATATATTCTTTAGTATGCTCAATTCTAAAAAAGTGATATTTCCCTTATAGGCTTGTTTGATTCATTAAATTGGATTCAATTTAATCATACATGAAATTTAAGTGGCGAAGCCAAATTAAAATCTGAACCCTGAAGAGACAACTAGAGACAACCCACTTACTAGCCTCTCAGTATATAAAATTCAAGATTGTGCTTCAGAAAGATTGCAAATTATTCAATTCTTCACCACATATAACAGAATGGGTATTTTGTCCTAAGCTAAGAGATGTCTCAGAAAATAGTTAACAGGAGAAGTAAAGTCCCTGCTCCCATGGATGATATGTCAATTGGAAAAAAATAGAAAATGAACTCATAAACACACAAAAAATATATAATTACAGTGTGATAAATGTTGTAAAGGAACACACAGAGATTGAATAACAAGAGGTTTTGATATAGAATAAGAAGTGATATTTACAATGATAAACATCATGGAGGAATTGACATTTAGGCTAAGACTTGAAAAATTAGTAAGAGTTGGCCACGCAAAGTAGGTGATATATTCCATCCAGGAAAATCAGTGTGTTTTTGAACTTTTTGCAGAGCCACATAAAATAACTACAGAATTAAATATAATTCATCTCTAGTTTGTTATATTTTAATATGTGTAATAGGATCAATTCTCTACTATTTATGGAAATGGTAAACATACAAAATAAGTAACAGCCCAGTAATCATAAGTCCCATGAAATCGTTTCAAGATTCATATGGTTTCTAGAGTTTAGAGAGTAGAATTTAAGAAACTTATCTGAGTAGCTATCATATGAAAGAAAGTTCCCAGTAAGGACTTGTTAATAGAATAGAATATTTAGCTTAGTTGATTTAAAATCTAGCAAATCACTTAGCATATCTATGTTAACAAATGATTAGCTTGTACAAAATATTCTGTATTGGGAATTAAGCTCTCAGACTGAAACTTGCATGTACCCATGAAAGTAACGATGACAATTGTGAAGTTGCAGACACTGCCCTGATTAGCATAGTATTGTGCTTATTTTTTACCCCAAGACCTCTCAAAATGTAACTTACTAAATCAAGGAGTATGTATTGTGGGGAGGGATGTGGGAAGATATGTACAATAATGACTTTTGAATCAAGTATTTCTGGTTGAAATAATATCTTCATTTCTATATATCATAGCAATTATTTAATTCCTGTTAGCTTCATTTCTCTTTTATTTATAATGAAACTGATAATATATATGATGGCTCCTGTAATTAATAATTTTATGGTTTTTGACAATTTAGCTGTCAGGGCTGTTAGGTCCCATTCTCCAAATGATTGTAGTGGTTTTGGAGTCCTAAAGTAATAAAGAAAACATTATAAGGACAGAATTTTATATTTCATTAGTTATAAGATATTTTGCATAGTCTAGGGATTTGCTTAGTGCCAGCAATAGCAGAACTAAAAACTATTTCTCATATCTATAAGCCAAAATGTGCCCTATCTCTTTCTAACTTTACTCTACCTCTAACACAAAACCATAATCATCCATATTCTATGACTGACTGTGAAGAAGCATTAGGGGTGATATGTTTACCTGCATTAATTCCCTTTGTCCTGGGAAGTGTTCTTTTACAGTATCATCCTTAAAACCCAAAAAACAAAAAACCTTTGATAGTTTATTATATTTTTAATTTACTTTTTAAAAACTTGGGATCCTGGGTGGCTCAGTTGGTTAAGTTTCTAACTTCAGCTCAGGTCATGATCTTGCAGTTCATGAATTCGAGCCCCATGTCGGGCTCTGTGCTGACAGCTCAGAACCTTCTTCCAATTCTGTGTCTCCCTCTCTGCCCTTCTGCACTCGTACTCTGCCTTTCTCTCTCAAAAATAAATAAACATTATTTTTTAATTTATTCTTTAAAAACTTAAGAATCAAGAGTGGTTTAGATCTTCATTTATTTTATTCTCTATGTCCAGAATTAATAAATGATTACTCAAAACCCCAAACTATTTAGATCCTTTAAGTCAACCAATGGAAAGTGAAAACTAGAGTATGTCGTAACTGAATCTTCTAAACTGAATCTTGTAAGTCTGAATCTTCTACACCTGAATCTTTAAACTGGAAGCTCAGATTACTTTTTCAGTTCAAATGAGGCAAATGTAGTTCAAGTAACCTGAACATTTGAGTTTCGTTTTCTCTTCGTGTCATCTCAACATGTAAGATGCTCCATATATCTACAACTCTATATCAATATCTGTATCTTTATCATCTCTATATACCTGATAGGGTTTGTGGGTTTGAGTGTGTTTGTGTGTGTACATGTGCGTAGACACAGAAATGGGATAATATATATAAACATATGTAGTGGAACACAATGGAGCTTTTTTCTTTGTAGATTCTAGCTTTATTTTCAGAAGTGTCATGAAATATAAATTTATTTTCTGCCATATGTTCAGTTATCATCTTGAAGTATGACTACCTTGAAATTCAACTACTTTTCTCTATTTTAGGTCATTCATAGCTGAGCTAACACATAGATATTATTATAAAATCAGGCTCACATGGATCAGAGATCTCACCCAACATTAAGCTTTAATAACTACTGTCAAGGATAGGAGAAATCAAAAGGCTCAAAGCAGAGTTCTGGGACATCAAGGGTAGCTTCTCAGAGGCTGTATTCCTGTATCGGACATGCACCTTTGTTCCAGAGTAACAGACAGGATCCACAGGTAAGGCTTATAGTTTCATGTCCCACAGTGGGAGCATTTCCATTTTGAATTATCTCCATTTTTAACCTCAGAGTTGTGCAGCTCCCCAGGGAAACATGCCTTACAGATTCTCAGCACTATTTATTATAGGGAATTCTTTGGAAGATCTTGTTAAGGGCAATTCAGAGATAAAAGTTTTTTCCTCCTAGAAAATAGCATTAGTTTATTTTCCCAGAGGTCCAGTTGACAAAATGATTACACCAGGTTATCTGCTTATTTTCTCCCCTGAGGGCATCACTTATAAAAGAAGTGACTGAATCCCAGACCAGAAGCTTTAACTTCTTCCTGACAGTAGTTGATATCATTTTTCATTCTCATCCTGTTTGTCTTTTCTCTCTGAATTTTGTGTAAGTTTGGCACAACTGTTATGCAGCTCAATGTCTCTATTTACTGTAATGCACTATCTGCTTCTGATATCCATTAAATACTGCTATTTTAGTTTTCTCATCAATTATTTCAGGTATCATTATCTTCATTTCTCTGAGTGAATGATCCTTCTCCCCTCCCCAGTCTCTTGAAAGGACTCTTGTATAGTCTATATTAGATTTTCCAAAACTTCTCCTCTTTTTACCCTTCTCTCCCTTGAATACACGGTCTCCCAAGTGATTTCTTTGTTCTCCTCCAGTTGCATCATTGCCTTTTAATTTATTCAGAATTTTCACATAGATTCCATAGTTTTATTTTGTTGGGTAATTACATTCTAAATTAATTTTGTTACTTTCCACAGTATTTTATACAAATAGTTTGAAAAGTTAAATAGTCCTAAATATTTTATAATAAAAACCACTAGTATCCCTTTCTGTGTTCAGTCCTATCCCAAAAGGTAATAACTTGTTGCTGAGTTTGGAATTTACTTTCCAGTTTTGAAATACATGTGTGTCTAATCTACTCAAATATGTATTTGCTAAATATTTTTTATTTTATACAATTATTTCTATTCTCACTGTAACTTCTTCCATTTATTATTACTTCTGTTTATTAATTCAGTTACAGTGTCTCCTATAGTATCTCTTTTAGGGAGTCCTTTCTTAAATAGATTTACAGCTTGACTATAAAACCTTGCCCATCATATTTTCTACTTGTTCTTAAAAGCTTTTATGTCCCTTTTGAGTTCTAAGTGAATTTCCTTCCACTTCTCAAGTTTTAGTAGTCCATCAACACAACACCTTTATTGAATGGTGTTCTAAAATATCTTTAGTTTGTAGTAAATGTATATTTTTTAGAATGGGAGTTACTGAGATTCTTTTAGGTAGCCCCCTTCTTGGGGACCCACTGCAGGAGACTATTTCCTGAGCTGGAATGTACTTATTGCAGGTTCTGATTGTCACATGAATCTCAGAGGTACAGATTACTTGCCACGAGGCCTTTCCAGTCTTAGTTGTCTCCTCCTCTGGGAATAAGACATGCACCCTTGACTTTCTATCTTATGGATGTCATAACTCTGTAAGGAAGCTCTTCTACTACATCCATGTTTCTGGTGACTGTAACTGTACTTTCCAGGATAAAAAAAAAAAAAAAGAGCTAATTGCTTTAACTGCTTTTTGCTGTTTGCTTGTTCTATACAACATACACATCAGGTACATACTTTTCTAGTGATTCCAATGTACAGCTAAGAAAACTGAGTTTAAAAGTTAAGTTAAACTGCCTAAGTTACTGTCTTTGTAAACAAAGTTTGTACTTGAATCTCAAATTGCCTCATTGCGTGCTCTGAAATAGGTGGTCTAATAGTTTGCCTGTAGGGTGTGAGGCCTGACTATAGGGTGAGCAGGGGTGGAGGTTGGGGTGGCTTTCTATGACTTAGTTGTTTGTTTTTTAGTCATCTACTCTCAGAGGAACCTTGCCCTGCAGGCTTTCTGTTTAGTATGGTTACTTATTGAAAGAAACCTTCCCGACACCACTTGCTGGTTGCTGCTTCTTATCCTGTGCACCAAGGGTCTGTGGTCACAGTTCCAAATAAGGGTTCAGATTATGATTTTATCAAGGTGCCCATCCTTTATTTTACAGGCATTCTTTCACTGTAGTGAAAAAAATTGAGAGTTTATCTTATGCCTCTTCTAATATGACCCTCTATGTATTCTAACCCAAAATAATTAATGTTTTAGTCATACAGATGGGAATATTCATTTCCTATGTTCATGAAAATATGTCCCTATTTGTATGCTTATGTGATCATTTCATGGGTATCTCTCAATGGCAGAGTAAGACATCAGTTTTCATATTACTATTTTAATCCATTGACTCTCTGATGTTTGTTTTGTTAGGAATTGTCAAAGTGAGGGTGGTGGTATGGGGGAATAGACAAGAAGGCACATAGATTCCTCTCTGGTTTTTCCACTTTATTTACTCTTTTTCTCATAATTTCCAAACACACATACTCTAATCAAACAGATCTACTTCTTTCCTGTAACAATAAGCTAAGTATGATTCAGTACTTTTGTCATTACTATCCCCTTAATTTTTAATATCTCCTTTACCCTTTTCTAAATTTACCCAAATTCACACCATTCAACTTAAGTTGTGTATATTCTATGAAGCCTTTGCTGGGTACTCTTATTTACGCAGGGTTTTTTTTTCTGATAATAATTGTTATTTTAATTTTTTCTACCCTCTAGATTTTTACGTAAAGTTCAGAACAACTTACATTTAATTGTGCTCTAATTGTCTTGTGTTTGTTAGTCGTGTCTCTTTATGTTATACGGTCACTAAGAAGAAGCTATACTTCTCACATTTTATCTCTATCTGACATGATCTAGCCAAGTAATTCTCCTCCCTGACTTTACATTAGAATCATATTTGGGGGAGAAGGATGGGGGGGTGCAGTATTAAAATCACCTACACCTGGACTCCACCCCAATTAGTTAAATGAAAATCTCTTGATATGTGTCTCAGGCACAAAAATTGTGTTCCATTTACAACTGTTTCTAATGCATAGCCAAGTTTGAGAAACCCTGCCTTAGCATTATGTCGAGAATTTAACAGTGTTTACTACACATGTGATTAAGTATGCATCAGGGAACATCACAGAACTTTCAGAGGTAAGAAAAGTTTCCAAAGAAGAAAGTTTTAGACTTCATCATGAATAAATGAGCCATAAATGGTGAATCATAAAAGGTAAATGATTGAAGCAGAAGTAATGATTTAGAGATAATTGATAGAAGATGTATAATAATGGATATTTCAAGGTTTTCAAGTAAAAGAACTAAAAATAAATTGGATTTAATAAGCATATGTAAGCAAGTTCAAAACCATGGATGTAAAAGGTTATTCAGACCCTGTAGATTTAGACTTCTCTGAAAAGGGAAAAAGGAAATCTAGAAAGTTATGCAGTAAAAGACTGAAGTGTCAGAGTATGAAAAAGTCTTTGATAATGATTATCTGCAAATAATAAAGCAGACTATAAGTTGTAAAATGAAAAATCTATTTAAGATAGCTGTAGGCACCTCTCCCCCTTTGGAAGATGGGTGATTTAGAATGTTGGAGGGGGTTAAGTGGAGCTTAAATCATTGAAGCTGAAGGAAGAATTCGATCCCAATCTTACTCTTTCTGATAAGTTAACAGGTCCAGCCACTGGTATGCAATAAGATAAAGAATTTAAAAAGCAAACTTCCCAAGAGGATGAGGAATTCAAGAGGTAGGCTTGCTCTGGCTTCAGGAATTTAGGTTATCATGCTAAGAGTGAAAGATTAATTGGAGACCACACCAGAAAGAAGCAACAGGACTGTGTTTTGTTTTCTTTTGTTTTGTTTTGTTTTGTTTTGTTTTGTTTTTTAATGTCCTTCCTGTGTTGTCTAGGACTCCTTCAGTCCCTCCTGGGGTTGTGCCTTGCCTGGCTATTCAAGGATAATCCAAAATAGAAATTCATGTGTGTTTCAAGTTGGTGCACTTACTAGGGTGCAACTCAAGGAGCCATGTAAGTGAGGGGGCTGTGATACAGCTAAAGGCAAACTCCTCTGACAGAAATCCTTGGGAAACATAGATACACAAGTAGTATATCATCATTCCCTCAAAGAGGCAATTTTGTTTCACAATCACATGTCTCATTTGTAAACCTATGGGTGACCAGGTGTGATTCAGTGTTTAGTGATACTCTGAATTTGCTCAGATAAGAAGGGAAAGGTTAAGCTATCACAGATTGATAAAGAGGTACAATCATATATGCTGTTTTAAAAGTAAATTTAAATAAATCTTTAGCTGTGTTAGCTTGTCGTCCATACAAGCCTTAAGAAATTTTAGGTCGAGTTTTAAAATCTGATCATGGCCATTGAGAAAAATGTCAACTTTGTTTTATATGTGAAGACCCTTGAGGACATGGACTTAAACAGATGACCTAATGTTACTTAACTGAATCTTATAATAATCTCTAGTATTTAGAACATTTTAATTTTTGCTTGGCATACCATTAAAGAAAGTTATGAATTAATAATTTCCATAGTTTTCCTAAGCACCATTTTTTAAACATCTTATTAGAAACTGAAATATGAGTTGCCTGGTTCTCTGATAACTCAGTCATTATTTTTTTTTAATTTCAGTGGCACATTAGAAGTTGTCAGTTTTTAAAAATTCTGATAGAAAAAGCATACACATACACACATACTGTTTTTACTTTTATTGAGGAGTGATAATCCATTTTTGAAAGAATAAAGATTTTGTTCTCCGTCAATGCAACCTGCTCTTGATATTCATTTTCATTACATTGTGCAACATACTGATTGTCTCCACAGTATAACCCTAACTAGAGAACAAACCTTAGGGGAGGAAAAAGGCATTAAAAGTATCTACACATCTGCTTTCAGCCTCTCCATTATTACTAAGAATGTTCTAAATCACCTTGTGTCTGATGACATTAAATCAGAGAGAACAGGCAAAGGAGGCCACGTCAGCACGCTGATAATGCATCCACTGTACTGTCTGGTCGGTTTATACTCTGTCACTTCCCATTTAAAGGGCACTGAATAGAGCAATTTTTATCTAGGACAAGTTTGCAAAAGTAATTCCACCTTTTTTTCTTGTCTGCAATAGCAATTAGTTTATAATAACAGTTGTGATATAATAAGTGTCTGACATTTTTCGTTGAATTCATTTCATTGTGTATCTCCTTTCTAACTTCATTTTAAGCCTTTTAGAGAATACAGTATAAAACTGGGATGATTTAAAAAAATCTCCCAACTGAAGTTTCTTTTTCTTTCTTAGTTTAGATTCCCAATATTTAAATATACTGGATATATTTTTATTTCTTTAGCTTAAGTGAGTTTACTAATGCTTTCTTAAATGTGTGGTATACTTTCATATTTCAAAAGTAATGTGTATTTGCTGTAGAGAATTTATACAATACATAAAATATCCAGAAGAGAATAAAGGGCATCCAAAGCCAAGCATCCATAATCACTGCTAATAGTTTTAAATATAATTTTGTAATCGTGTGTGTGTGTGTGTGTGTGTGTATGAACAATGATCCAGTTAGAAGAGAGAAACCACACGCCAACCTGAACAGGGAAGGCCTACGATAAATATTAAATATTTATAGGAGATTAGCTTCAAAGAGGGAATAAAAGATAACTCTAAAGAAGAGACTAGAGCTGATGGAATGTAACCAAGGAAGGCATAAACTTGAAAGTGCCTGGCCCCCTCCCATGCCACCCTTTCTAAGGAGGGATTCAAACTCCATTGGAGAAGGTAAGGCTGCAGTCTACTCAACGGTGAAGAAATGTTGGTCAGTTATCCTGGAATTGAGCTGGTCCCCAGATGGTCGACCATGAGAGTTGTACACTACTGGAAGGTGAGCACCACTGAAGGTCCTGTGAGCTTCTGGCTACTGAGTCTCATGGGAGAAAACAGAAGAAATGCACTAGAATTAGCATGAGGATGCCTGTTATCCTGCAGGGTCCCTCAGCACCTCTATTGGCAATGGAAAGATATTTAAACATCCAGCTCCATTGTGACAATGAGGTCAATAATGAGTGTCTCTGGAATGGAGAGGTAATAAATTATATACTGACATATAGTAAATTGTATGTGACCTTGTCTTCATTTTTTAAAAAATGTTATACTACATAGCCTTTCCTGAAATTTGCTGTTTCTCACTTATCAATTTATATCAAAATATTTATATCTTTTACAACCAAATTTAAAGCCTATATAGCATTTCATAACAAAACTGCTCCATCGAAATATTGTGCATGTTGTGTCTTTGTAGTATAGACCGGGCATGCCTCAACTGATTTAAGTAATATCTTCAAACAAACACTGTTTTATTTTCCATTTCTTTGTTGCTTTGGCAATTTCAGTTGCTCCTTTTGTCTGATGGGCTTTTTGCCATTGCTAATCAAGAGTGTCCTCATATTTGCCCTTGTACTTCTGGGAAAGAAATATATTCACTAAAAATTCTCAGCTCTGAGGAAAATAACTTCTAATGCTGGTTGTGTTCTTTTATTTTAGGACACAAAGTCACAACCATCTTGACAATAATCTATTTCCATATTTTACAGGAATTATAACTTTCCTATGATAATAGGGTCTTATACCATGTATTTTGTTCGGATAGAAATTGCTGAGAACTTAAATTGAATTATCAATATTTTCTTCATTTACAATTGAACTCCCTTTATACATTTCAAATTAGTCTAGTCTGGTTTAATTAGTGGTTTAAATGGCTACTTACATATAATATTATGAAATAAGATTAATTAACACAAAAATTAAACAAGAAAGGCAAGTAGACTGAGTATCTTATTAACAATAAAATTTGCTCATCTATAATATTTTGATATATTAAAAATGTTATACATATCTAAGATTGCATTTGTGTGGGAGCCCGACAGTGACCTCAAGAAAGCGTGGTTAGGGACGCAGGGATGTGCCTGCACACGGGGCTCCCTGCCTGGGCAAAGCATGCCTGCAAACAGGATGCTCTGCCAGGAGGCCTGCACACAGTATCCAAGTTTAATGGTCCGCTTGCAAATGAGGGAACATGCCCTCCTTAGAAGTAAGGAGAAGGCTGGAATTGTGAGCAGGCCTCTTAGTAAACATGTTGTGGTCGCTTCCTCCCTTTGCTCCCCACCCCCCCGTCCTTGAAATGTGTTTGGCTACTTGCCCTTAATTGGTAAAGGAATGCATCTTGTAGATTTCAGTTTGTATCCAGTTACCGGGGTATAAAAAAAACCGCAAGAGGGGCTTGCAGAGAATTGTTCCTCTTGCCAGAGTTGTGTCTGTGTCTGTCTTTTGTGTGTGTCTTGTCCTTTGTGTCATTTCGTCCGCAACACATTTGTGATTGTATATATAGTTATACACACAAAGATGTATAACTTTATCTAATTTTCTTTAATTCTCTGGGAAGGCTCCTGCAATATTTGAAATTTAAAAATATATGGCTCAATTCCTCTAAATCTATGGCTGGTAGCGGTCTGCCTCTTTTCTCCAAAAGCACCACACTGATCTAGTTGACTGCCATCTCCCCTCAAAGTTTAGTAGGAGCCTTCTAATTAATTTTCTTGCAGTAACTCTAACTGTTTTTCCATAAATAACCAACATATTAACTAGGGTGATTTTAAGATTTGTGGTATTTTTAATTTAATTCTTTTTACGTCCCATTCTGTTTCAAATTATTCAACTGAGGGGTGCCTGGATGGCTCAGTCAAGTGTCCAACTCTTGATTTCAGCTCAAGTCATGATATCACGGTTCATGGGTTTGAGCCCCATGTCAGGCTTTGTGCTGACAGCAACGAGCCTGCTCGGGATTCTATCTCTCCCTCTCTTCTACCCCTCCTCCACTTACATTCTCAAAATAAATAAATAAACATTTAAAAAAATTATTCAACTGTTGCTTGCTGTTTTTTGGTAAAGATAAACTCTCTAAATGGATCTGTAAATTTCACCTATCTTTTCTAGAGAAGATAAGGATTATTTTATATCTTTCTCCTCATCTGCTTCCTAAGGTCACCAAGCTGTAAGTCAGAGAATCAGCACTAAGCCTGCTACTCCAGGTGACATACCTCATCAAGGGACACATCATCTTACTACACGTAGACAAGATCCAAGCTCCTGGTCCTCCTGGACACCGAAGAGTGGTCATACCCTGAACAGTTTAGGAAGCTAGAATAGAACCTATTATTTCTTTAATTGTATATATTCTCATTGTTTCCTAGTATTATTTCCAAACTATTCTCCTTCCTCCTCCTTTAAATGCCCGGTCTCCTTTGGAGTTCATACAGTTACACTTTTTCATCTCTGTCGCTGCCAACCACCTAACTAGTCATACCTCTTCATTGATTACTTAATCATTTTTGTACTTGTCTTACTCTTTTTATTTTTGCTTGAAACCTGTCACCATTACTGATAATTGAAATACCAACAGTTTCGTCACTTAGTTCTTACACCGGAACTATAATGATCTTTTATTCTACCACTCCTCAGCCATCTATAACCATGATTGAAACACTAATAATTTCTTTCCTTCCAAAATTTATGATCGTAAACTCCTGTTCCACTTGTCAATTTTCTCTAGTAAATTCCAGCAGAGAAATTATACAACTAAATGGAGACATCTATCGAATCCAATGTTATCACTAGTTATCATCTTCCTTATATTGTCATTATCTCTTATACACATTAGATTCCTTGTTATATCCTAGTACAATATTTTTCATAAAAATTGCATACCAATCATCATCATTCTAATTTCTTAAAATTATAACTTTGATTGCTTTATTCCTGTCTGCCTCAGTTCTTATAGATTGATAATGTCACAATTGTACTGACTTTTAATTCTTCATATTCACAATCCTTTATTCCACATGGAAACTTAATATTACTGACAATATTACTGTCTGTGTCCCATATGTTCACCTTTCCATTCTATGAAACAATTAGTTACCACTTTTGTTCCCTCTCTCCAGTCGTCTACATATCTCTATGCTGCTGTCATCTTCATTGCTCACTATACGTTGATGTCCTTTGTATAAAATAATTAATAAATGTAGAAATGAGTTTCATTGATGTCCCAACAGCAAATCTTCCACTCTATCTACATCTGTCTGGACCCTTTTTTTTTATTTGTCCTTTTTTTTTTTTTTTTAAACAGATAAAGAATCCTTACACTTGTGAAAGCAAAATCTTTCCACTTTTGTTCTGTATTTTTACTTTCCTACATACTTGCACCTATAATTTTTCCTTTCCTATACCACCAATTTCTATTTCCTGGTTACTCCTATCATCTGAGAAGCATGCATAGTGTTTGTAATGTGTGATAAATATCTTTTCTTGAGCCTTTATTGTTCCCAATTACTGCTCTATTTCTCTTTTCAGCATAGACACAAAATCTTTGAATGAGCTGTTTTTGTTCCATCTCAAACCCCTCACTTTCCTACTTTTTTCTACTTTAAACAATAATTTCATACCCATATTTCCAGTGAGAAACTTACTACAACCACTAATGGCATCCCAACTTTCAGATCTAATGGGCTAATCATTGTCTTTATCTTATTGACCTCTTCTGCTGCTAAATAATTGTTGACTTTTTCTCTTGCTTCTATAATAGCATAGACATTCCTTATTTTTCTTCTATGTCACTGGATGCAGTTCTTCATTAGTACACATTATTCTTTTCCTTAAATGAACTTCAGAATTTGTTCATTCTGTAGTCATTTAAGAAATTTATGTCAAGTTTGAGCTTATATTTCAGTGAAAAAAATAGTTGAAAATCATCTGGGGCTTACATTATAGCACACAAGCTTCATGAGAAAAATAATCAAAATTACAAATTTCATAGTGTGTTAAGAGTCATAAATGTTATATAAAATAAAATTATATAAATAAAATATAAAAAGTTGTTCAACCTACTTTCTTTGTAGAGAATTGCAAATTAAAACAACAATGAGATACCACTACCCACATAGTAGGATTGGTAAAGTGAAAAAAATCCATTGATGAGGGTGTGGAGGAGGAGGAATTCCTATCTATTGCTTCTGAGAATCCAAAATGGTACAAAATTTTTGAAAGATTGTGTTGCACCTTTAAACATGATTTTACCATACAATGTAGCAATTGTTCTACATATTTATCCAATTGATTTGAAAATTCTGTCCACACAAAAACTTATATATGAAAGTTTGTAGTGCTTTTATTTACCATCGTAAAAAACTAGAAGCATCCAAGATGACCTTCAGTAGGTGAATGGATACATAAATTGTAGTACCTCCATACACTGGAATATTATTCAGTGATTAAAACAAATGACTATCGAAAGACATGAATGAAACATAAATGCATATTCCTAAATAAAATAAGCCAATATGGAAGGGCTATAAATTGTATAATTCTAATTATATGAAATACAGTGGATGTCAGGGGTTTTAGGAGAAGGTGAGAATTGGACATATGAAGCACAGTGGATAAAGTGTTGAAAATATTTCGTATGATGATGTAATGGTGGGTATATGATAGTATTCATTGTGAAAATCCACAGAACTGCATAGAAGAAAGATTTAACCTTAATGTATGAAAATTTTAAAGAATCAATTTGGAGGTCAAGGGATCCTAGCTAGGATGGAATGCAAAGTGTGATAAAATGATCTAACTGTATTAAAAATATATGAAATTACCTCACTTACAATGTAGGAGAAAATGATGATGACCTAAATAACTTTGGAGCTGAGCAGAATCTATAACAATTCTATAAGAATAAGGAAACTGTGTATTACTGTACTCCAGCTGATTATTTCAGATGGGTTATTAATATTATGAATATTGCTAGAAATGTAAATGGCAATTGAAAAATTGAGTAAATCTATGGTAGGTGATGGGAGCCAGGTTTTTCTTTGTTAGAATGGGAGCTTACAAATATGCGTGGAAAAGAACCTAGAATGATCCATTTGTTAATGGATATTAGACTTGGAAATATCGCTATGAACTCAGGATTAGATTAATATAAATACAGATAAAATATTTATGATGTGTGTATACATGGATTAGTATACACAGATTGACCATCAACATCTATGTCAAATGCTGCTCGTATGGTAAGTGAAGTTAAGACTGAAAACTTAAATTCATGCTTAGTTGTGTAGCCATTATTGATGGCACTGATAAGAGCAGTACTGGTGGAATACTGTGGATAACGGCCTGATTCGTGTGGGTTTGTTCAGGATGGGAGAAAAGGGATTGTAAAGAGAGAAGTTTTATTGCAAAGAAAAACAAAGAAATGACATGGTATTTTGTTAGGACAGTAAAATCAACAATTTTAAAAATATGGATGACATATGAATATTTACTGAGAACAATTTAGTAGACAGGTTAAATTATGATATAGGAATGAGGAAAATAGCTGTCATAGAACAGTTAGTTAAGTGCTTTTGTACGGTCACTAAACAAGAAGAAGAATGGCTTTACATATGAATATGGAAGGCAGACTATCTGAGTTTGGATGAGGATAGCTAAGTAGATGTGTGGTTAGGAATGTGTGGAGGTTCTCAGGTTACTTCCACTTTTTCTCAGGAAGTAGAAATGAAGGTCATCTGTTAAGAATGATGATGGAACACATGGTACTAAAAGTTGGGAGAGATTAGAAACTATGAAATTGTGTTTTGGATGGCAGGAAAACAGACACATGTATGGAAGTATAATGTGACTACCAGGAAGCATTAATGTTATCTTAGGGTTATCATTATAAATTTATAGTGAAGCAGTCCATGTAGTTGAATATTCTTCATTTTTATTCATGTTGTACCAATTTCAGGTGTAGGGAAGGCAGAAAGTTGGATTTTAAAAAGTTGAATTAAACAGGTGTATGATTTTACTAGGTGAGTATAACAAAATTAGAGACAGACCAGGAAGTAAGGTATGTATGCAAAAAGGATTGTAATTGACAGTGGCATTTGAGCTAGTTTAAGAGCAGGGAGAAAATACCAAAAGTCTGAATGACAAGGGAAAATTAGTAGAGTTAAAGATTCAACTAGTGAAGTGACAGAGAAAGTGCATTGAAAAGATCAAGTGGAAATGTGAATTGTTTATAGCCACGGTGGAAACTAGTATGTAGGTTTGTTAAAATATTAAAAATAGAAGAAAAACATATGATCCAATAATTCCACTTTGATTCTTTACCCAAACAAAACAAAAACACAACCTCAAAACCATATATGCATCCATATGTTTACTGCAGCATTATTTAGAATAGCTAAGATATGGAAGCAACCTAAATGTCCTTCAGTAGACAAATGGATGAGGAAGCCCTACACACACACACACACACACACACACACACACACACACACAGGAATATTACACAGCCATAAATAAGGACCAGATTAAGTCATTTAAGACAACATAGATGGACCTAGAGGGTGTTATGTTAAGTGAAATAAACTGGACTGAGAAAGAAAAAACACCATATGATTCCACTCATTAGTGGAATCTAAATGAAAAAGAAAAGAAATAAATAAACAAACCAACAAAGAGCAGAATCAGAACTATAAATACAGAAAACAAAGTGAAGGCTGCCAGAGGGGAGAGGGTGGGGTGGTTGGGCAAAGTCAGTGAAGGAGAAAGGAGACACAGATTTCAAGTTATGGAATGAATAAATCACAGGAATAAAAGGCACAGCATAAGGTATACAGTCAATAAGGGGCACCTGGGTGACTCAGTTGGTTAAGCATCAGACTTTAGCTCAGCTCATTATTTCATGGTCTGTGAATTCTAGCCTTGCAATGGGCTCCGTGCTGACAGCTCAGAGCCTGGATTCTGCTTTGGATTCTGTCTCGCTCTCTCTCTGCCTCTCCCTCACTCATGCTCTTTCTTTCTCTCTTTCTCTGTCAAAAATAAACAAACAGTTAAAAAATTAAAAGAAAAAGGGATACAGTCAATGGTATTTTAATAGTGATGTAACAAGACAGATGGTAACTGCATTTCTGGTGAACATAGCATAATGTGGAGACTTGTCAAATCACTGGGTTGTACACCTGAAAGTAATGTAGCATTTGCGTGTCAACTACACTAAAAAAAAAAAAAAAAAGTGATGATCAAAGAATGAAATGTGTATAATTGTTATTATGGATGTTGCCTTTATTGATAATAATGAGTCCCAGGATAAGATCATGTGAGTGGGTGGCTAAGGTCTAGCTGAGGGCAAGATGAGGTAAATTACATAAACAAGGAGCCTGGGAATTGTCAGGATGAAGTACATTTATACTGAAATCACCAAGAATTATGACTGGAGTAATGTGGAAATAGCGGATAGCGAGCCAGGAACAGACCTCTCTGGAAGCCAGGCTGAAAAACTGGGATCTGAAAATGACAGAAATATATGAAGAATAGTAGGTGACATAATCCACAGATGTGAGATTAAAATTGAGTATTTTAGGGAGATTGTAGGGTTTTATAAAGACAGCAAAGAGGAACAAAAGGACCACTACCATGCTGCCCAGCCCAATGGTGGCAACATGACCTTCTAACTCCCTGGGAAGACCGCCAGGAACACAGTCTTTAGGGAGAAGCCAGGTATTTTCTTGGAATGATAAAATAATAGAAATGTTCAGACAAGAGATTAAAAAATAGAATGTTTTGCTGCTGATGGTCTTTGAATTCCATAGGATATAATTGAATAGGATATAATTGAAGAATTCTGGACATGAGAGATGTGATAAGGATGTAGAACAGGAGATGTTCAGAGCTTTATGTAGTTTAGTGTGTATGGGAGAAGCAGGTTATCTGGATGACTGGAGCTTCTTGTGGTGAATGTATAATGGAAAAAAAAGGCATAATAATATTTTTTCCCTGGTGGATTCAAGGCTGAGAAGGGTACTCAGACCGATTGTTGACGAGTGGGAATTGTAGATGTCTATGTTCACTCAAGTTAGCATGAGGAAAGCTACATGTGGATACCCTGCTTAACCTTAAACAATTCAAGTGAAAGGTTTAGGGGAAGCGTAATCTTATTTCAAGTGTGTGAAGCTTAAATTTGACCTAGGCCTGACCCAGGGCTTAATACTGAGTTCTCTTACCTTAAATATCTCCATTTCACACCAGAGACTTTCATCTTGTACCATTTATAGCTTATGACCCTCAAGATTATAGGTTTAGCCCTGACCTTTTCCTGGAACTTTAGATTTATCAAGCTACATACGTGACATCTTTGCTTGAATGTCTAAGGGACATTCCAAACGTAATTGTCCAAAATAGAAATCTTGAACTTCAACTGTTTTCTTCAATGTTTCTCTTTTATTTTTACACATCAGCCAAAAGCACTAACATCATGCTTGGGATCATCCTTATTTATTTTTTTTAATTTTAGCTGGGTGTATGAGCACATCTCCCTGAATACCTATCAACCTGAGATCAATCTTCTTGTGTTCATCTAAACTATAGTCTAAACAATCTTCATTTCCCAGCTACACTGCTTTACCATCCTGGTATCTAATCTTCTGATCTTGCCCCTACAAGATTCGTTTTATATCCAGAAGTCAGGCTGATGTTCTAAAAATAAAAATAGGTGATCTACCTGTCTATTCCCTGTTCCTACCCCCACTCCTACCATCAACACACACTCTTCAAAGGCTTTCTATCACTTTGAGAATAGAACTAAGTTCTTTAACCCAGCCTATACATCCCTGTGTGATCTAGCTCCTGCCTCTTTCTACAGTGTCACATCAGTTCACTTTCTCTCATGCTCATTATGCTTTAATCACATTGGTCTTTCCTCTGTTCTTTGTAACTGAAGCTTGTTACTTTCCTAAGGTCATTCACAAGCTGTTTCCCTGCATGAAATGCTCTTCCCCTTGTTCTCACTATGAATAGCTCTTTCTTACTTTTTTCCCCCCATTAACTATCACCTTCTTCAGGAAAGTTTTTTTTTCCCCTTGAGCATTCTATTTTACTAGGAAAAAAAAAAAGCAACTTGTTGTATCCATCATTTCAGCCTGATTTAATTCTCTGAAAAGTCGTTTGTATCACCCGACATTGCCTTGCTCAGATAAGTTTTCAGTTTTGTTCACTGCTGTAGTCCCAGTGTTTAAAATGAACCCAGTTAGTGCTCAGTGTGTACTCACTTAAGGAATGAGAAAATGCATGGATGACTGAATGACACCCTGGCCCAATTACCTCTCTTCTCACATCTTAACTCACCCCCACTCCTAGCCTGTCCTCTTAGTACATCATAGAACATCATAAAGTGCTAAGCTCCCTTCCATATGAGAGCCCTTTCACATGTCCTCTCTCTGCATGTAACACCTTCCCCCTTTATCCCTTCCTCACCTACTGAACTTGTGTTTATCCTTCAGATTCCAACTCAAGTAAGTGTTCCTCAGGGAAACCTACTCTGTGACAAGGGAAAAATCTTTATTATGAAGTTTTATAACATCAAGTGCTGCTATTTTCAAGGACATATCCGGGCTGGAGTTTCTTTTTTCAATTTTTTATTCTCATATTTCTCCTCAACAAAACTGTAAACATCTCACTGTCAGGACCATATCTGTTTTTGCTTTGGATCATATCCTCACCAACTAGACAGGGAGACAGTCTCACTCAAAAATATTAACCCAATATCTTTTATCTCTTTTAATTGTCTAAATAAAAATGAAAATTTAAAGCCCCATAAGAGCAATCAATAAGTAGATCCCCAGTCAGAGCCTATCTAATTCCCACAAACTGTGACTGAGCTAAATCAACAATTAGGGCATTTTGAGCTCTAATGGGCCATGGATAGCAACTGCTTGGTCTAGCTATCAGCTCCCAAAAAGACAAGTGGAGGGCAAACAGTAATTAAATAGCAGAGCTGTATCAACAGTTCAGTAATCCTTGTCCACACCTGGGTAACTCCAATAATAGCTGACGGTAAGATGCTGGAGGTAATAAGATTGAGCTACCTTGCATGTTGAGGACCCTATGTTCATTCTGGTGGGACGCTTAGAATTTCTAAAGCATATAAATTTTACCCCTTATGATGTGTCTTTAGTTGACAATAAGGTGTGTAAATATTTCTATCCCTGCCCCTTTTTCTATCCTCTGTTTCTTGTTCAAGCTATATTTTATTTTATTTAAAAAAATTTAACACTTATTTATTATTGAGAAACAGAGAGAGAGAGAGACAGAGCCAGAGCATGAGCATGGGAGGGGCAGAGAGCAGGGGAGACACAGGATCCCAAGCAGGCTCCAGGCTCTGAGCCATCAGCAAAGAGCCCAATTCGGGGCTCGAACCTACGAGTGGTGAGATCATGATCTGAGCCGAAGTCAGACGCTCAACTGACTGAACCACCCAAGCACCCCTCAAGCTATATTTTAAACAAAGCTGACATTTGGGTGGAAATGGGTTCTCTATTTTTCTGAATATGCTGTCTAGCAGCTCCTGGTTCTCCTCCATTGTATAGTTTTTGTTACTTGTAATGAAATGTAATAATTAACAATCACTTAAAATATCAATAGAACTAAATAAATAACTTTTGACTTAGTATTTTCTGTCACTTTTTTTTCAATCATTGTAGCCCAAGAGAATAAAAAATGGAGGCAATTTACTATATACTGAATGGCTCTGGAAACCTCTTTAGGAGCTCCAAGTTCTTTGAGCTCAGTTTGGTTTCAGGGAATGGGTTTGGAATGGATCAATAATTTTTTGGGGGGTGGAATTGGCTTTGTCTCTATACAAAATAATATCTATAAAATGTGAACTGCACCAGATGCCAACATTTGGGTGCACTCAGCATATGCCAACCACTATTCTAGGCACCTGCCATGTGTTACTTCATTTAATCTTCACAACAAATTTATATATTTGTATTTTTCTTATAACAAATTTGAAGCACAGAGAAAATAAACTCTTTCCAAAGTAAGTGCCAAAAATGAAATTTGAGCTCCATATTAGTTTTTCTGCATGAACAGAATGTAAAAAGGAAAACAAGTTAGAATTACTAAGATTAAACAATAACTTTTGCTAGAATAACTAACATCTGTTGAACAGCAAGAACAAAGAAACATTATGATAAGCAAATGGGAGGATTCTGGGATTTATTTCCAAGACACTGTGTGTTGGTACATTTGAGCTAGATAATTTCAATTTAGCAGTTACAATGGTCATAGAAGAGTTACTGTTTTCTTTATTTCAATCCAAGAATATTTGGGAAATAGAGTATCAGATGTTCTAAATGTGAAGTTTATAAACATTCTGCTGTTGTCATTCGAGAGTATCTTCCCAGTTGATTGTTACAACTTCATCTACCTCTACCCAGATGTTTGACAAAGGACTTATGTTCAGGTATTGAGTTACAATTTGCTTGTAGTTACATATTCTAATTCCTACTAAAGATGAACTCTCGGGGTAAATAACAGTGAATAATAGTAATAGAGATGATCATTCTGCATGTATTTTGTTTCATGTTTTTGATGATTCAGATAAAATCCACTGAGATTATTCTCATCCTCTGTGATTATATTCTCCCCATAACTGGCTTTACCTGGAAACAAAATGTGGTCCCAAACCAGAATGGATTCTAGAACCAAAACTCACCCAGGGTAAGAAAATTTTAGGTAACACTATGTGATCTTTAATATTTCTAATGTTGCGATATTAGATGCTACACCTAAATAGTACATTCAGTAGGCAGTTGGATTATCTGCCTATTTTATGTGGAAGGTGGATTATGCCATTATGATGGAATGATTTAGCTTTAAGTGAATCATAAAAAAATGAAGGCTTTAATTTGTGTATGTTGAGTCTCAGAAGCTCTTAAGAATGTAGCATATTTTGCTTATGCACTTTTATTATTATTTGGTTCAACGATGAATAAAAGACTTTTAATCCACATGTCAAAATACACAATTTTAGAAATTAAAGTAGATATTTACTGGCATAGGTATTGACAAACACAATAGAAAAGTCTGAAACAGATGAAAAACAAATAGGAATTTAATGCATGATAAAGGTTTGGGTTTTTTATTTTATTTTTTTAAATGTTTATTCATTTTTGAGAGAGAGAGAGCATGAGCAGAGGAGAAGCAGAGAAAGAGAGGGAGTCACAGAATCTGAAGCAGGCTCTAGGCTCTGAGCTGTCACCACAGAGCCCAATGCAGGGCTCAAACCCACAAACTGTGAGATCATGACCTGAGCCGAAGTCCGACACTCAACCAGCTGAGCCACCCAGGCTCCCCTAAAGTTTAAATATATGAAGAGCTCTTACAAATCAATAAGAAAATGATGGACACTTACATAGAAAAATGCCAATGCATAGGAACTTATAAAATAATAAGTATATAACACTAATAAAATATGTAAATTATTCAACCATAGTAATAATTGCATATATGCAAATTAAATATGTTAAATACCATTTTTACTTGTACAACTTAGTAGAGATTTCAAAACTTAACAACACTTAATGATAAAGCTATATGGAAATGCACACTTTCATGCCCTATTAGTAAGAGTATAATTTGACACAAACTTTAATTTAGAATAACTATCAAAATTTCTAAAACAAGTTTAATTTATGACACAACATATCAGTCGACCCAGTGTTTAATTCTGCAACCTGGACAGACTCTAAGATAAGGAACAAAGCAAGAATGCCTACACATACCACTCTTAGTCAACATAACACTGGAATCTCAAGTTATTCTAATAGGCAGCAATAGATAAAATAAAGGGCATGCCATTTGGAAAGGAGGAAATAAAAAGTCCTCTGTTATAGATGGTATGATTGCCAAATGGAAATCCCAAAGTATCTACAAAAATACTCTTAAAACTAAACAAAATAAAACAAAAACCAAAAACAAAACAAAACAAAACAAAACAAAAATGCCCCTTACAACTAATACATGAGTTCAGCAAGTTTGCAGAATAAAGATCAATAAACAAAAATTATTCAAATTTATTTATACTGACAATGAATATGAAGGAAATGAAATTAAAAACATAATAATGGGTGCCTGGGTGGCTCAGTTGGTTGAGCACCCAAGTCTTGATTTTGGCTCAGGTCATGATCTCATGGTTCTTGAGATCAAGCCCCACTTTGGGCCCCAGAGCCTACTTGAGATTCTCTCTCTACCTCTGGTCTGTCTGGCTTGTTTCCTTGTGTGCACTTTCTCTCTCAAAATAAACATTGCA
The DNA here is from genome assembly GCF_003009895.1 of Hyaena hyaena. NCBI lineage: Eukaryota > Metazoa > Chordata > Mammalia > Carnivora > Hyaenidae > Hyaena > Hyaena hyaena. The sequence goes on along the minus strand of NW_024080880.1, from coordinate 1,802,568 downwards.
AAACACTACATTACCATTTGCAATTTCTTCAAGAAAATTAAATATTTAGGTATTCATGTATCAAAACATAGAATCTGTATACTGAAAATTAAAAATTATTTATGAAAGAAAAGACTTAAATAAATGGAGAGATATGTATTTATGGATTGGAAGAATCAATATAATAAATATGCCAAGTCTCCTCAAACTGACCTATAGTTTTAATGTGTTTTCTACCAGAAGCTTAACAAGATTCTGTGTAAACATAGATGCAGTTATTGTAAAATTTAAATGAATTTGCACAGGCTATTGAAGAGATACATCAGTCTTTACAAAAAAAGAATAAAATGGAAAAAATTACTCTACTCAATAATTCAGATTACTGTATAGCTAATCAAGACATTGTAGTGTGATATTTATGGAAGCATAGACATATACATGAATGGAACAAAATAGAGAGCCCAAAATTTGACCCATACAAATATCCTCAACCAGTGCTTTTACAAAGATATAAAAGCAGCTCAATGGAAAAAGTTTAACCTTTTCAATAAATGATACTGGAGTAGCTGGGCATCAAAAAAATAAATAAATAAAATGGTCCTAAACCTTGTATTAACACAAAATGTAACTCAAAATGTATCATATATATAAAATATAAAACTTCTAGAAAAAGCCATGAGAAAGTATTCAGTATCTAGGACTGGGTAAAGAGCCTTTGACTTGATGCCCAAGTATTATTCATGAACGTAAGCACTGACAAATTGAACCCAGCAAAAATAGAAAATTACTACTCTTTTAAAGCCAATGTGAAAGGCGTGTAAAGCTACAGACAGGGAGAAAACATTTGCAAACCACATATTTGACCAAATACCAGTGTCCAGAATACAAAAGGAACTTTTAAAACTCAACAATAAAAAAAAAAAAAAAATCAACCAATCCAATTAGAAAATGGGCAAAAGGGGTGCCTGGGTGGCTTAACTGGTTAGCTTCTGTCTTCAGCTCCATTCATGATCTCACAGTTGGTGAGTTCAAGCCCCACATTGGTCATTGACAGTGCAGAGCCCACTTGGGATCCTCTGTCTCCCTCTCTCTCTGCCCCTCCTCCACTCACACTCTGTCTCTCTCAAAAATAAATAAACATTTAAAAAACAAGGAAAAGAAAATGGGCAAAAGACATGAACAGATATTTCAACACAACATATATATGGAGGGCAAAAAGAACACTTGAAGAGATGTTTAAAATTACTAACCATCAGAAAAATGTGAGTTAAAACCAAAATGAGACATTGCTCTTTACTTATTAGAATAGCTAAAATAAAGAAAAATAGTAATGAAACCAAATCATAACAATGATGTGTAGAAAGTGACTCAATCATATGTTGCAGCAGAAATGTAAAATGGTACAGACACTCTGGAAAACTGTTTGGCAGTTTCTTATAAAACTAAACAAGCAGTTCCCATACAATCTACCATTTACAACCTCACATATTTATCCCAGAGAAATGAAACTTGTGTTCATATAAAAATCTGTATATGAATGTTCACTGTAGCTTTATTTGTAATAGCTAACAACTAGAAATAGTCCATATACTTTTAAACAAATGAATGGTTGAACAAACTGTTACATACACATCATGGAATATGAATTGGTAATAAAAAGGAACACACTATTGAGATATGAAGCAATTTGAATGAATTCCCAAGGAAATATGCTAAGTGAAAAAAACCCCAATCCTTCAAGTTTACATAATATAGGGTTCTATTTCTGTAACAGTTTTGAAGGGACAAAATTTTAGAAATGGAAAGGAGATTAGTGTTAGCCAGGTTTAGGGACAGGGTAAAATGGAGAGAGGTAGAGGTACTTATGAAAGGTAAACTCAAGGAGTCGTTGTGCTAATGGGACTTTTTTTGTCTTTACTGTGGTGTTTGTGGTACACAAACATATACATGTGACAAAATGGTACAGACCTAAATACTCATACGGATGAACACAAATAAAACTGGGAAATCCATACAAAATTGATTATGTTAATGTTAGTATCCTGGTTGTGATACTATCCCATAGTTTTGCAAGATGCTAGCACTGGTAAAACCTGGTAAAGTGTGCATGGAATCTTTCCATGTTATTTCATAACTACATGTGATTCAACAATGATCTCATTGAAAATATGAATTAAAACATCATGAGAGCATTTCAAAAAGACACAGGAAACATCTTTAAGGGATCCCCACTGACCAAATTGAGGACAATATCAGAATCAAAAATAATTACAATAATAATCAAATCTCATAAAAAAATATGACCATTTCTTGAAAAGAGGTACATGGAGCTGGAAAATATATTGTCACGTGAAATAAGTTGGTCAGAGGAAGACAAATACCATGTGACTTCACTCACATGTGGAATTGAAGAAACAAAACAAATGGACAAGAGAAAAAAAGAGAGAGAGAAAGACAGGCCAAGAAACAGATTCTTAAATACTGAGAACCAACTGATGGCTACCAATGACTATATTGTATACCTGAAACTAATATAACACTGTATGTTAACTGTACTGGAAATAATGAAATGGAAAGAATTGAGATGAAATATAAAAAAAGGAAAAATATGGCTATATTCCATATTGACACAAGAAAGGATTAAGGGAATATCATTGCTAAATTTAATGATACTTTCACTTAGGCTATACCTGAGATTTTTTTTTTAGTCTCATGGTATATTTTATGTTGAAGCATAGATGTCTTTTTCTAATACCATTTTCAACAATACTTCAATTTGAACATTTGTGAACTTACATAAGGCATTTATGAAATCACAAATACTAGGGTTATTTAGAGAATATCTAGCATGGAATGTATGTTTCATATAAAATGGAAGTATAGGAAAAGTTTCTTTTTACAGTAGAATGCCATCTAATAAATATAGGAAATATGGATGCTAAAACACATGGATGAAATTTTTCTAAGGAACTAGCTACTTATATGATCTCTTCCTAAATTACTTATTAATTACAGATAGAAAATAGTCCTTTATAGTGTAGAAACCTGGAGGACACTGCTGAAAAAAAGCCATCAAATAAAACATGAATGTCAGAACAAAATAACATCAAGTACTGTTTTACAAATGCACATAGAAATACATGTAATTTCTGCATTATTCCTACCAACAATATAAAGTCTAAATTTAATCACAAGCAACGAGGCAAATCGAAGTTGAGGGATATTCTATAAACAAATTGTTCCTCAAAAGTACCAATGAAATACAACATGAAAATGCTGAGAACATGTTCCAGAATAGAGGAAACTAAAAAGCTATGTGAGAACTAAATTGAAAGTTGGTTCTGAATTTGATCCTGGTTCAGGAAAAGATAGCCATAAAATAAATTATTGGAACCTTATGGATAATGTTATTATCCATAACATTAAATATGGAATATGATTTAGACAATGATTATGTATTATTGAAATTTGTTTGATTTTTAAAGCTGCATTTTGTTTATAAAATAATATGTTTATTCTTAAGAAATACAATAAATATTAATATTTTTTCAGTGCTTATTTTTGAGGGTGAGGGAGGAACAGAGAGAGAGGAAGACAAAAATCTGAAGCAGGCTCCAGGCTCTGGGCTGTCAGCACAGAGCCTGCCTGACATGTGGCTCAAACTCATGAGTATCAAGATCATGACCTGACCCGAAGTCAGATGCTTAACTGACTGAGCCACCCAGTCACCCTTACACTAAGTACTTTTAGAAACAAAGGGGTATAGTTTATTCAACTTATTCTCAGTAAGTGTATATATATATATATATGTACACACACTAATTTGTAGTAGGGAAGAGGAAAGGTGACAGGAACAGATAGAAGGAGGAAGGAGGAGAGAGAGAAATAGAGAGAAATTTGAACAATTGCTAATATGGGTAAAGGGCATAAGAGGATTCCTTACACTATTCCTGCAATTCTTCTCTAAGTTCAGAATTATATCAAATAGAAACTTACTAAAATATCTGAGCTGTTAAACAATGAACTGCTATAAAACCATTAGAAGTTCTGTTACAGAAGTTTATCTGTTGGCATGGAGATGTTCTCAAGTATATCTTTAAAATAAAAATGATAAAAGTGTTCTATGATATAATTCACACATAAAATTTCAATACATATATGGTTTTCAGTGACGTGTGGTAAAAAAATGTAGACTTCTGTTTGTTACTTCTTCTTCTGCTTGCCTATCTTCTTCGATATCTCTGTAAGAAACACGTTTTGCTTTAATAATACAAATATTTAAAAATTACCTTGAAAACAAAATGCCCTTTCAGCAGACATATCCCAAGAACAAATTATTTTTTAATGTGTTCCTTTAAGCTGTCCTTTTAAATGTGTAGTATATCCGACTTTGGAGTGGAAATAATATTTACTTGCTTGCCTGTGTTAACTGAATGAACTTATTCTACCAGCTATTTCATCTTGATTGAGTAGGGCTGTGTTTGAGTGACACTAGAACAGGAAAAAAAAGAGGAAGAAAAAAATTGTGTTAACTTTAATATAAATCTCCATAGAAACTCAATAATAGAAACCAAGCTGACAAAAAAATATACAAAATATGCATACACACACACAAATAGGCAATGAAATTAAGCCACTTATTCTTGACATACTACAGAATAACTGAAGGGATTCTTAAAATTCCAAACTCTCATATATATAAAATATATAAAATGATCAAGATTATTGTATATAAAATAAATTTTGCATTGTTGGCTAAAGTGTTAGCATACTATAGTTAATTTCCTAGAATCTGTCAAGTATACAAGTTATACAATGTTAAAAGAAATCCCAGTATGTATGGGACTTGAATCATCATTTGAGGGTAAATGGAATAATAATTTGCTCATTTTTTAATGAACATGTTAACAGAGTTTTAACAACTTCCAAATACCTTTCACACTGACATGTTTTATATTAGCTGGGCATAAGAATGTATGATAAAGGAATGCAAACTTTTACCAAAATATTACGGTTCATACCCAGTATACTATTGTTCTTATTGATGCATTAAAGGTGGTAAGTTATAGAGCTAGCAAGATACTTAGCAAAGGATTCACATATAAAAACTTAAGAATGGCAATCCACTAAACAATGGTAGAATTCTGTAAACATACTAGATAATTGAAAGTGTAAGTTTATCTCTACAGAACCTCTCTAAAGTACAGTTGTATACAATCAGCATAAATTGTTTATGAGAAATATTTATACTCTGTAGCCTTCCCATTCTTCTTGTTTCCACTAGGTAGTTCTTAAACTAAAAATTCCTACTGTAATAATGGATGTAAGGCAGTGTTCTTTCTTCCTTTTTGCTACCTCTGAGAAGAGCAAATCAAGATTGCTCTTTGCTAGTAGTAAATAACCTCTGAAAATACTCTAATCATTTTTTTCTTTGACTTTCTGATCCAATTAGGCAGTTATCTTGCATTTGATTTCCTTTCAATAATTATTTCAAATTATGTAGAAGACGGGGATGTATCTATTTTAGAGTATGCAAAAAAACATTCACACACACACACACACACACACACACACACACTAAACCCCCTTCTATTCAAATAATTGGAATGTTAATCCTATCGTTATATGCTTCCTACAAAGACAAGTAAAATTCAATGACTAGTGAAAAACAATGAACTTAAAAGAAGACAGCAAAACTGAGAAATGTATCAGGTTAATAAAATAGTGTAGAAGAGTAACCTATTTTACAAATAAGCTATGTAGTAAAATACAGAATGTAGAAAGAATAGTTGAAATATAATGTGGTCTCTAACATGAGATATTGAACTCATTTTTATCTTCTCACAGAAAGAGAAGAAAATGAATCTAGGTTGTAAGAGAACAAGTGAAAATTATCATCATCAGCTATTTATTGGGCATTGTTTATGTGCATAGTTTCACAATTACCATCATTGATCCAAAGAAGGCAAGGTAATGTTGACCTTGGAAAACTTCAACATAACAGAAGAGAGTAGTAAATAAACTTTTTTTATCTTTTGTTTTCAAACCCACACTTCCGAACAAGGCATTTTAAGGGAAGAGCACAAAGGGGAAGCAGATGATTTTGTTTCAATGGCTAAAGCATGATGAACATGTTTTGGGGATATGAGCTCCCACTTAGGGTTCAGTTTCATGTTGCAAATCAATTTCAGATTCTGTTTCTTTGTCATATTCTGGTGAACATCTTAGAAGGAATAATTATGTTTCTCTATTCCATTATAAACCATGTCCTACTGTTTTTAACCATCTATTGTAATCCTTTATTATTCAAAAATATTCTTATATACACGTCTTTCCTTCAATCCACTTTTTAACATGTGAAATTATTTTATCTGATAGCAAACCTTATTTTCCCAAATCAAATAATAATTGTTTAACATTGAAAGGTGACTTCCAATTCCTTCAATAAATAGAAATTTCTTTTATAATCTAATAATACTATATAAAAAATTACTCTTCTTGAGAATTATGATCCTCCTCAGTAATGACATCTCAGTAGTGTAATTCTCACTGGATGATAAAAAAATCCATCTCTCTCAAACTCAATTCTTCTTAATTAATCTGAATCATTTATTTTTTGAATGGGAAGATAAAACATATTCTTAAAAAATCAGGTTACATGATCATAGAGACTACTTCATATTTTCAACCCAAAAGCATAAGTGTAATTTTGCAGTTTTCGTATTCCATATGATATTTTCATTTTTCTACATTTTGAATTCCACCAAAGTATATGATAGGTATAAGGATCATTGGCATAGATCACCTATGCATTTATGGGAACTTTGGAAAAATTTTATCTCATATATGTTAAAAATCAGAAATTTCTATTTTTCTATACAAATAATATCATCAGTCTGCCTTCTTCTGGAAGGTGAAGAAATTTGTTTTGTTCAAGGCAACTAATTTCATTGGCTCATAAAGAGAGGGCATTGTTGAAAATTTTTCACATGGTGTTATTCTTTCCCTAATATGTTTGCAGCTTATGGGCAGTTCTTAAATTTAATGCTGTTACTAACCTCTTTTCAGCTGCTACGGCATCATAGCTCATAGATACCCTAAGGCTTTCCTACTGTAAAAGTTTAGTTCTAAAAGATCATTTTCCATGATAATACATTTTTAGCTATTGCAATGCTAGAAATTACTCCAGAGACAAACTTTCATTTTACACATGAACAAATTTGGCCCCAGCAAAATAAAGTAACTTGCCTAATGTCATAGAGATAATAAATTAGACCCTCTTCAGGACTAGAATTAAAATATATTGACTCACATCCTACTGTTCATTTCATTATACCAGTAATTTCAAAACATTCCTAGCCAAAGCCAAGGTTTGAAATAAATTCCCAAACTTAGCCTTGTTTTTACTTTTTTTTTTTTTTTTTTTTTTTGGTTTCATTTTTTTTTTTTTTTTTTTTTGAAATGCTTTGGGGGCTTAGGAAAAGTATGGATTTGTGTTTCTGGCTCTTTCTAGCTTGGTTCAGCCTGCAGTGGCTTTTAGGTTTTTGGAGCTTAGATTTAATGATAAATTAAATGGGAAGATATGGGAGGTTAAAGTAAATGATTCATTAATGTAATTTCATTAGCCTTTGAGAGCACCACTCTGAGGTGGGAAGGAAGAGGTTTCTTAACCAAATTGAACTTCAGTTAATTTATTTACATTATATATAATAATAGTACCTAAGTATCTAAGTTCTAAGTCAATATGTATTTATTTCAAAATAATCACCTACAGAATCAAGATTGTATGGTTGAGGGGCTGCAGATGAGGACTGAGACTAATAGCTATTTGCAAACTGTACTGAGTTATTCCTTCGGCCAAACTTGTGAAATTCCAAGGGAGATAATTGACCATATTGATTACTTAAAATGTCTTTCTGACTATGGAAAAATAAGATCTATCTACATGGATTATTTTCCTACTTACAATACACAAATATCAGTGGTTTGCCTTTTTCAGGATGACAAAGATTATTAAATAGTGCTAATATGAGTGACCCATTATTATATACTTTCAGAAACTATCAACTTTTGAGTAACAGGTTCAACATAAAAATTGCAGGAATATAAATGTGTTTAGACTAGAAATAAATTAATATAAAACTTTGAGTTGATGGCTGGTGAGAATAAGACTAGAAAGACAGACAAGGATAGAATAGAATAGAATAGAATAGAATAGAATAGAATAGAATAGAATAGAGTAGAATAGAATAGAATAGAACCCTAATTAGAGAAATAATAGGCTTGTAAAAGAGAGATGCAACCTTCTTAATCAGAAATTACATATAAATTAATAAGACAATATATCAAAATTGTTCTACGCTGTGTGATTTTTTCCTCCTCGCTGCAGTTTAGTTATGCAAGAAATATATATTGAACTTTGTGAGCTAGAAACAGCTTTAGTGCCAGTTATAGTGGTGAAGAGATTTGACATTTGCCTTCATGGAGCTTTCACGATGTTGGGAACACTTGATGATAAACAGGTAAAAATATTAAATAAATAGAAATTTGACATATGAAAAAGTGTAAAAGTTTAACACTGGGATAGAGAGTGACTTAGGGACTAGAGCAGAGAGTGCTTTTGGCAAGGGTTTCAAGAAAGAATTCTTAGAGAGGACAGTTTTTGACTTGAAACCAAATGGTCAATAAAATATCATGAAAAATAGGGGCACCTGGGTGGCTTAGTCGGTTGAGCGTCCGACTTTCGCTTAGGTCATGATCTCGCGGTTTGTGGGTTCGAGCCCCGCGTCGGGCTCTGTGCTGACTGCCAGCTCAGAGCCTGGAGCCTGTTTCAGTCTGTGACTCCCTCTCTCTCTGACCCTCCCCTGCTCACGCTGTCTCTCTCTCTCCTAGAAATAAATAAAACATTTAAAAAAAATATCATGAAAAATAGAGTTCTTGACAGAGAGAACAGAGTCTGAAGTGGAAATGATGTGGTATATCTGAGGAACAAAATTAATGCCAGCTATGAAGAGCCACAGTGAGAGAAAAGGAACACAAGACAAGACAATATAAAATCTCGTGACAGAAGATAAAATCTGATCAAAGGATACATCATTCCATTTTGCCGAATTTTTTACTTAAGTTTTAGCTCTGATGCCTCCATCAGCAAAGTGGACAACATCTGTGTTTTTTATAATACTGAAGTTGCCTGTGGTGAAATGATATAGTATATTTAACTCTCTATTTCTTCACTGTTATATAGGTTGGTTGGGAATGGTGTCTTGATTATTATATTACAGAAATCAGCAGAATGTCTGCCTCAAGTTGCTCAGTTATTTATGACTAAGTGAATGAATGGATGAGCCACTGTCTAAGTTCATATGTTCATAGAAAACCTTTTTTAAATGCTTAGGTAAAAATACCTAACATCCTAAGTCATGAAAGGAAGTTGTATTGTTATAAAATGACATTTTGATTCAGCATAAAAAAAAAATAGATTCAAGTATGTGCTTTGTAATTGTAGATCATATTTTTAGGCAAGTCCCTTAATACGAAAGGAAAATTCCTTCTCTGTTGTAGGTGAGAAGGAAGGGGGTAATGAGATATTACCATCAAGGATGTTGGATTATGTTTTTTAAAATAAGAAGCTAGCTAAGAAAAAAAAAGAGAGAAAACACAAATCACTAATACCATAAATGAGAGGACATTATGACAGACCTCATGGACATTAGAAGAATAATAAGTACATACCATGGACAATTCTATGCCCAAAACTTTGAAAACCTAAATGAAATAAGCCAATTCATTGAAAGATACAATCTATCAAAATTTACTCAAGAAATAGACACTGAAAGAAACAGAGTCAATAATTACTAACTTTCCCAAAAAAAGGGTGGGAAGACCACATGCACTCAATGATGAATTCTACCTAATATTTAAAGAAAAAAGTATATCATTTTTCCAAAATCTCCTCCAGAGGAAAGAGGCAGTGAGACTACTTCCTAACTCAATCTAGGGGGGCAGAAATGCCCTAATTCTCAAACCAAAGGCATTACTTGAAATAACTACAGATTGATGTTGCTTATGAACATAGATGCAAAAATTGTCAACAAAATACTAGCATATAAAATCAAACAGTATTTAAGGTTTTTATACTAGATCAAATGGGATTTATTCCAAGGATGTAATCTGGTTCAGTATTTAAAAATCAATTTAATCTTCTATATCAACAGACTAAAGAGGACAAATCACACGATTATATCAGTATGTTCAGAAAGAGCATCTGACAAAATCCAACACTCCCTCATGATTAGAAACTCTCAGCAAACTTGGAATAGAAGGAAACTTCGTCAACTTGATAAAGAATACATACAAAAAAACCTCTAGCCAATACTGGTAACAAAACTAGAAGCTTTCCTGCTAAGATCAGGAGCAAAGCAAGGATGTCTGCTCTCACTACTCCTTTTAAACGTGTACTAGAAATCCTGTCTAATGCAGTAAGACAAGAAAAGGAGAGACAAGGTAAAGAGACTGGAGAGGAGGACATAAAACTCTGTGTTGACAGATGACACGAATATTTACATAGAAATCCAAAAGAATAAACATCATAAACAACAAAAATCTCCTGGAACGGTTATAGCAAATTATAACAAATTTGTAGAATACAGATACTCCACCAATAAACAAGTAAAATTTGAAATAAAAAAAACACCATTTACATTACCATTTCCCAAACTGAAATACTTGTATATAAATCAAACAAAACACATGGAATATCTATATGAGGAAAATGACAAAACTCTAATAAAAATATAAATAGGAACTAAATAAATGGAGAAACACTCTATGTTTATGGATAGGAAGTCTTAATATTGTTAAGATATCATTTTTTATTCTAGATACTCTGTAGACTCAGTGACATTCCATTTAAAATTCAACCAAATTATTTGGTTGATATTAACAAATTGGTTCTAAAATTTATATGCAGAAGCGGAGATCCATGTGCTAGGTTTAGTGTATTTTTGCTGGATATGCCTTACCTATATATGTTAGGGGGAAAGATCTTATCTCTATGTTTCTTTATTTTTCTAAGGCAAACATGAAAGCAACCTTACAACAGGAGAATAAATAATCTGCTTGGTACAGGTTGTCCAGATTTGCTTGTGATGGTTTTAATAAAGACTTTTGTGAAAAGCGAATGCCCAGACGTAAGGATCTTTGAACATGCCAAATGCCCAATTAGTGTAGAATCCCTCCAGTGCCAAGAAGGGAGGACATTCATCCACCTCAGAGAGCTTTTTGCTCAGCAAAAAGTGATTTATTTTCCAGGGTCATTTTTACACAATACTGTCTGTTGCACCAGAGTTCAATCCTTTATCCTTGAGGATAATTAGGAATAGGAATAGTGGGGAGATATTTGCAAACCACTTTTCCCCTTTGTTCTTTGGATTGGAAAGGTTTATGTCTACTATTCAAGTTCAGTTTGCCAAGCACTCAGGGTAAGAGCCAGATTGTCATTTCCTGGAGCAATAAGAGAAGCAGAGACTCAACGGTTATGATTTTTTTACCATAGGTCTCCTCTGGAAGAAAAACTATTGGTTGCAAAGGCATTGCTGCTTTTATAAGCTCACTAAGATCAAAATAGGAAAAGTGTGATTTCATGCTTCTTCCTGAACCTTGTGCCTGATATTCTTCTTATGTATTTTATGTGTGTGCTCAAATCTGAATATTTTACATAGATTTAAGCTGAGAAGCTTCTATTAGCCTAAAGAAAATTATGGCTATTTAAAATGAGTGAAAAAGTAGATTAAATACATATTTAAGGAGAGTCTTTTTAAAAGTTTATTTTTATTTTTATTTGTTTTGAGAAAGAGCGATAGAAAGCCAGTGCAGGAGAAGTAGAGAGAGGTGACAGAAATCCAACCAGGCTCTGCATCGTCAGCATACAGTCTGATAGATGCAGGGTTCTAACTCTCCAATGGCAAGATCATGAACTGAGCCAAGTTAAGAGTCAGATGCTTAACCAACAAAGCCACCCAGGTGCACCAAGGAGAACCATTTTATATCAATAAATTAAACTGAAAATCATCTACTTAAAAACTTAATGCAAAGATTCTGGGGTGTTAGTGTTAACAGTGGCAGCATAGTTTTTGGTTCTTCCCAAATCCTTACATAAAACCATACAAAGCAGTGAGATAGCAAACAAAACAAAAAACCAAAACAACAAAATCCTAATGGACAACATTCATATAAACATCAATGACTAGATATCCCTATGAACTTCACAATACCAGCAGCTATAGCAACAAATACATCAGTATAGGGACAATAGAAGACAGAGAGAAACAAAGGGATAAATGGTAGACATTGAGAAAGGAGATCACCAAAATAGTCAAAAGTTATTCATCAAAGTTATTCATGAGACAATTTGAGAATACTGGCTACATCTATATGGAGAGTTGCTCATTCTGACAGTGGAGGAGAGCAAAGGCCTATGGTAAGAACCAAAAGGGCTGAAGTAATCTAGCTTCAATGAATATTCAAAATTGATTTACCAGTGGTCTTTTCTAAACAAAGTCCTCTACACTAAGGAGAAACTACTGGAAGGAAATAGAAGAGTACTAGAACAGGGGCGCCTGGGTGGCTCAGTCGGTTAAGCGTTCGACTTCAGCTCAGGTCATGATCTCATGGTTCGTGGGTTCGAGCCCTGTGTCAGGCTTTGTGCTGACAGCTCAGAGCCTGGAACCTGCTTCAGATTCTGTGTCTCTCTCTGACCCTCTCCTGTTCATGCTGTCTCTCTCTCTCTCTCAGATATAAATAAAACACTTAAAAAATAAAAAAAAGAATAGAACAAGGAGAACTCAGAAAGCAAGATGCCATATTTAAATTTATTTTAATATTTATTTATTTTGAGAGAGACAAAATAAGCATGAGTGGGGGAGGGGAAAAGTGAGGGGAAGATAATGTCAAGCAGGCTCTGCACTATAGACAGGCTGGAACCCATAAAACTGTGAGATTATGACTTAAGATGAAATCAAAAGTCAGTCCCTCAACTGAGTCACCCAAGCACCCCAGCAAGATGCCATATTTTAAAATACTACACAAAAACAATAAAAAAGTGGGTTTTTCTGAGGTAGTAGGAGCTCTCTGAGCCAAGCATCCTTTTAAAATGAGTGACAAAGTATTAGTGTCAAATCTCATACAATATTCCATAGGAAAAAAGATTGCAAAGCATAATGACATCACAGCGAGCCTAATCTTCTGAAGTAAATCAAAACTCTAATATTTCCACACATATTTCAAAACAAACTGAAAGATATTAAGAAAATGATATAAGACATAAATGAACAAAATATATCAGAAGTAGGAAAACAATCAGGAATGATGTGATATAAAATAATTTGAAATAAAAGAGCAAATCATTTTACACATGAAGACTAAATGAGAAGAACCAAAAGAGCAACTCAACACAACTAATAAAGCTTTAACAGAAAAAGGTAGGAAGGAAAAACATTTTAAAATTAACACTTATACAAAGAGATTTGGAGGTGCTTGGGTGGCTCAGTCGGCTAAGCGTTTTACTTCAGCTCCGGTCATGTTCTCACAGTTTGTGGATTTGAGCCCCGGGTCAGGCTCTGTGCTGACAGCTCAGAGTCTGGAGCCTACTTTGGATTCTGTGTCTCCTTTTCTTTCTGCCCTTCCCCCACTCATGTTCTCTGTCTCTCTCCTCTCAAAAAGATAAATAAACATTAAAATTTTTTTTAAATAAAAAAAGATTGTAAATACATATTGAATGAATACAGATTACATTTGAGAGTATCTACCCAGAACAACCAACACAAAAATATAAGAACCAAACACAACAATCAAAACAACAACAACAACAAAAAAAAACCAAAGCCCAACTCAAGCCCCCACCCCCAAATCTGAGCATCTGACCCAAGGGTATATGACTTACAAAGGAAATAAAATTAGATCATCAAACCCTTTGGTAGCAGCACCATATACCCCCAAAATATGAAATAAAATATTGAAAATACTTGAGAAAAGAAAATGTGAAGCAATGATTTTATATCTGAAAAAGTTGACATTCAAGTGAAAAGGCATATACAAACTTATTAATACACAAAATCTTGACGAATATTTTTCTCACGAACCCTTTGTATCAAATTTACTAGAAACAAGAGTCGGATAATGAAAATGACAATGTAATTAGGGCTGGAGAGGAATAAATATATAATTTTAGAACCAAGACAAAATGAACTTTGAAAAGGAAAGATTATAGCAGATAATGACTATACGATCTGACAATGGGAAGAAAGTGGGCATAACTCATGAAGAAATAAATTTATTTTCTTAAAAATATTTAATGTTTTATTTATTTTTGAGAGAGAAAGAGGCAGTGTAAGCAGGGAGAGTCAGAGAGAGGGGGATATACAGAATCCGAAGATAGGCTCCAGGCTCTGAGCTAGCTGTCAGCACAGAGCGTGATGTGGGGCTCGAACCCACAAACCTGAGATCATGATCTGAGCTGAAGTCAGACGCTTAACTGATTGAGCCACCCAGGTACCCCCAATGAATTTAAATCTATTTCTAGTAATCATAATTGGTTGGGGTAATATTAATTTTGTTATTCTGAGACTGTTGTATAGCAAATAAACTAGTTATTAAATATTTCAATATTGCTGCCCACTCTTAAGAATAAGAATTCACTGTGTGGAAGAAAGAAAATACAATTGTAATATATAAGAGGTTGTGTTGAAACCCTTTAGTCTTGAATTTAGAAGTTTTAGTATGATCTTACAAGGTATTTAATTTAGTCCATTGAAGAATTCTAGAAACAATTCCCAAAAAAATGTCTCTGGTACCAATATTGTGGACTTGAAATAATAACTCCTCAATGAAAATCCAGAGCTTCCTAAAAAGTGGCTGATTATAGAACTGAGGCAGGAATAGTTTGGCATGCCAGACAGGAAGGTCTATCTGAAACTTAACAGGGTTATATCAAAGGAGGCTACAGTAAAAGTAGAAATGGTAGTGAACCTAAGCCCATCAAATGTACTTAAATCCATGAGTTCATAAGAAACTGCAAAAAGATTAATCATTGGTAACTTTCTCAGGCTGATAGGTAATAAATTCATTATATCAACAACTAGTTAAATTAAACAGTCAAGCATTTCTCCTGACTTCTCTATTAATCATACCATTAGAAACCAAATACTAGACTGGAGAAATCATCTCCATTCAAATTTATTCCAGCTACTTAGTGAAAACAAAATGAGAGAATTTGAATATTAACATTTTAGAACCCCTGATGATTTAATGGATCTAGGTGGTGTGCATCAGTGGATACTAACACCATAAATGAGTAAATTAAACAAACATAGTGTAAAGCAGAGATTTATTATATACTTCTTGATGAAAGAAGATACCACCACTATCATCTTGGCAAGGATATTAAACCTAAGTCTGATCAAGCATCTGGATCTACTTGCCATTTTGTAGGAAATGTAGATGACAGATAAATATAGTGAGTTGTGAAAAACTCTCTAGGTTCAGTTCCCCAGGTTCTTCAAGAGATTTACCATAATAAAAAGAAAAGAAAGGAGAGAGAAACCTGTGGGGTAAAAGAGTCTTAAAAGTATTATAAAGTTTTATAAAGGGGGCATATACTTTTGGGTGATAAAATCATAATAAAAAGTGAGGAAGTTATTATAAAAGTCAAGATAGCAGGTGCTTTTGAAGGGAGAAGAGCCATGGTTAATATGGGAAAATACAGAGGCTACTGGGTGGCTGGGGGGGCTCCTAAAGTTCCAAGGTCATGGATTTAAGATCATTCCATTTATAATAGTTTATTAGTTTGTATATGAACTTTTTGCTTCTTTGTGTTTTATATTACAATAAAAGATTCAAAAGTGTTAATGAAAGTAGCTGCTAAATATATAAGCAGTTTAGTTCTTTTTAGATAAAGTTAGGCTTAACACAAATGTCTGAGTTAGAATGCCCTGAACTGGATGTTGTTTGGTAGGGGGACAGTGAAGGAAAATAATCGATCATATATTTTCTATTTTATATACTTCTTTTATGTTTCAATCTGGCCTTTAACAGGAAGGACATATTATACAATTAAAACAAACATTTTAAAAAAAGAAGGAAAAACCCTGTTTCATTATTTGGAACAGTGACAATTTATAATATGAAAAGAAAGATGTTTGCAAATCTCAATTAAGGACACCACCCTGGGCTGTTTATTTACTGGGCTATTGTACTGGTTACTTTATCTCTGTTGACTAGTACAACTCCACTGAAAAACTCAGGTAAAATACGTCCCATTTAATTTTATGTGGCTTGGGACACGTAAAGGAAAACAAAATATTCTACTTGAAAATTATAGTTTTGAAGACAGAATAGGCAGGAAGTTATATTCTGAACTGCAACTCGTTTATAAAACTATAATCATAATACTTATTCTTTCATAAAATACTGGTTTTAGCAAAGACATGCATAAAGTAACAGTACATGCTTCATTCTGTTTAGGAGCCCAATTATCATGCCTTTCAATGTAAGGATTCAAAAAAGAATGTGCATATAGATTTTGAAAAATTCAGTTCCATGTCAAGAAAATACTAACATGAGAACCATTGTACTTAAACTACTTCCAAAGCTATTTTAAGTTCTCTTTTCACTATCTTTAAAAAATTATCTTGACCAACTATTATACTTTCAAAAGGAAGAATCTTAGATTATATTTTTTAGCTGTTAAGGGTTGTCAAATGTTAGTCAAAAATATGTGACCTCCATTTCTGAATGTCATTTTAAATGATGAATTCATATTTTAAAATAATTTTCTTCCCTGATTTTAACAATAGCAAATGGAACAAGAACTTAGTCTTACTGGGGTTTTCCAGTATTAAGTACTACTCTAGAATTTATTCTGAGAGAATTGATATTGCTTTTAAAAGAAAAAAGAGCAAGTATCACTGACTGCATCCACAGTGCAAATGGAATGTGCTCATTATGAGCCATTTTTAGTAGAGAAGGAAAATACAGTTCTAATATAGATACCAAATGTAAGGAAATAATTTCTACATAACAATTCAATTTTGGTACTTGTATGATAAAAATAGGCCAATAATTTACAAGTATCCTTCACAAGCCACTAAGCCTACATTTTATATTTGAATTCAAATAGAAGGGAAATGTAGTCTTTCCACCACTTTCATGTTTTTTAAATCCAGAAGTTTTCTTTTTTTAATAGCTAAAAAGACAATATATACAGTATTCAAAGGGAATTTTGAAATTATGCAGTCCATTCTATGATTTTCCTGCTTCTCAAACTAAGATTCAAATACAAACCCTTACAACATGTGGTACCTGCTGGGGTAAATAAAACCTCAATTTTAACGAAATTTATCTTCCTATTAGTGTGATTTTGAATGTTTACCAGCAATTAAGTAATTTATACTTTGCCATGTGCCTTCTCCATGGGAACTCGTGTGCTAAGTACTAAGGGTACTACATTGCACAAAGGCCATTACCCTTAAAAACCTTACATTTTAAAAGAAAGATGATATAAATAAATGAATTAATAGGATGAATTCCAGATTCTGATAAGTGTTTATAAAGTCAATGTAAAGGATGCTAATATCAAGATAGGACATGTAGAAGGAATATACCTAACGCACTGCCATTTAAGCTGAGACCTAAAGAGTGAAGAATTAGCCATGTGAAGACCTGTACAAACAGGGCTCTAGGGAGAGTAAATGCCATGTGAAAGTCCTTAAAAACAGTGATATTGGTGCCTCATGAGCAGGAATAGGTGATGAAGAAGGAGAGGTAATCATAGATAAGATCATGTGTGATATTTTCTTTTGGAAATGTTTTGCAGTGAGGGAGTGTGACATGACAGTAAACTCTCAGTGTTCAGTGGCTCATTTCTAGGGAGCAATAAGTTACTGTTATACGTGTATTAAGATGTCATAACTTCTAATTAATAGTTTATAAATTAGTCTAATAAATAAATTTTTACTATGGGGATAAAGATTGGATAAGCAACACTCCCTTTCTTATCCTCAAAGAAATTCCATCACCCAGACACACAAATTGGCATTTGGACAATATGGATTTTAGTACCTGTTTAGAAATGATGAGTTGGCAATTCATTACAAATAATATATTGGGCATTTTTTAAGTGACAGGCACTATTCTAGATGCTGTGAATTGAGCAGTGACTAAAACAAGACCAAAATTCTAACATTGTACTATGTATTTCCCCACATCAATTAATAAAACATATAGTCTCACACAATTTTGTAGATAGATATAGATATAGTAGATATAGATATAGATATAGATATAGATATAGATAGATATAGTTAAGGTCACAGAGTGAGAAGGACTCAGCTCTCCCTTGCTGGTGAAGGGGATGAAAGAAGCCACAGACTAGGGCATGAAGACTGCCGCTGGGATCTGAGGACAACCTACTACCACCAATCAGTAAGGAAGTGGGAACTCATTCCTAAAGTCCCAAACTACTGAATTTGGCTAACCAACTGAATGAACTAGAAGGAGATTCATCCTCTGAGCTTTCAGAAAGTAACACAGGTCTAGCAGACCTTGAATTGGTCTTCTAACACCTGGAGAAGAGGAACCAGTGAGGAACCAATTAAGTGATATAACTGGTTCCTCTCCTCCAGGTATATATATAGTTATATCTGTAGTTAAAGTGACAGAGTGAGAAGGACTTAATAAAAAAAAAATCCTTTCACAGAAGTATACAGATTAATGTGTAATTAAATAACCAGAGGAGAGGAATGTTGGTAGGATAGATTTAGAATTCTGCCTATCATAAGAGGTATGCAGTGTATTTGCCCTTGCTATCCTTGAACATTTGGAGCTACAAGGAAATACAACTGTGAAACCAAACTTCTGGGCAGTAATGCCAACTGCTAAGTCCCTTAGCTACACCCAGAGGGTGGTAGCCAATGATAGGGCTCTATTCTTATGCAATTTTCCATGGAAGAATGGAGTAGTTTTCATTACCATTCAGACTTCTATATCATGATTATTATAATTATCACAAACTTAAACAGACACTACCCTTTTTAGTCATTAATTTTGAGTATGTGAGGTAGAGAAAACAAATACCTGCAAAACAATAGTGTATGCCCCTGAGGATAATGGCAAAAATGACTAAAAATTGCAGGTGTTAATATCCTATTCGAGCTTCAACTATAGAGTATGATTAGATACAGAACTTTATATAACAGAAGCAATAATTTCTGAAAGCCAAGGGCACTTCTAGTCATTTGCCATTGTTGAATGCAGGGCTGAAACTTTTGGGTCTCTGTAAGATATCCTAGTTCTCAGACACATTCCGAAGGAAACTAGTTTATAACTCGATCCCAAAATTTTGAGTATTCAATCTCATTAAAAGTTTTAGTGGTATTTAATGTCATTGTATTATTTCACAGCAAATAAAACTGTTTTTGTTTTTCTATTTTTATTAATCGTGGTAAGATATGCATAAATAAAACTTACCATTATAACAGTTATTAAGTTGACAGTTCAATGACATTAAGAACTTTCACATTGTTATGCAACCATCACCAACATCAGTCTCCAGAATGTCTTCATCTTTAGAAACTGAAACTCTATACCATTCAACAAGGATTTATGATTTTTCCCTCCCCTCAGCCCCTGGTGATTACCATTTTACATACTTTCTCTATGAATTTCACTATTCTAGGTACCTCATATAATGGATAGAATATAGTATTGGTCTTTTTGTCACTGGCCTATTTCACTAAGTATAATGTCTTCAAGGCTCACTCATGGAGCATGTGCAGAATTTTCATCCTGTTTAAAGCTCAATAATATATCATTGTATGTATATATCATATTGTGTTTATTCATCTGTTTATAGATGCTTGACCTGCTTCTCATCTTCTGCTATTGTGAATAGCGGTGCTGTGAACATGGATGTACAGATTACTTTGAATGCCTACTTTCAATTCTTTTGATTATCTAGCCTTAAATGGAATTGCTCAGTCATATAGCAATTCTATGTTTAATTTTTAGTAACTGTCTTACCATTTTCCGCAGTGGCTGCACCATTTAACATGTTTACATTCCCACTAGAAAAACAAAAATGTTCCAATTATTTTTACACATATACCAACTCTTTTTATTTTCTGTTTTTGCCATTGTTGATAATAGTCATCCTGGTGAGTATGAAAGTGGTATCTCATTGTGATTTTGATTTGCATTTTTCTAATGATTAGTGCTATTGAGCATCTTTTCATATGTTTTCTCACCATGTGTTTATCTTTTTTGAGAAATGTCTATTCAAGTCCTCTTCCCATTTTTAATCAGAGTTTTTGTTGTTCTATTGAGTTTTATGAGTTCTTTGTACATTCTGAATATCAAACTCACCAGATGTATAATTTAGAAATATTTTCTTCCATTTCATGGGCTGCTTTTCACTCTGTTTATAGTGTCTTTTGACTTAAAAAAAATTCTAATGTAGTCCAATTTATCTATTTTTCTTTGTTGACAGTGATTTTGTTGACATATCTAAGAAATCATTGCTAAATTAATTGAACTTTTCCCCCATGTTTTCTTTCAATAGCTTTATAGTTTTACCTCTTACGTTTAGAAACATTCCTTTGCCTGCCTGCCTTCCTTTCTTCCTCCTTCTGTCTCTCTCATCCTTCCTTCCTTCCTTCCTTCCTTCCTTCCTTCCTTCCTTCCTTCCTTCCTTCCTTCCTTCATTCCTTCCTTCCCTGCTTCCTCCCTCCCCTTTCCCTCTCCTCCTTCCTTCCTTCCCTCCTTCCCTCTATCTTACTTTCTTTCTGTCTTTCTGCTTGTGGATATCCAGTGTTTCCAGCAATATTTGTTGAAAAAGCTGTCCTTCTAACTGAATGATTCTGGCAGCATTGCCAAAAATATGTGACTATATATGCAAAGGTTTATTTCTGGGCTCTATATTGCATTTCATTGGTTTACAAGTCTATTTTTATGCTGGTATTATGCTGTTTGATTTTTTAAAATGTTTTTTATTTATTTCTGAGAGAGAGAGAGAGAGAGAGAGAGCACGAGAGCACACGAGCAGGGAAGGGTCAGAGAGAGAGGAAGATACAGAATCTGAAACAGCCTCCAGGCTAGCCATCAGCACAGAGCCCGACTCTGGGGCTCGAACCCATGAACCGTGCGATCATGACCTGAGCCAAAGTCGGACGCTTAACCGGCTGAACCATCCAAGCGTCCCTATGCTGTTTGATTTCTGTACCTTTGTAGTAAGTTCAGAAATCAGAAAGTGTAAGACTTCCATCTTTGTTCTTTTCAAGATTGCTTTCACTATTTGGAGCCTTTGAAATACCACATGAATTTTTAATAGAATTTTCTATTTTGGCAAAAATAAAACATTGGGGTTTTGATAGGGATTACATTAATTCTATAAAATGTTTTGGGTTATGTCAACATCTTAACAATGCCGCCTTTCAATCCATGCATATTGAATATATTTCCACTTATTAGTATCTTCAATTGTTTTCAGCAACATTTTATCGTTTTCAAACCTTTCCTTTTGGTTTTTATTCCTAAGGATTTTGTTGTCTTTGATACTATTATAAATGGAATTTCTTTCTTAATTTCCTTTTTGGGGTTTATTGTGAATATATAGAAACAAACTGATTTTTGTATTTTGATTTTGTATCCTGAAACTTTGCTGAATTCGATAATTGGTTCTAATATTTTATATGTGTGTTTGGAAAGTAATTCTTAATTTAAAGTATTTCTACAATGATGGTAGGCACTTATTCTCAATTAATTTGTCTCCCTAAAGGGATACATAAATTTATTCAACATAGTCACTCAGTTAGTGTGTTGGAAGAAGAAAACTAGATTCTGGTTCTTGACCTTTCCAACAAAGCAGACATCCATTTGAGACCTATTGGAGTCACCTCTATTCAAAGCTGAAAACTTTATTTTTATTTGTATTGTTTTGAGTATGTTTGTTAATTATTATTATTATTATTTTCTACTCCCCAGGCTTAGTTCAGAGAGCAGGGTGCATGATTTTTTTTCTTGATGGTCCAACAACCTTTTAAAAACTCACTCTGTACCTTCTAAACAAGTTCTTTTTCTCTGTGTAAGGTCACAGGTCCTTAGGCGTTTCCTGCTTTTGTGTCTCTACTTAATTGTCACTGTCTCACCAGAGCCAATAAATTCAGACAACCATACCTGGAAAATGCAGAGTAGGGAGGGGAGTGAGGTACAGAAGGAAAGAAAAAATGGAGAGTATTATTTCAAAAATAGCCCCCTCACACTAATGCACTAAGTGCTCAGATAGTTAAGTCCAATCTCATTTATTACAGGATGTTGGACAAAAAGTAGTAATCAAATTAAAGCTTTTAATTCTCTAATTTGGCTCTCTGTCTCCATCAAAATAAGTAGCAAGGGTGTTTGAACTTAGAGCTTATGGTAGGGGAGTGGTATTAAACACTGAACTGGGCTTGAGCCTTTCCCGATGTTTGTGCTCAAGAAAACCCAAGACCTTACTCAGGATGTAGATAAGCTCTAGGACAGTATTGTCCAATAGAATGACAGTTACATATATAATGAGAAGTTTTCTAGTAGACACACTCAGACATGTGAAAATAAACAGGTCAAATATGTTTAAATGTAATATTTTATTCCACTCAGCTTATCCAAATATCCAAAATGCAGACTCATACTTGTCATGCTCTCTCTTTCTTTTTCTCCTTTTTTCCTCAACTCATCTTTGATTCACCTCATGTAGAATTCTTGTTGTATCCTTCAATACATTCTGCAATGTGCAACTCTATTACTATAACTGCTTTTTTTTTTTTTGAAAACAGCACTTATTTGCTAGTTACCAAATTAGAATGAAACTATTTAGTTCTTCTTTTACTTAATATTTCCCTCTATAAAAATTCTTCTCTTTGTGAAACTATATTTTTTCTTAATTTTCTTGGTACACATGTCTGACTCAGAGCTCTCCCCTAAGTATATTTCACCTGTTCCTTTATTTACTGCCTTATTCATTTTTTTTTTTTGGTAGAATTGGGCCTTAATCAAGGAATCATGTTTGAAACCTTTTGAAAAATATAAATTCTTGATATTTCTGAGGATTTTGGTTCAGTAACACTGATGTTCAACTTAGTTATTGTATATTTAAGTTAGTAAATATACTAACTTATTAGTATATCTAATAAGTTATATTAGATATAACTTATATATAACTAAGTATATCAACTTAGTTAGTATGTATATTTAAGAAGATTTATGATTTTAAATTCTGGTGTTGATGCCCAGGTAGGAATGAGAAAGACAGGTAAAATAAAACCAAATGCACATATACTTCCACCTTCACCATGCTCTTTTATGTGTCAGGATACGTGTTCATCATGTTTCTTTTGCCTG
This sequence comes from Hyaena hyaena, assembly GCF_003009895.1. NCBI lineage: Eukaryota > Metazoa > Chordata > Mammalia > Carnivora > Hyaenidae > Hyaena > Hyaena hyaena. The sequence continues at coordinate 1,779,162 of NW_024080880.1, read as the reverse complement.
GATTCCTCAAAATCAGAAACCTGGGCAAATTTAGCAAGACTTTGGTTTAATACTTCTGGCTATCTTCAACTCCATTACCTGATAGAGCGTTTTGGTTTGAAAATACTGTCAGTTAAAAACTGATAAAGGGCAAAAGTCTCATGCTAGGACATGCATGGTTTCTAATGTTTCAGATTAGGAGACTATATTAGTATTTTTACAAAGTTTTTGGCAGTAATATTACAATATACTTTTATTGAATAAAAATCTAGTATATTTATATCAGTATGCACTTGGCATCTCTGGATTTTTTATGCCATTATATACCCATGCCATTTGTATCTAATTTGTACCAGCTTAGAATTACATAAACATATTCACATTGGTATTTCAAGTGAGAAAAAATAAATATGTTCCTTTTGAAATCACTCAGTTTAATTTTTTAATCAAAGCATTGGGTATATACCATAACTCTAAAATAAATCTTTAGGACATGTAGCTATTATCACATTATAACTCAAGATGTGTGCCTTGAGAATATTTTTCATGATTCATTTATAATTAATGCCTTTGAACATTTCCCATATAATGATGATTTAACATTCTAAGATATTGAAACCAGTCAATATAATTTTACCTCATAATACTCAACTAGTTCTATGAAAATGCAAATTAAAGATCAGAGTATTAAGCAAATCAAATTTGCATGCATATGGTGTATATACATAAAATGATTCAGAATATTGGATATCATTACCCACTCATTATACTCATAGACCATAATAAGGAACAAGAGGAATTTGCCACATAAAAGACATTAACAAAATGGAAATTTTTACAGGCATACAATTTATATTCTAAGCCCTAACATGGACCTGAATGCCAAAATCTCTATAGCTAAGAAAATAAAGGTAAAAGCAACATTTCTTTCAGCAAAGTGATGAATATCTCTGTAGAGAATAAACTCAATGAGGTTGGATATTATCTAGATCTCTTCAAAATGACTTGAAGATACACATTTTTTTTCTGTTTAAACACTGGGATAACTCACTAATGTGAACATAAACATGCAGTATAGTAGTTTTGAGGTTAAGAACACATTTAAAAAAATTAGACAGTAGTGGCTTGAATTGTGGATTTATTATTTACTAGTTATATTATCTTGCCTGGATTTTTTAATTTAATTATATAGTTTACTTGTACAATATAAAATATAAATAATCCATCACAGGAATGCTTTAGTATAAATACTGTAATTATGGAAATATTAATATAATGTCTGCATATAGTAAGTGCTCAGTATGTATTGTAATATTTTTTCAAGTGAAACAAAACAGAAACACTGTCATCTTTTTTCAAATGGTTGTTATTTTTTCAAAAGTTTAATTTTATTTATTTTGAGAGAGAGAACACATGAGAGCATTATTGGGGGAGGGACAGAGAGTGAGGGAGAGAGAAAATCCCAAGTAGACTCCACACTGTCAGCCCAGAGCCCCATGTGGGGCTTGATCTCACCAAACCATGAGATCATGATCTGAGTCGAGATCAAGAGTCTGACACTTAGCTGACTGAGCCACTCATGTGTCCCACAAATACTTTAAAAGTGTATATAGTGGGGCGCCTGGGTGGCTTAGTCGGTTAGCGTCCGACTTTCGCTTAGGTCATGATCTCGTGGTTTGTGGGTTCGAGCCCCGTATAGGGCTCTGTGCTGACTGCCAGCTCAGAGCCTGGAGCCTGTTTCAGTCTGTGACTCCCTCTCTCTCTGACCCTCCCCTGCTCACACTGTCTCTCTCTCTCTCTCTCCTAGAAATAAATAAACCATTAAAAAAAATAAAAGTGTATATAGCATAAGCTTAAATCTTCTCATCTTAAATGAAAAATAAATACATTTATTAAAATACCAAATACAATACATTTCATTCAGGATGCTTGGTAAATTCTACTTTTAATGGTTTTGGAAGTATAAATATTAGAATACTAATGCTAGAATACAAAGAAAGCACTTAATGTTTATTATTCAAAAAACAAATGTGGAAAAAAATCCAGAGTAAAATTGAAGAGAAAAAAGTCAAATTTTCATTCTCTGTTTGAGTCTCAATATCTGCATCTTTAATTTCAAATTCTGCCATTTACTTTTATATGATTTTGAAAACCTCAATTTCCATACCTGTAACACAGAAATAATAGCAAATTCATAGATTATTTATAATTTTAAGAAAAATATTTTGTAATGTAAAGAGAACTCTTTAAATGTTGTTTACATATATTTTTAGTCTGGTCATTAGAAAACATAATAAAATCTGGATTCTTCAGATGGTTTGAAATTTACTTACAATAGAAACAAACAAACAAAAAAACCTAAATGAGTAGTGTTTGAATCCCTTCTGAAATGGAATTATATTCCCTATTAATGGAACTTAAACTTTTCTAAAAGCTTTGTATCAGAAATTTGTTTTGGAAATTAAAAGGAGTAAAAATCTTTCTAAGGTAAGGCACATCTTCAAAATATATTTTTGTTAATGGAATATTATATATTTCTAAGAATGTCTTGGACAAAATTCTGAAATTTTAGTAGGTGAAAAAAATCCTCTGATTTGTAGAATAATATCTTCAATATGAATTCATCAATTTAAATATGCATGTATATATATATATATATGCCAATGTAGAGAAATAGAACCAGAAAGGTACCACAAACTATTGACAAACTAACTCTGAGATAAGGAAGTAAACATGGGCCTTATTAAAAAAAGATTTTCACTTTACATATTTCTGTACTGATTAAACTTCCCAGTGAGAACATTTCTTTGTATTATTTGTATAATTAAAACACCAGTGAAAGGAAAAATATATTTAGCATTTATTAAGGAGGAATGGTCATTCATAGTTAATATCTGCATACTGAAATATTGAACCTAAGTTTCTAATATTATCAGATAGCATCTCTAGTAGACTTGAAAAATCTGACTTCAAACTTCCAAATTGAATAGTCAAATTCAAAATATATATTCAGGAGTCCAAACATTGCACTGATATTGTTAGCTAAATCAGTATTACATCTTAAAAATAGAAATTGATAACTGATTTATACTTTTGCATGTCCACAGAGACACTGTAACTGAGATTAGAAGCAGCACTCACTCAGAGTTGGAAATATCAAACTTAAAACTATGTGTACTTGCATACTGAAACATCTGATCAAACATCCTGGTAATATATGTTTATTTTACTTCAGCTCAAATATGTGAGTATCTGCAAACATAGATTTCCTAACACTTTAATTTTGCTCCATCATTTAAGCGGTAGTACGTTTCTTTTAAAAAAGTTTTGGTAGTTATATATATATATAAATATACATACTATAGTGTATATATATGTGTATATATATCTATATCTATATCTATATATATATGAATTTTGGTAGAAAAAATAGTGCACCTATTAAGAAGCCTAGAAGAAGTAAAGATCAGAGAAGTCATTCATTGAAAAACAATGGAAATAATCTGAGAAGTGACTGAGGATTTAATGTTGGTGTGATGTAGAAATCCTATAGTGACACTGTAAATACTTAGAAGTGTGTATGTATATATACTTATATATGTGTGTGTATAGATACCTATATGTACACAAAACATCCATAAACATGTAGACACAGTCATGTGGGTATACACACACACACACACACACACACACACACACACACACACAGAGTTTGTACCTGTGAACCAGAATGGACGCTTTCCCAAAATAACTTACTTATGTCCATGTTGTAATTAAATAGCTTCAAGAGGAATATTAACTATTGCACAGTTTACAACTCTAGAAAATACTGAGGTGAGGTGAATTGATAAGTAAGGTCACTTTCCAGAGAAAATTTTGGCTTTTTGTTTCTTCCCACTCTTTCCCCTTGCATCTCTGTTGCTTCCTCGGCATGCCACCTTCCTATTAACATTCTGTCCCCTTAGCCTCCCTCTTGATTTTCTAAACAAGGAAAAACTAAAACTTAGAAATTTAAAAATAGAGAACCAGTGACACATACTTGAATTGAGACAAATTCAGGAACAACTCAGAACCAGCCCAGACCTTTTCATAGTAAGTGAAGTGCAAAAGGATTGTTAAAGCATTTTTCATTTTGTCAAACATATTAATTTTGCTTTCCTTACATTCATTATGAAGTTTTTAGACCTTGCTTGGTTGACTTTGCTATCTGACTCTTGGGTACTATTTAAACCAAATCCAATGAAATCATAAATTCCTGTCTGTGCTCTAAAATTATCATGAGTGAAGTAAATTATCTCCTTTAAAATCAAAGTAGTCATTTCTTATAGAATTTATATAAAGTATGAGAAAGAAGAGAAAACAAAGGGGAATATCTCAAAAACTGAAAGATCATAATTTATATTTCAATTAAATTATTCTGAGGAAACAGTGTAGATATTTTATAGCACCTCTTTACAAAGGTTTTTAAGGCTGTAAATTGTTGTTTAATACATCAAAATATAATTATTTGAGATGATCAAGAGCATTTCTCTCTCCTTTATTAAGTCTTCTATTAGAGAAAATACTTATAATAACGATATGTATATTTTATACTTAAAATTAATACATTGTTTTAAGAGTATAATCCCTAACATTTCAGATTTTATTTAAAACCAAAATTGTGTGACGTGTAATGAGAAATCTAGTTGAGACTGCTAAATATAAGCTTTCAGCAAAATTTTAACATCTTTGACAATTTGTATCTTTCAACTGAGTAGCTAGCACTCTAAAATTATTTTTTCCCTTGTTTATCTTCTTGACGTGAACCACATGAACTGGCTTGCTCAATTTTCTTCTGTTTTTATGTCTCAACACAGAAGCAGGCAGTTATATGAAAGTACAGATGTTCTCAAATAATCATGTTCCAGAGATGTGGAGAATGGAGAATCTCAGTGGATTTGAAATATTTCTAAAATTGGATCAGAAACTTTTATAGCACACGTTAGTCTTCTGAAGTAGAAGCTTAAAGAATGCAGAATAGGGGCGCCTGGGTGGCTCAGTAGGTTGAGCCTCAGACTTGGGCTCAGGTCATGATCTTATGATTCATGGGTTCGAGCCCCGCATCGGGGGCTGTGCTAACAGCTAGCTCAGAGCCTGGAGCCTGCTTCAGATTCCGTGTCTCCCTCTCTCTCTGACCCTCCTCTGCTTGGTCTCTCTCTCTTCTCTCTCTCTCTCTCTCTCTCTCAGAAATAAATTTAAAAACATTTAAAACAGAAAGAATTCAGAATAAATGCACTTGTCGCCTATCCTATTAGAATGGCAACATCCTTGTTATATTAAATCCATAGCTTGCTTTGCTAAGCTGAAAAATTAATTATTTGTTTTGTTTAAAAGAAATATACTAGGGGCCCCTGGATGGTTCAGTCGGTTGGGCGGCCAACTTCGGCTCAGGTCATGATCTCACGGTTCGTGGGTTCCAGCCCGCGTCGGGCTCTGTGCTGACAGCCAGCTGAGAGCCTGGAGGCTGTTTCGGATTCTGCTTCCCTCTCTCTCTGACTCTCCCCTGCTCACGCTGTCTCTCTCTCTCTCTCTCTCAGAAATAAAATAGAAAAAGAAAAAAGAAAAAAGAAATACACTTGTCACCCCTTATCTACAGGGGATATGTTCCAAGAGCCCCAGGGAATGCCTCAAACTGGATAGTATTGAAACATATATACTGTGTGTTTTCTATATACACATACCTATGCTAAAGTTTAATCTATAAAGGAGACACAGTAAGCAATTCATGACAACAATAATAAAATAGAATAGTTGTAACAGTATATTATAATGTGAATATGATTCCTGTCTCCAAATATCTTATTGTACTGTACTCACCCCTCTTGTGATGCTGTGACATAATGGTTATGGAATGAGAAAGAGGGAGGTGAGTGACTCAGGCATTGTGATGTAGCATTAGCTATTCTTGAGCTTCTCATGATATGTCAGGAGGAGGATAATTTCCTCAGAAGGTCAATTATTTGCTTTTAAGCTGCAGAGAGGAAGGACTACTGTGCACTTAGAGCCAGGGTCTAGAGCTCTGCTTTTGATGCTCATTCGGAATTTGTATTTGAAGAGAAAAATGTGTATAATAATGAATGAGTTTTGGTATAAATCTTTTCAAATATACTTTATTCTCTTCTCTGTATCTTGCACAAGATCTGTCTGGTTCAAGTCTACTCTTACCTTTAATCTCTAAATTCTTTTTCTTCTTCTTGAATTTCTTTCATTTTGAATGAGTTTTAGCACAAGTCTTATTACATACAATTTCTTTTATTTTTGCCCAGATATGTGTTACAATGTGAATATATTGTATACATTCTGCATGTATAACCATTTCAAATCCTTTTTCCTACCCTAAGTCATCAGAAAGATAAATCACTAACCCATATTTTTTTTCTATATTAACTACTTTCTTTTACTTGTGGTGCTATAAAAATCTTCTTACCCTTTTTATCTTCTTAGTTTTGACATATGAATATTCTGAAATAACATCTGAATGGACCTATAGAGGATTGTTGGAGGAGGTCATTGTGAGGTCATAATCAACGGTTGGAGGCAAGATTTGGCCATAGGAGACTTCTTACCCCATTTTCAAGTACACAGTGGGAACCATTTTCAAGTACACAGCCTTGACAGCAATATGTTGCAGGAATATGTTGTTGGGACCATCTGGACTGAACACATTGATGAATACAATTAAGACTTCCATATAAACTTTTAAGATTCTGGTGGGCAGGTTTGGAGATCTACTCATCTTATGGTCTCTCAAGATAAGCCTTATAAGTAAATTCTCTTGCTTATTAAACCATCCACCTACCAATCTACAGTGATCTGCCTCTTTCTTCTGCTTCCATTTGCCTTTGTGTACTGGGCCAGCTTAGGAATCAACAGGATAACTACCAAATATTTATGCATCAGTGGTTCTGCCACTAGGAGAGGTTTTCTTTTGCTGATCAAAATAGATTTGTAGGATAAAGCCTATATTAACAGGATCAAAGAGTGCTTAAATCCTTTACCCTGACTCTCTTTAACCATTGCTTCTACTCAGGTTACATGATAATACGTTGTATATTTTATGCTGCTATATCTGTTTGCCAACCTTTCTTAAGTGTATATGTTTTGTCTTTCCATGTAATAGAAGACAGGCTACATGTTGCTTTTTGTACCCATCGAGTATCTTCAGAGGCATTTAATAAATGGAGCTGACTCTTATCTACATTTTAAAATTTGTCTATTAAAATCTCTCATCAGTTATCGAATTCTGTTGGTAAAAATCATATTAATTCCTATTGGAAAGCTACAAAATATGAAGCTATCTGATAAATAAAACTAGGCTCCATTAAGGAGAACATGCTATTGAAAAGTCATGGCACTACAGTATTCTGATCTAGTATTAATACTTCTAGTAAATATATTCTATACTGACTGAAAATAAGTCTAAACAAAACAGCAGTAATCTCAAAAAAGGAAAAAACATGGGGGGCCTGGGTGGCTCAGTCAATTAAGTGTGAGACTTCGGCTCAGGTCATGATCTCAACATTTGTGAGTTCGACCCCTGCATTAGGATCTGTGCTAACAGCTCAGAACCTGGATCCTGTTTTTGATTCTGTGTTTCACCCTCTCTCTCCCCTTTTCCACTCACACTGTCTCTCAAAAATAAATACACATTAAAAAATAAATTTCTCAAAAATAAATAAACATTAAAAATAAATTTTAAAAAAAGAAAAAAAAGGAAAAATTATTCTTTCCTGAGGCAAACCTGACCATAGGAGTACATCTGGATTATGTGTACTCTAATGATACTAAGTATTTGACATGATTTTAAACCACATATGTTTATATCATGGAAGTTTTGTACCTGTAACATGCCCTGGTTCCAAATGGCTTTTAAATCAATACTAGTACATTTAAATATGTTAAAATCAGTTAGACTTCTATATGCAATATCTGGAGACCAAAAGGGGTTTATCTACAACTATTTATTGTTTAGTATTTCTGGAACTTAAATAGTATGCACAAGTGAAAAACCAATCCTACAATATATTTATGCTATTTACTATATATATGAGACATGTAATATGTATTACCTTGTCTGTAAAATCATTTATATTGATAAGTTATAGTACAAATGTTGAAAAGTCTTGCCTAAAAATAATGACTTCTCTTGGGACTTGTACAAAATATTTCATCAGTAATTCTCTTTATGTTTAGCTCTTTTTGTGAACTCTGCAACCTGAGTCAATTGTACAAAAAACAGAAACTTCTTGGATCTAGGAGATCTGCAACTCCAGGTAACATGCTCATGGCAGAGATTAACTATAGGTCCTGTTCACTTATCACATACCATCTAGATAACCTCATTCAAGAGTCAGAAAGAGTATACCAGTACTTTGTATAGTTATAGTCAAGGAAGAGACAGTTATAAGCATCTGAAAAACAATGTCCTACCTTCAAACCCCACTAGTTGAAAAAGTTATTTCCGGGGCACCTGGGTGGCTTAGTCGGTTGAGCGTCTTACTTTCACTTAGGTCATGATCTCGAGTTGCGTGGGTTCGGGCCCCGCGTCGGGCTCTGTGCTGACTGCCAGCTCAGAGCCTAGAGCCTGTTTCAGTCTGTGACTCCATCTCTCTCTGACCCTCTCCTGCTCACGCTGTCTCTCTCTCTCTCTCCTAGAAATAAATAAAACATTAAAAAAAAAAAAAAGAAAGTTTATTTCCAAGTGTGAACAAACATAATTTGTAGTTGGTTGCAATGGTTGTTTTGCTGTGTTTTTGTTTTTTTGTATTTTATTTTATTTTTTTATTTTATTTTAGCTACAGTGGGTTTAAACAGAGACTAGAGGTTTTATTTCAACGTGAAGCATGTCAAAAAAACATTGATTTTTAGGGAGGAAGGGGAGGGAAGGTTTGGTTTGAATTGAGTATGAGGAAGCTGACTAGACTGTACCTATCATGCTGATGGGAAACAGCTAGTGAAAAAGCCCCAAAGGGATAATCTGCAGATACTGATACAGGAGAGGTATAAGAGCTCTGACATGGCCTTAAGGTTTCATGAATTACCTCATCATTTAAAAAGTGAGGCATAGGGGCACTCGGGTGGCTTAGTTGGTTAAGCCTCTAGGCTTCGGCTCAGGTCATGATCTCACGTTTCATGGGTTCGAGCTCCACATCGGGTTCTGTGCAGGCAGCTCAGAGCCTGGAGCCTGTTTCAGATTCTGTGCCTCCTTCTCTCTGTCTTTGCCCCTCCCCTGCTCATGCTCTGTCTCTCTCTGTTTCAAAAATAAACAAAACTTATTAAAAAAATAAAAAATATATAAAAAGTGAGGCATTGTGTGTAGGCTGGTTTTAGGAAAACTGCAGGTTTAGAATTGTGGAATTCAGGGAATGTAGTTGAGATTGCTAGGAGAAATGCCTCTTAAAAGCTAGCATGGTATCAGGGCCCCAAGAAAGTAACTGGAATTCAGAGCAGATTAATCAAAATGAGGAGCAGAAACAGTAATTAAACACAAAATAAAATAAAGAAACAAAACAAGACAGTGTCAGCTGTTTTTCAGGTCTCCAGGCTCCCTTACCTTTCTAAGAAGGGATATTAAGTTAGGGTGGATTGAGAGTCCTTGGGCTTCCCTTGGCTTCCAACTCGGTTAACCCAGTGTAATAATATGTTTCTGAGAAAAGACCAGAAATAATGCAAATCAGCAAGAACTTAAGGAATCCAGCACTGGTGATCCAATCATAGTCTCACTTAGTATATCATTTTATTAATTTTAATTTTTTTATTTGGAAAACAGTTTCTGGAGAGTGACAACACATTTTTATTAATTCAACAATATAAATTAGGCATATAGGTACAAGTCATAGTTTTCTAAGATATATAAAGAGAAACAGCAAAGAAAGACAAGAAGCCATGTTATAAAAATGAGGAACTTGTATGTAAGAAGGTAGCAAGTGCTGTGGAAAAATGAGAAATAGGTGAGATAATAAAAATTAGGAGAGTCAGCTGTGGGGAGTTGAGGGAAAGATTGATTGGTGTGTGTTTTTTTTTTTAAATTTTTTTTTTAATGTTTTATTTATTTCTAGGAGAGAGAGAGAGACAGCGTGAGCAGGGGAGGGTCAGAGAGAGAGGGAGTCACAGACTGAAACAGGCTCCAGGCTCCGAGCTGGCAGTCAGCACAGAGCCCGACGCGGGGCTCGAACCCACGAACCGCGAGATCATGACCTAAGCGAAAGTCGGACGCTTAACCGTCTAAGCCACCCAGGCGCCCCAGTGTGTGATTTTTTTTAAAGAGTGGATATATTATGTAGTGGTATTTAAAAGATATTTTTCAAAATTTAAGATTGATATAAAATCCTCATAGAATGTTTAGAATGCATAGAAAATGGGGATATAAAAATAAAATCACTACATATTTAGATATCCAAAGATAAACTTCCTGTTTTCTCTCTTTTTTTTCTCTGATTTTTTGTTTGTTTTGTATTAGAAGATATGATGTGTAGTTTACTTTTACTAATCCTCTGCAAATATATCTTGTTGGACTTTGAGCAGTGTGAATTTTTTTTTTACCATGGGTTATTTTCTTACAAAACAAACTAAGTTATCATAATGTAATAACCAAATATTTCATATAAAATCTCCTCTGATATCCCCAATGGTCCCTCTCCAGAGGTGAACATTGTTATCAATTTCTTATATATTCTTCCATAATTTCCTGTGCATATTCAAGCATATATCTGTATGGCAAGTATCTGTATGGCATATATATATTCACACAGAGCCAGAAGTAGGGCTTGAACTCACAAACCATGAGATCATGACAAGAGTTGAAATAAAGAGTCAGAGCCTTAACTTACTGATGTATATGGCTTACTTTTTTTTTTTTTAAACATAGATGGCATCAGATTATATCTATTATCATGACACTTTTCTCATCACTTAATTTTGGAGAATTTTGAACATCCACAAAATAGATCAGGTAGCATACAGAAGCTTAATAGCCTAACATTATTTCATTGTTACCCATTCACTCACCTCCCCTCTTCTCATATAATTTTGTAGTGTATGCCAGACATTATACTATTTTATTTATAATATTTCAGCATGCACATTTGAAAGACAAGAGTTTCTCTATTTTCTTAAAACCACAAACCTGGTACTGTTACTGGGTCTAGAAATGCATGAACAGTATTTCCCTGTTATTTTAGAAATTAAGAGTAGCTCGCCAATTGTATCGCAAATGTCATAATTTTTTATATAATTAATTTGAAACTTCAATACCAAAATACTCAGTGTTTCACAGTACAATAATACATCAATTGGTTGATATTGTCTGTTAAATCATTTAAAAATCTAATGGGCCCCACTGTAGCTTTGTTCTTTTTTACTTTATTAAAGAGGAGAGGTCTCCACTATTAATTTGTAAGAAATAGTAATATTTGATAGGTAAGAGTCTTGCACAGGTTTTTGCTGTTGTTGTTGAATCAGCATTATGTAGTTTAATATATTATTCAATGCTGCTATTTTCATTAAACATTCAATTTTAAAGATTTGATGGATTGGGTCAATTTGGGGGACAAGAGGACTTCAAGGGAGGTTTTGTGTTCTCTTGTCAGGAAGCACATGATGTTTTGTGTCATTTGCTGTTGTTGATATAAATGCCTGGATGTATTATTTTATTAGGCTCATAATTTTGTATTCTTCTAATTCAATCATTTCTTTTTTTATTTATCAGGTGAAGTATTTCTATACTGATAATTTTTCCCATCTCCTATTTTGCTACTTAGTTGTACAGTTTTTAAAAGAACAGATTCTTAAATGCTTGATTTTTTTGTTTCATAGTTTTAAAAACAATTAGCTATTTTCTCTGAATCCTCCAACAGTACTCAGTTGGTGGCCATTGTTTTTAGAATTATGATGGACTAAAAATGTCAAATCTACTTAATGTGTTTCAGTCTACTAGGTATTATTCTTCTTGATGCTCAAACAGTACTGTCTTTGGCCAGTGGGAACCTCTTCAATTTGACTTCTTAGTCTTTTAATGTGACTATGGTACTTTGTTTTGGTCTTTGTTTTTTGTTTTTTGAATTCCTTGCCATCTGATATGAAAACATTTTCCAAAGTTTATTTGGTACATATGATGCCCAGATGTGAAGTAAGCCATTTCTCCAAGGAGCTCTGATTCTATTTAGTGGGATCTAGGTATTGCCATCGCTTCTTGGTTGACATATTTTTTTAAAAATCTTCTTCATGGACAGAGGTAGAAATGATTTTTAATGATAAAATATGTTATGAATTCATACTAATGCTCCTAATATTTTAAAACAAATATTGTTAAATATATATATATATTTAAATGCACAAATCATAAAAACAATAGCATAGTAAATTTAGGCAATTGAAGATAACTAGTGTATATATCAAGAAGCAAAACACTGCCCACACCACAGAAGCCCCACTTGGGTCTTTCCCAATCACTAACTCCCCTGTAAAGAGAAGCACTATGCTAACTTGTAGCTTTATAGATTAGTATTTTCTGTACAAATTTGGAAGCTTATATCACACTGAATTGTAATCCCAAATATCTATTTATGGCTAGCGGTTGGCTCTTTCTATCTGTAATAGATAGAAAGAGAGATCCAAGTGAGATCCAAGATCTTTCTAAGTTGTAGCCCTACCATTTTCAATGTGTGGCTTCAAAGACACCATGGTCCTCTGGAATATATCTTGGGGGATTTTTAGAAGCCAGACCTGCAAGTGATATACATTATTTCCATATATATTACATTGAGCAGAACTCAGTCATGTGATTATATCTAAGTGCTTAGAGACTGGAAGCTGCATTCTGAGAAGGAGGGGGAACACAGGCGAGCTAATTACTGATTCTTTTGATTTCTAAAGATACAGTGTATTCTTCTCTCACATTTAAACACACTCATCTCCATATAATGGAAGAGAATGTTGAGTCCTATCCAGTCACTGGGTATCCAGGTAAAGCTGAGGTTCTCTGTTAGAGAAGACAAGATACTAATAGAGAAGACAAACATCAGATGCATGTGCTTCTTATCATATTTAGCAATGTCTCAATTACAAATACAAGTTGTCTTCCCCACACACTTAATGGTGGCACAGAATCAAGATATGGTATTATAGATTCAAACTAGAAGAGCATTTATATGGCACTGTACATTCAAACTAGGAAAGTAATCACACTGTCCATTATATATTACATATACATATATAATATACTTTTCCATTATGATATCCCCTGTCATGTTTTTAGATTCATGTCATTTTCATTAAAAAATACATCTGTGATATAATTATTGTACACATTCACCAATATAAATAATGTTCGTCAGAAATACTTTTAAATATATGATTTAATATTTGTAGTGCAAATTTTAATCCCAAAAGTTCTGTTTGGCTGACAACACAAAGTCTTTACCTTGAACAGTTGGGAAGATGAATTTATCTTTGAATAATTAGGTAAAGACTGTGGTGGGCAGGTTTTCGTTGTTGTTATTGGTGCTGTTATTATTGTTTTGTGGTGGGCAATTTGAGATGAAAAATTAGGTAATCAGTGAAGGGAATGCTCATTTTGAAATGTGTATTAAATCCATGAAATGATATTAAAATGGCAGTTACATTTATGAGTATAGAATTTCAGAGAGGATATCTTATCATATATGTAAAGTTGATAGTCATTTGCAAATAGATGGTATCCAATATAACGAGAATCATGCATTCACCAAAGAATGTAATGTAGATGGAAAAAAAAAAAAAACGACAGCTAAGAACAGAGGCATAATGCATTCCAACATAGAAGAGGAGATTGGAAAAATGACAAAGGAGAGAGAAAAGGAGCAATTAATGGCGTGCCTGGGTGGCTCAGTCGGTTAAGTGTCCCACTTCGGCTCAGGTCATGATCTCATGGTTCATGGGTTCTAGTCCTGCATCGGGCTCTGTGCTGACAGCTAGCTCAGAGCTTGGAGCCTGCTTCAGATTCTGTATCTCCCTCTCTCTCTAACCCTCCCCTGCTAATGTTGTCTCTCTCTCTCTCTCACAAGTAAATAAAAACATTTTTTTAAAAAAGGAGCAATTAATGTGGTAAATCTGTATTTATCATATTTATTGGAAGCAAGTAAAAAATCATTAGCAGGGAGGAAACAGTTGTTCAAAATGATATGGATAGATGAAGACAAGAATTCGATATGAATGATTTGATATCATACACGGAATTCTAAATAGTAGTTTTAGTGAAATGATAGGACGAAATCTTGATTGTTGTAAGCTTGGCAAAATGAGGGCCTATGTAGGATAACTTAAGCTGTTTTTTAAGATAGAAAAAGTAATATTACTTCCTTTTTTGGTGAGGAAGTAATTATGTAGAGAGAAATTAAAGAATTCTAAGATGTAATGGGATCATGTTGTAGAGTTGGCAAAACCAAATAAGATCTAATTTAAAAGTGAAAGATTAAAATCAGAACAGACATCTCACCAAAGAAGATACACAGTTGACAAATAAGCATGTGAAAAGATGCTCAACATCATATGTCATAGGGAATTGAAAATTAAATCAACAAAGAGATACTACTGCACACCTACTCTAATGACAAAAAACTAAAACACTAGCAAACCAAATTGTGAGGATATTGAATAACAACAATTCTCACTCTTTGCTGGTGGAAATACCAAGTGGAAGACATGCCAGCAGTTTCTATAAAGCTAAGCAGACGTTTACCATAAGATCCGCAATCGCACTCCTAGATTTTTATCCAAATGAAGTGTAAATTCATATACACACAAAAACCTGCAAAGAACATTTACAGGAGCTTTATTCATATTTGCCAAAACTTAGAAGAAAACAAAATGTTATATATAATACTGCACACAAGATTATATACATTTGACAAAACCCATAGAACTATACAATACAAAGAGTGAATGCTATTGTCCACTACGAACTTTAGTTAATTATAATGTGTTAATAGTGCTTTGTCAATTGTAACAAATGTACCCACTAATGCAAGATGTTAATAACAGGAGAAAATGTGGGGAGGTGGTGAGAGTATATATAAAATCTGTAACTCCATATTTTTTCTGGAAACTTAAAACTGATGTAAAAATTACTATTCCAGGATGAAAAAGTAAACACAATGATAAAGCTATCAAAAGTAAATGGAGGGCTTATCTTCTGATAAAAGCAGAGATCTTTGGTAACAGGTGGGAAATTAGTATATTGAGGTGTATACGACGGTAGGTGAGGAAATATAGGGGAGGGAGATGGTAGAGATTATGTTCAATTTTTTCAAATTCTTAGTAAAAGAAGAAAAGTTCTAATTTTGTAGTGAAGATATTTAAGTATTAGAATTTTGAGAGAAGAAGAGAATATTTGAAATAATCTCTTAAGAGAGTAGAAAAATCAATGTGTTAGGAAAGCCTAGGATAATTGCAGTGCAATTAAAGGCCTAGTTGACAGCTGTGGTTTTAATTTTAAAGCAAGACCAATCAATGTGTTTTAATATGAAGTATTTTTTTCCTCCAGACTTACTCAGATGTATATTACATGTGTAGAATAGACAGACATTGGACGTAGCTGGAGTTGTGGTTTTGCAAAGCAAATATGATAAAATGTGAGGGGTATAGGGAAGGAAATGTGTGAGAGAGAGTAATTTTAATGCATTACCAGATGTATTAGTTTGCGAGGTATGCCATTACAAAATACCACAGACTGGGTGGCTTAAACTATAGAAATGTCTTTTTCCTACAGTTCGAGAAGCCAGAAGTCCAAGACCAAGGGTTTGTCAGGTTTGGGTTCTCCTGAGGCCCCTTTTACAGTTCAGCTGAGTTATTTAACTTCTTTGCTACCTTATAACAACGCTTGCCCTTCCTCCAGTTTCCAGTAACATGTTTTGTATTTCTATCTTAGGGTTCACCAGAATTACCTCTAATGTCCATATACCTGCCAAAAGTTTCTTCAGGGTCATCTCGTTTTTTTCTGACATGCAACTTGAATCCATCCAGCTTGTACCCATTCCAGAGCCACTTCCATACTTTAGTCAATCTGTTAAAGCAACAATTGACTTCTGTGTGCCAAAATATGTATTAGTTTTCTAGAGCTGCCATAACAAAAATACCACAGACCAGGTGGCTTAAACAATATAAATTTATTTTCTCATCGTTCTGGGGACTAGAAGTCCAAGATCGAGGTGTTGACAACTTTCATTTCCTCTGATACCTCTCTCCTTGCCTTATAGATGGTCACTCTTTTGCTCTGTCCCCATATGGTCACAAGAATGACCATATGTGTCTGTATGACTCCTGGTGTCTGTATGTGTGTCCAGATTTCCTCACCGTTTTTATTTGTTTGTTTGTTTGTTTGTTATGAGAGGTAGGGAAGGGCAGAGAGAGAGGGAAACAGAACCTGAAGCAGGCCTACACATATGGTCTCATTTAATCTTAATTACCTCTTTAAAGGCCCAATCTTCAAAACCACATTTTAGGGGTTCTGGGGGTTTGAGCTTCAGCATATAGATTTTCATGAGGACACAAGTCAGCTCATAGAACCATATAATTAAAGATTAATAAAAACAGAAGAAAGGCCATCAAATGGAAGAGAGACTGAAAAATTAATAGGATCTATGAATTGGAGGTCATCTTGATGTAAAACTTGGAGTTTGAATACTTGGAAATAATATTACGGAGTGTCTACAGTTTTTGACAATGCCACAGTCTAAGGTACTTCTATGGAAATGAGCAGCTGAGACACAGAGAAATACCAGATCGGCGTGGGAAAGAAGTTCGAAGGTCTGAGAGGCCAAGGTCATTGGAAAGACCATGTAGAGGGGCGCCTGGGTGGCTCAGTCAGTTGGGCGTCCGACTTTGGCTCAGGTCATGATCTCACAGTTTGTGGGTTCGAGCCCCACGTTGGGCTCTGTGCTGACAGCTAGCTCAGAGCCTGGAGCCTGCTTCGTTCGGATTCTATATCTCCCTCTCTCTCTGACCCTCCCCTGTTCATGCTGTCCCTCCCTCTCTCTCTCTCAGAAATAAATAAAAACATTTAAAAAAATTTAAAAAAAAGACCATGTAGATGTGTTTTGAAATAACAAAGAATGTAAACAGAAATCATATAGAATATATGAGCAAGAGATAAAATCATTGAGAAATAAGGACCAACATGTTAGAGGCATATATATATGAGAGCAGTTATGAAGCAGTAGGTTGATGATCCAATTTGAAGACATGAGATTCAAAACTGGGAATTTAGGGATGAAGGAGGGAGAATTGTGTGGAAGAAGCAATGAGAATTAAGGAGAACGCCAGCCATACTGCTGATGTGTGAAGGCCTGAGAGCTGTGAGAGAAATACACTTATTCCTGCAGAGAAATCAGAGTCCTCAGGGAAGAATTAGGTTTCCTTTAGAGCAAGAAAGCATAGGAACTATTTGGAAAAGAGTTTGATGATGATGATGATGATGATGGTGATGATGAAGATGAAGATGATGATGTGTTATTAATTTTCAATGTTTTAGAAGTCATAAAAGAATGAAATAATGAGGCTTAATGTGGTTCTACTTGAAGTGTTTAAGAAATTAAGGAGAGATGGAGGGATTTCAGGAATTGTAGATGAGAGACCCAATAGGAATATAAAGTGCCATATGGACATTAGTGAGCAGAAGATGAGAAATGACTAAGAACTCTGGGCCTTTCTCTGATACTAACATAAACAGATTAAAGGGCCTATTTAAATGGATTCAGGGCAGATTATGGTGGCAAGGCTTGAGGTGTTGCACATAGATGACTTGTATTGCTCTTCACAAACATTTGATAATGGAGGCAGAGGTGTCTAAGAAAGGGGTATCTTAATCCTGGTGCTCAACCAGATATTGGAGGTAGAAGTTCTAGGGGAAGCTAGTCATTCCTACTAGAGGCTTCATGTTGTTTAATTAGTGATTAAAATTTTAATGCTGTTCTGATGAGATCTCTTTATAGCTAATTAACAACACAGTCACCAGGTGTACAGCTATTTATTTATATATATATATATATTTAATTGCCTTTTGATTTCCTTTACCCATCTTATCTGGCCACCAGTCTCCACCTCTGATAACTACTAATTTGTTTTCTGTGTCTATGAGCTTCTTGTTGTTTATGTTAGTTTTAAAATTTTTTAGGTTCCATGTATAAAAGACAGCGATCACATGGTATTTGTCTTTCTCTGACTTATTTCATGTAGTGTAATGCTTTTGAGGAACATGATTTCCTTATTTTTTATACCTGAATAATATTCCATTATATGGATGTATACCACAGTATCTTTATCCATTCATCCATTAATGAACACTTCGGTTGTTTCCATATCTTGGCTGTT
The DNA here is from genome assembly GCF_003009895.1 of Hyaena hyaena. Lineage (NCBI taxonomy): Eukaryota > Metazoa > Chordata > Mammalia > Carnivora > Hyaenidae > Hyaena > Hyaena hyaena. The sequence goes on along the minus strand of NW_024080880.1, from coordinate 1,760,799 downwards.
GTAATGCTGCAGTGAACATGAGGGTGCATACATATACCTTTTTGAATTACTGTTTTTGTTTTCTTTAATAAATATTCAGAAGTGAATTTGCTGAATCATATGGTAGTTCTATTTTTAATATTTTGAGGAACCTCTGTACTGTTTTCCATAGTGGCTACACCAATTTACATTCCCACCAATAGTGCACAGTGGTTCTCTTGACATCCTTGCCAACTTGTTATTTTTTGTCTTTTTGATAATAGTCATTCTAACAGGTGTGAGATGATATCTCATTGTGGTTTTGATCTGCATTTCTTTGATGATTAATGATGTTGAGTATCTTTTCATGTACCTGTTGGCCATCTGTATGTTGTCTTTAGAAAAATGTCTACTCAGATCTGCCAATTTCTTAAACTGGATTAGTTTTTTGCTATTAAGTTGTATGAGTTCATTATATATTTTAGAGATTAGCTTCTTATTGGATATATGATTTGCAAATACATTCCATTTCCATTCAGTAGATTGTCTTTCAATTTGTTTACAGTTGTTTTTGTTGTTGTTGTGCAGAAGCTTTTTAGTTTGATGTAGTCTCACTTGTTTATTTTCACTTTTGTTGCTTTCGCTTTGGTGTCAGATTTAAAACACTAGTCACCAAGACCTGTATCAAAGAGCTTACTACTTATGTTTTCTTCTAGAAGTTTTATGGCTTCAGGTCTTACATTCAAGTTTTTAATCCATTCTGAGTGGATTTTTTTTTAATTTTTTTAATTTATTATTTCTAGGAGAGAGAAAGAGAGAGACAGTGTGAGCAGGGGAGGGTCAGAGAGAGAGGGAGTCACAGACTGAAACAGGCTCCAGGCTCTGAGCTGGCAGCCAGCACAGAGCCCGACGCGGGGCCCGAACCCACGAACCGTGAGATCATGACCTAAGCGAAAGTCGGATGCTAACCGACTGAGCCACCCAAGCGCCCCCATTCTGAGTGGATTTTTGTGTACGGTATAAGATTATGATTACGTTTCATTCTTTTGCATATGGATGTCCAGTTTTGCCAACACCACTTATTGAAGAGACTATTGTCATAAATTAATTGACCACATGTATGTGGGTTTATTTCTGGTCTGTTTATTTGTTCTATTAATCTATAGGTCTTTTTTCATGCCAATATGATATTGTTTTAATTACTGTATCTTTGTAGTGTTGTTTGAAATCAGGGAGCATGATGCCTCCAGCTTTGTTCTTTCTTCTTATGATCACTTTGACTATTCAGGGTTTTTGTGGTTCTATACAAATTAGGGATTATTTGTTTTATTTCTGTGAAATCTGTTGGGTTTTTTAGGGATTGCAATGGATACGTACGTTGCTTTGGGTGGTATGATATTTTAATAATATTGATTCTTCCGAGTACAGAATATCTTTCCCTTTATCTGTGTCATTTTAAATTTCTTTCATCACTACCTTATATCTTTCAGAGTCCAAGGCTTTTACCTCTTCGGTTAAATTAATTCCTAAGTATGTTATTCTTTTTTTTAAGTTTTATTTTATTGTTTATTTTGAGAGGCAAGAAGAACAGAGAGAGAGAGGGTGAGAGAGATAGAATCCCAAGCATGTTTTGTGCTGACAGCACAGAGCCTGATGCTGGTCTTGAACCTATGAACGGTGAGTTCATGACCTGAGCCAAAACCAAGAGTTGGATGTTTAACCAACTGAACCACCCAGGCACCTCAGCATTTTATTCTTTTTGATGCAGTTATAAATGGGATTGTTTTCTCAAATTCTCTTTCTGATAGTTGACATCTTTGTGCTTTTCCTTTGTTGTGATCAGAGCACCAGTATCTCATGGAAGGGATCTTTTATTTATTTATTTTTTCTTAAATAGTTTATTGTCAAGTTGGTTTCCATATAACACCCAGTGCTAACCCCCACAAGTGCCCTCCTCCATGCCCATCACCCCCCTTTTCCTTTCCCCCACTCCCATCAGTCCACCGTTTGTTCTCAGCATTCAAGAATCTTTCATGGTTTGCCTCCCTCCCTCTCCTCAACTATTTTTCCCTTCTTCTCCCTCATGGTCCTCCGTTAAGTTCCTCCTAATCCACCTATATGTGCAAACATATGGTATCTGGCCTTTTCTGCCTGACATTTCGCTCAACATAACACCCTCAAGTTCTATCCATACAAATGGCCAGATTTCATTCTTTCTCATTGCCATGTAGTATTCCATTGTATAGATAAACCACATCTTCTTGCCATTCATCCGTTGATGGACACTTAGGCTCTTTCCATGATTTGGCTATTGTTGAGAGTGCTGCTATGAACATTGGGGTACATGTGCCCCTATGCATCAGCTCTCCTGTATCCCTTGGGTAAATGGAAGGGATATTTTAATCTGGTGCCCCAGATTTTGTGGCTGCTATCCAGGAGACATCTCTTGTCCCCTTGGTGTGGGAGGCTGGAGGAGCTTGTGTTCATGGTCCCACTTGATTGCAATAATTGGTATCCCTCAGAAAGGATCTCACACCCCTGTCTGGCACCCTGATTTTTGCAGCTGCTGCCAGAGAAACCTCTACATTGCCTGGCTTTGATGTCCAGTGGGGCTTATGTTTTTGTGTCCCATAGGACTGTAACCAATAGAGAAGGATTTCTTAAACAGATACTACTCTGAGGGCACAGCAATAGGCAGCTGACCCAGAGCTTTCTAAGAAGGGAGCCTATCTGGTAATCATCATGGCTGCAGCCTGAAGAACAAGTTGCTAATAATTAAACACACATTTAAAGGCTGACTGTAATCCTTTCCAGAGGCCTCAGAACGCAGGTGCTATCTTCACAGTCTCTTCTGTTGCACTCCAGAGCACTAGTATCTCCTAGAGGGGAACTCTACATGTGTCTGGTGCTCTAGGTTTTTGCAAGCTGCTCCCCAGGAATGCCTTTGATCTTGTGGCACTGGGTTCCTCAGGACTGTGGCAATCAGAGAGACAGCTGTTGACAGGCTACCACCCCGATGGCACTGCACAGACAGCAGACAGAGGCACCCCCTTATGGGTAAAGGAGGCCTCTTTGCTTTTCCTAGAACTTTGGCCTAAAAGGCAGGCTTCAGGTTTGATGTATATGCAGTGGCCTGTGGAATTACTCTTGAGAAACATAGGCTGTAGATGGCATCTTAGTGATCTCTTTGCTTGGCTTCAGCTTGTCAGAATCTCCCAGAGATACTTGTCTAGACATCTAATTAGCAACTCTCAATAGAAGACATTGCCAGATCTCCTGGCTCTGGTGGCCAGCAGAGTTATGCTTGAGGTCCCCACAGGATTCTATATTTGGCATACTTTTGAAAGTTCCTGCCTAAGGGTCTAGCTTCCAATCAGCCTGAACCTAAATGATGAGATACTCTCCTTAGGGACACTAACAGGTCTTGGCACATCCTCAACTATTGGGAGCTATTAAAAATATAATAGACTGGTTGAAGAAGCACAATGTTTTGAGAGACAACAAAGAGCTGGAGCAAAGTTAAACAATGTTTATCTCCTAAAAGAAGCAACTTTCTCAAGACTGGGAGAGGTGGTTTCTTCATCTACTGTAAAGAAACCAGCAGAGAGAATTAAGCAAAATGAAGAAACTCAAGAATCTGTTCCATATAAAAGCAAGATAAAACTTTGGGCGGTGGGAAGGAGGGAGAGGAGGGAAGCTTAGTTAATAGAAATAAGTAATTTATGTGATAAAGAGTTCAAAGTAATAGTCATAAGTATGCTTCCTGAACTGGGAGAAGAATGGATGAACTTCAAAGAAGAAATGGAAAATATAAGAAAGTACCCAGTACAAATCACAGAGTAGAGAATACAATAACTGGACTGAAAAATGCATTTGAGTAGTTCAGTAACAGATTAGATAAAGAAGAAAGGATTGGTTAGCTCTACGATGAGGCAATGGAATCCCCCAATCAGAGCAGCAAAAAGAAAAAAGAATGAAAAAGGAAAGAAGTGAAGATAGCTTAAAAGACTTCAGGAACAACATCAGACAGGCCAACATTCACATTATAGGGATCTCAGAGAAGAGAGAAAGGGGGATAAATCTATTCAATGAAACAATGGTTGAAAACCCCTAACCTAGGTAAGAAACAAAAGTATCCAATTCCAGGAAGTCGGGAGAGGTCCAAATATGATGAACCTAAAGATCTTCACAGCAAGACACATTATAATTAAAATATCAAAATTTGAAGAGAAGGAGAGAACCTTCAAAGCAGCAAGAGAAAACAACTTGTTATTTAGAAGAAACTTCTCATTAAGACTATGAGCAGATGTCTTAGCAGAAACTTTGTATTCCAAAAGAGAGTAGCATGATACATTCAAAATGCTGAAAGAAAAACAAAGAAACAAACAAAATCCTCTAACCAAGAATATCTACTCAGCAGCATTATCATTCAGAATTGAGAGATATAAAGAGTTTTCCAGAAGAGCAGAAATGAGTTTTCCTTTCCAGTCAAAGGGAAAAGGGGAGAAGAAAATTTATCAGGAAGATGTTTGTTTCTTTATTTAAAAAGACACAGAATATCATAATCAGATACTTGCCTGCCTTGGGCAGGATAGAAATATACTTTCTCTTTTTCATGTTAGAAGTTTACCAAATTCTCTGATTTCATGCTTGCATTTAGTCTGCAGATGATAGGATGATTATTTTGTTCTACTGAAAGTAAAATGCCAATCAGATATGTTGATAGATATGACATGAGATTAAAATCTGGGAGACTTTAGAGATATGTTGTCAGGCTCTGAAGAGCAAATCCCAGTCTCCTTAAATGCTGTGATTAAAATCATGTGAAAAACAAGTCAATATTTCTTGTATCTACTAGCAGTCAGAGAGATGCAGGCCTTTTGGTGGATGTTGGTAGATTTCTTATGGAATTTTAATGCAAAATATAACATGTTTCAGTGTATTTCTAGGACTGCTTTACTAAATGACCTCAAAATCTGCCCGTTTCCAGTTAGGCCCTTATTAAAGAAGGCTTTACCTGCTGTTCAGACTGCAGTGTAATTCCTGTCTTTGACTCTTTTAACCAAGAATATCCAATCAGGTTGGGAAGCTGTCTGGATCTCATAGCATGTTTTCATAGAACAACCACAGGACGGACATATATGTTTTAAGACACACATTTATATATTAGTAGATAACTTTTTTTTTTCCTTTGAGAAACTACTCTTAATTTGTGGAAAGTTCTTATGCAAATTGAATGCCTGATCATAAAATAGCAAATGACATGAATCTAAAGTGCCTATCATCTGATATGTGTTGTATGAGTTTCTGAACCATAAGTGTAATGTTTGAAGAATATTGTCTTCAAATGAAAGTTATATTTACATGTCTATGTAGCTCTATCTCAACTCTCTAGGTAAGACTGGGAATTATCAGATACTAAAATCATCTTTTGGGTATATTTTTATTCATTGATTTTGTTTGATTTATTTTTAGTTTTGCACACTAGAAAGGAAGCTTCATGAGGGCAAGAACTCTGTCTTGTTTATTACTTTATCACCCGTAACTAGAAAAACATTGGCACATAGGAATAAAATTTAAAATATATGTATTTTTGAAGGGCTCTGTGAAAGATAATTACCTAAAACTGATGTTCTGGATCTAGAAAGGCTGCATTCTCCCACTTTACTTTCTCTGCCAACCTCTCCTTCAAATCTCTATTGCTCTTTTTTACACACTTATTTGGTAATAGCTTCAAGAGTCATTCTGTTCTGCTTAATGCAGTAATAAGGAAGAAAACTCTAGGAAACCCTAATAAAAGAAACAGTGAATAGCTCTTTCCCCAGAGTATTTCTTTTATCCTTTAAGTATCAAACAAGAATAAATAGATATAATACTTTACATAAATATTTTCACATATCTCTCATTATTATGCAACTTCTGCAATTTAGGTAAAATTTCTTATATAGTAATATTTTAGTGCAATTAATTTTACTTTTAACAATTACACCCTTTATGAAATTGCCTTAGGTCACAATTATGTGGCTTGTGTAGAGTAATTAATTAAGCAGCTGCTTTTGAATCCGTATCATATTATTTGACTTTATAACCTCTGATAAGGATGATTCTATTACCAACCATGAAAAATCTTTTCTCTAGGCCTAATTTTGCCTTCATTGAAATTTACTCTAACCCTTCACTATTGTATTGTATTATATATTAGAAGAAGCAGAAGATCAATATTCGTTATATTTTTTAGTAACAATGATAAAACCTTTCCACTTTTCCAAATTAGATAAACAAAGATCTCTACACATAATTTTTAAAAGAGAAAAAAATCTGCTTTGAACGAATATGATATTGCATTCTAACAGCTTCTGGAATTTTCTTTCAATATATTCTGAAATACTGGCCTTCTTACTTTTTTCTGGCCTTGGTGAATTTTTTCAATCAGCACTTTTCACCTAGGGCCTTCATGTCCATCTAACAATATCTAAAATCAAATGGAGTTCACCAGGAGTCTTGTCACATGGCTAACGTTGTTCTCGTGCTTTGGTAGCCGTACTTATAGTAAATAAGAATAGTAGCATTAATGATGATATCAAATATTTTTTGTTATCTTACAATGTGCCAGACACCATGTTAGACATCTTACATTTATGAAATACATATTAATATTATCTGTATAACTTAGGGAAGTTTAGGAGCCTATGATCAAATAACTAACAAGTAATATAAATATCATTAAAACTCAGGAGTTACTCTGTGCTCTATAAACAATGCCAACTATTTACAGCCAGGATGAGATCTAGGCATCCAAAGGTTCATTTATTGTAGAACCATATCAGATCCTTAATTGTGACCCTTCAAAATATCAGTAGCATGATAAATCTTGTTTAATGAAAGGAAACATTAATGAAAAAGAAACCTGGGGTGCCTGGGTGGTTTCAGTTGGTTAAGCGTCCAACCTCAGCTCAGGTCATGATCTCATGGTTCATGGTTTTGAGCCCCTGATCGGGCTCTGTGCTGACTGCCAGCTCAGAGCCTGGAGCCTGTTTTGGATTCTGTATATCCCTGTCTTTCTGACCCTCCCCTGGTCATGCTCTCTCTCTCTCTCTCCCTCCCTCTCTCCCAGAAATAAATAAAACATTAAAAAAAATTAAAAGAAAAAGAAAAAGAAACCTGTGTCTGTGCAACTCAGGTGTTAAGCCCATAATAGTAATGACACTGTTGTTGATTTATGTTTAACAAAATGATTTGTAGTTTGTCATGTATACATATGACAGGCTAAAATTTTCTATCACTCATTGAGTCTGGCTAATTCACTAAATTCTTCCTAACAATTGTGTAGTACTGATTTGATCATTACTGTCATGATTAATCACAGTATACATGACATTTTTAAAAATACATGGAAAATGCTCTTGTGCACAGATTAGTCCCCTTTGTACCAGTGTTTGGTATCTTTCAAATCTTTAGTTACTACACTAGAGCAGTAGTTAGTAGCTCCTAGAAACTGATGTCCTGACTCCATTTTCAGCGTTCCTACAGCATGTGGGTGTTTGAAACAATCAGATGTGACCCCATCAGTACTCAGAGGCTTCAGTGATTCCAATCAAAAGAACATTGTATCATTAAAATATAAGCATTGTAATGGTTAATTTTATATATTTCATTCCTGTCATGCTTAGTCAGCTCCAAAGAATGAAATCTTTCTTCTTTTTCTTTTTCTTTTTTTCCTATCTGACTTCTTTCTCACTCCCATTGGACAAGAAACTTTTCTGGAAAACAATCGCATAAATACACAGATCATTATGTTTATATTGGTTGAGATGCTCCAATTATGTGTTTTTAGTCCACTCTATTTCATATTTATCAATGCCACCTTCATTTTCCCTGGGTACTATGAAGACACTATATCCACTCATTAAACAATATTACTTCACATGCTCACATTTTGGGTGAATATTTTTACTACTCTTTGCCTTGACCGAATTCTAGTTCTTCTGTGTGGACCATGCATCCCTGGGGCTGCTTGGCGTGCTGGAGCGTGTAGTAAATTCTTGGATGCAGGTAGTGTTCTCAGAGTACCTCATTGCTGCTTCCATCCCTTTATCTTATTATTTACCATTCAGTTTACTACTTGATTACTGACATCCGACCCCTGATCATTAAGTTGCATTTGAAGACTTTAATATGTGGCTTATCTTCTTTTCACACATAAATTCCAAAAAGCTTTAGCTCATATGAACAAACATACCTTCTTCCACCTGTCACTCATCATTTCTTGACATTCATAGTGTTAACTTCACGATTGTATTAGACCTAAATAAGAGTTCTCCCCACCCCTTCCTTACAGTGAGGATAAATGAAGGTAATGTTCTCCTCATAAAGAGCTCCATTATAAAGCCAAACAAGTGGAGGAAAAAAGCTCTCAAATATCTGGTTTGAACTGAGAGATAAGGGAAAAGAAATAGATTTTTAAAAAACAATCTTTTTCCTAGCAGATGCTGCAAAGTTTTTGTAATTTTAGGATTCAGGATAGTTATTTTTGCCTCTTATAAATTAATACTTTCCATTTTACCAACACAATTGCTTGGGTATATGTGATATATAGATATGGATATAGATAGATATAGATATAGATATAGATATAGATATAGATATAGATATCTCACATATATATGTATATAGATAGATAATGGATTCCTAATTCACCATATTTTCAAAGAAATTTAGACATTCAGTCTCTTAAGGTTGTTTTAACCACTTGCTAATTTGTGTGTTCTTAAACTGTTTGCTTGATCCTTTGTGCTTGAGTTACTTCATCTGTAAAATGAGTTCATAATATCATCAACTTTACAATTAAATAAGAACAATAGAACAGTTACTGGCACACAATGATTACAAAGTAATTCTTAGCTATTCACATTAATTATACTATTCATATCTTCATTATTGTTCTATTATTTTATATATTTTCTAAATTAGTCATTTCCTCATTTCTTCTCCTTCCTCCCTTAACTAAAAGTCTTCAGTGTTTATATTCTTCCTTGTATGTTCAACTGCTCTGTTAACTTTATCTTTTCCTGGAGCCATGCAGCAACATGCCAATAATAAATTAATCCCAAATTCACATTCTCTATTTCTTTTTTCTAGCCTGTAAAAAATATCTTTACTACAAGTCTTGTTAAATGCTTTACTACATGCATTATAAAGTGTATATCAATTCCATTCACTGAAAGAAAACTGTTGAATGCAGTCTGCAAATAGCTTGTTACAAATATCATTACTTTTTATTTTTATTTTTTCAGAGAGAGAGAGAGAGAGAACAAAAGTAGAAGAGGGTCATAGGGAGGAGAGAGAGCAAATCTTGAGCAGGTTCCATACTCAGCACAGAGCCTGTTGTGGGCCTCAGTTTCATGACCATGAGATCATGACTTCAGTCGAAATCAAGTCAGATGCTTAACCAACTGAGCCACCCAGGTGCCCTTCAAACATCTCTATTACAAGTCATTTCAACACTTAATTACAAGCACTATGAAATGGATAGTCCTTCTATTTACTGAAGCCACACTGTGCTGAACCCTGAGTGCAAGAAGCTTGTTAGAAACACTTTTATATTACTAATCTTTAAAAAAAATCTTGTTTCATTTTTTTGCCATTTTGCAAAATCACTGGAAGAATAAGTTTGTACAGTTTGTCTGAATTTATTTTATTTTTTGAGGTATATTTAACATATAACATTATATTGGTTTCAGGTATATAACATATTGATTCAATATTTGTATATCTTGTGAAACAATCACCACAATAAGTCTAGTTACCATCTGACATTCTCTGTTTCTATACCCACACTTCTGAGTGTTGCGGAAGAAATACCGCAAACGAAAATTGCTGGAGTCATTAGAAATTCATGGTTCCCAGTATCAGCTACCAGTTCAATACTTTTTGGCAATTCTATTATAGGTCACTAGTCAGCACCTTCATTATTCCCTTTGGTGGCTATTAAAAATCTTCACTGTGTTCCTGAAGTCTCCTTTACCACCCTTTCTCCTTCATTTTCCAGAGGTAATCTTGTTCTTACTTAAAAAGCTAATATAAAAACAATTAGATGTGAACTTCCTGAATTCCCTGACATTCTGCCATTTCAAATTCATGGACACTTGATCTCATGGATATTTCCTGTTTTCCCTGAGATGGAGGATTATTTGCTCCTCCACTATTGAAATCTAAGCCATCCACCTGGTTTTATTTCATTCTGGCCTTTCCTGTGTCTTCTGGAGAGCTACTTAATCACTCATATTGGCTTCTTCGTCTCAAAATAAGCAGACTCCAATATGTTACAATTAAGACAAAAAGGGGCGCCTGGGTGGTTCAGCCTTGTCAGTTAAGGTAAGCATCTGACTCAGTTTTAGCTCCAGTGGTTATCTCAAAGTTCATGAGTTTGAGCCCCACATTGTACTCTCCATTGCCAGTGTGGAAGTCTCTGTTCCTTTCTCTGCCCCCTCCGGCTTGTGCTTGCAAGCTCACACTCTCTCCCTCACTTTCTCAGATTAAATAACTAAACTTTAAAAAGAGAGAGACAAAAAGAACCCAAACTATTTCTCCTTCAACTTCTTGTTCCTTTCTGTTATAGCCAGACTCAGCAATGAAAGCTCGTGTTCATTATCTTCATTTTTGAAGGACTTATCTGCATCTTGTTTCTTATCATTTGGGCTTTTACTTTTTTATTCACTAAATCTACTTTGGTAAATGAGCTTATTGAATGAAACAATATTTATGATGGTGACTAACTTGTGATAAGCATCATAGAATCTATATGTCTATATAATATCTACATCTATCAGTCTCTTCAGAAGTATTCAAATTCCTTTTTGATAAAAAAGAGAGGCTACAGAGCTGAAGTTCAGGGTGCTATATTCTCCAGCCTCTCCTTTCACTATGTAGAAGCTCAGGGGTACCCACAAATGGCATAATGTTCTTGCTTCAATCAAATGTGGTTCTTGGGGTTTCTGATGCTGCTTTAGTAAACTGATAATTTTTCCAGATTATTGGAATAATTTTCAAAATTGTATACATTAGAGAAATTTTCTGTAGTGTGTTCCCTTTGGCTTATTTCATTGCATGTCATTATAGGACACTGCAATAAAATATAGTGACTATAAGGAGTGCCTGGGTGGCTCAGTCATTTGAGAGTCCAACTCTTTTTTAAAAAAAAAAATTTAATGTTTTTATTTATTTCTGAAAGAGAGAGAAAGAGAGAGAGAGAGAGAGCAGGGGAGGGTCAGAGAGAGAGGGAGACACAGAATCCAAAACAGGCTCCAGGCTCTGAGCTAGCTGTCAGCACAGAGCCTGATGCAGGGCTCAAACCCACGAACTACAAGATCATGACTTGAGCTGAAGTCAGATGCTTAATCCACTGAGCCACCCAGTCACCCCAACTGAGCATTCAACTCTTGATTTTGGCTCAGGTCATGATCCCAGGGTCATGGGATGGAGTACCGCATCAGGGTCCATGCTCAGTGGAGAGATTCTCTCCCTCCCTCTCTCCCTTTGCCCCTCTCCCTGACTCATACTTGCTGGTTTGCTCTCTTTCTCTAGTAATAATTTTTTTAAAAATGAAAAAAATATAATGGATGTTAGGCTGTCCGCTGGGCTCATGAGGTTATGCATTGCTCTGTTAACTGCTATTTTGGCAGGGAAGGGCCATAGATAGTGTGAGTAGAGCTATGTGAGCACCTTTTCTATAAACCCCAGAAGCACCACCTTCATCCAGAGCTGTTCCATCATAAAATACGTTCCAGATACATTTAGCTTCTCTGTAATTTTTGTTCACAGAAAGTTTCCATGGCCAAATCTTATGAATTGCACAGAGATTTTGATGTCAGACACACCTCCTTTAGTTTTATATCTCTCACTTCCCAGCCCATTTTATATCTCCCATTTTCCAACCATAGCCAAAATATTTTTTGACCTATTGCTTAACCATAAGAAAAGGCTTATGATTTCAAATTTCAAGGTTGTAAGACATAGACCTACTACAGATAAACAACAGCAATGATTACTTTAACTTATAAAAGGTAGATAACTTCATCTTCATTCTGTAAATAAGGAAATCATGGCTTTACGATACTATGTAAATGGGGAAGATGACAAGGCTGGTCATGGTAGACTGAACCTATAATGATCTGATTCCAAAGTCTATACTCTGAAACAGGATGTGGTACTTGGTACTTTACACAACAGAGTGAGCACCAAGCCCGTAGTAAATGATAAGAAGGGCCTTATAAAATTTCTTTTACATAATAAAATTTTAATTACTAAGTGTATTTCTTACACATATAAGCTGGTTTAAATTTTACAAAGTTTTTCAATAGTCATGCTTTTACTTGAAGTTTAAAATACTCCTGTAATGGAGACGGAATAGATACTAACATCTCTATTTTTCAGATAAACATACAGAGATTCATATAACTAAAAAGACTTACTTGAACATGATTAGTAAGTGGCATAATTATTTACATGTTTTCATTTTCCCTATAACATTAGTCATTTATGAGAAACATATTTTATATTCCACACATAACAAAGGAGAGCGATATTACAAAATAGTTAAAAACATTCTTATTTACTACCACTTAGTAGTATTAACCTGAGAAAATACTACTCAATCTTTTCATTTTCCTTAGCTTTAAACACAATTTTCTTTAGAAATAGTTCCATGAAAGGAAGAGTTAAAACATACAAAATATAGTTCTTTTTTTTTTTAAATGTTTTATTTATTTCTAGGAGAGAGAGAGAGAGACAGCGTGAGCAGGGGAGGGTCAGAGAGAGAGGGAGTCACAGACTGAAACAGGCTCCAGGCTCCAAGCTGGCAGTCAGCACAGAGCCCGACGCGGGGCTCGAACCCACGAACCGCGAGATCATGACCTAAGCGAAAGTCGGACGCTTAACCGACTAAGCCACCCAGGCGCCCCACAAAATATATTTCTTAAACTGGCAGATTAGTTCTTTAAAAGAAAAAGTTGAAATTGAACAGTGATTTTCAGTGAGAGTTTAAGAATCTAATAGATGAAGCTGCCCTTTAATGTCTGTATAAATGCTTCAGATGGCTTATTTCTTATATAATTCATGCTTGTTATCCAGATCCCTCAGTAGACTAACTCATTTTTTTCCCTCAGTTTCTACTGTGTAGTGATTTTTGCACATTTGATGATTTACTACAACAAAAATACTAACCTGTTTTTAAAAGATGAATTGTCACTCAATGTTCACAGATGAAATTTTGAAACAAAACAAAACAAAAAAATCAAAAGGAAAGGCTGTGTTCTCAAATAAGAGCAAATAATGTAACAGGTACACTTACTGAAATCAAGAAAATTTTTAATGTTAAATATTACATAAAGAATTGATTCCCTAATCTAGATTTGTAGTAGAAAATAGTTTTATACTGAGTTTGGCTGTAATATGCTTTACTTATTTTATTCACTGACAAAATATCAAACTGATTGAAAAGAGTAGAACTTTGGCAGAAACTACATTGAATTGTTGATCTTTTGTTGTGCGAAAATTTAGACTTGTGATAATGATGTCCATCATGTTGTCCATCCGTCATGTTGATGTGTACTACAAACAGATGGTTTAGTGGGTATCAAACATCTCTGCTTTGTTTTGACATTCCATCTTCTTCAAGAGCTATTTATTGGCTCATATATTCAACTACTATAAACATAATGCCTTATTTAGAAAATGTATTGTGACAGTAAAAATAAGAGCACTAGTCAAAGACTGATTTATAGCTTGCATGAGCTTGATCATATAATTCAGCATATAAACACACTGACATGTCTATATTAAATAAGGAAATGTTAGGGAGTTTCTTTTTATTTTTTATATTGTAAATTATGTAAATAGATTTAATCCTGTGTGTCCTTAAGTTTTCAATCAATATATAAATTACAGGTCACCTACCATAAGATTTCATTCTCATGCATTTCTTTATGACATCTCTTCTTTCTATGGTGATTCACAAGAGAAAATAAGCAGTGTTGTTATTTTAGTTCATTTTTCTTTTTTTTTTTTTTTTCTCAGATATCTCATTAAAAGCTTTAGTCATTCTTATATATACACGGATGCACAAGAAAGAGATTTTTGGTTGAGACACTTATAGGCCCTGTATTTGGTAAGAACTCAGAATACTTCAGTCCATTCCCTTGAATACCCCATGGGAGTCAGATGGTTAAGAAGTTGGGCCATGGTATCCCGTAATCAACAAAGAATCAGATTTAGAGACAACAGTACTCTAACTCCAGCCAATAGAGGTTCTTCTAGGCTAACAGGGTCTATAAAATAAGATTTCATAGTGTCCTCTGAACAATAGATTCATTTTCACTCGCTAACAAGTAGTTCTATGAGAATATTATTCCTTCTGCATGAATTATGACATTTCTGTCATTTAATTATCACATCTTTTTCAGTCATTAGGGAAAAAAGTAATTAATAATAGCAGTTATAAACAGTCTATATCTGATCTTTGGTTCATCAAGTTTTATTTTTTTTTAAGTTCTGGAAAGTAGCAAATACAGAGCATCTCATTCTTCTGCTACAATTTCACCTTAAATATGCATCACAGCCTGCCTTGTGTTTTTCAAGTTGAACCTTTCCTGAAAGTCTTTCAAGTGTCAGTTGAGATTAAAATGGAGTTGAACAATGATATATCTTTGTGATATATATTAAATATGATTATGATCAATAATTAGGTAATAATATTACATATTTATTACTTTTATTATCCCATTTGTCAAAACACAGTTTTCTTCTACATTAAAAAGAAAAAAATTAACTATTTAAATTTAAACTTTCAAAGAAGTTGTAAAATTAATAAGTCTCATGTACCTTTCACCAGTAGCACAAGAAATTAGATACTCTGTCAACATACTAAAATGTAAAATAAAAATCAGTTAATAAAATGAAATATATTTTGTTAATGTATTTTCATGTCATTTCCTTGGATTTTCCTTGTGTGTAACATTACTTTGCAAAATTTATCTCTAAATCACAGAAGTTGATTAGTATCTTCAAAGTGAATGATTGAAAGATAAGTTAATTAAAAAGGAATAAAAATTTGTGGCTAAAAATAACTTTTTAAATGCTTGTAATGAACATATTGTGTGTTGACATGGAATGTGAATTCTTCTGGTAAAGAGAAATGCAGCAAACACTCTCAGTGTTTCTCCAATGTACTGTGAGATCTGCTTACGTGTCACTCTTAACCAATCAATTGCTGATGGATCTATTCCAGGTCCCTTGCCCCTATATAATTTTATACCATTTCTAAGATTTCCTCTAACAGTTTAAGCTTCAGTTACCCACAACAATAGCTGGTATAATACTCCCCTTATTGACCTGCACTTTCTTTATCACATCCCCTCTCTCCTTCCATTGTTTCCTGCATCCCATTCTGATGACCTGTGCTCAATCCTCTCTCCGGGTCTGCTATTTGGGGGAATCAATTAACATAATGCATAGCAGTAATGATTATTTTACAATCTATGACACAGTTCCATGACATTTTCTCCTAAGTTAAAACAGTTGACATTCAAAATTTTGGTGTGATATGTACATCAGTTTTCCAAGCAATTGATATTTCAGGGAGAATTCTCTTTAACATATCGAGTTCATTGTTTCTGAAATATCTAAAATTCTCTGACAAAATTATGAAATTTAAATCCTAGTGATTTATAGCTGTTGATACTTTCTAATTTGGTGGAAGTAAACAGTAAGAAAAGATTCTGATCCATATGAAATTGAAGTATAGTCCAAGCTATTTGTCACCTAACCAGAGGTCCATTGGTGAGTGTATAGTCAGTTTATCATGCCAGTTATATGAAACAATTATAACTACTAATTTTTAGTTATTTCATGTTCTATTTTTGTGATATAAAAATTGTGGTAACTCTTTCTTTATAAAGTTACCTAAAATATTTATTTCACCTATCTGCTTATGCTCATTAAATAGATGTCAAGTGCTAAAACCACTGAGCAATATATTAGGGTACTGGTTAAGTGCTTTCAACTGTAACTGTCAAATAATGGAAACAACAGCTATAGCTATTGAGGAACTTCTAATTCTTCAAATAGGAAGGAGTTCTAATGATGATTTAATAGGAATTTCAAAAGAAAATTCCATATAGTCTTTATTCAGCCAGTTTTCGGTTCCTATATTCCCTTTCTTTTTGGGGTTCACTTTTGTTTGGAGAAGCAAACAAATCTTGTGGGGAAATTCATCACCAAATATTAATATCAACATTAAGAGTGTATGACTTTTCCTTCCACAGTAACTCATGAAGATTTTTAAATCTATGTTGTCACTCCCTTCATGTTCCAAATGCACATACATTTTGGGGTACAAATGCCATATTTGTATAAAAGAGAGTGAACTGGTTACCATCTCTCTGCCTATTTATCATCTCTATCTTTTTTAAATCATCAATATGAGAGAATTAAACACTCATTTCTAATATTAGCACACAAAAACTTTCTCCTTGACTTCTAACAATAGTCCAAGCCCTTCAAAATTATTCTTAAATAGAGTCAATTCATGTAATACAAATTTTAAAAATGTATATTTCCTGGCCCATGTACAATCATACTGTGAGCAGGCAGTATGGACTCAACAGCTATCTGGTTACAGTATTGTCAACAACGGATAAAAGGATTTTCTGAAGGTTTTTTTGTTGAACATCCTTTATTTAACATTTTATCTTTGTAAACAGGTTATATCCTTAGTTGTTGATAAATGAGTTACTGAGATTTTTAAAATTCCACTGTCATACTCTCCTGAACAGCTATTGCTTAATTTATGGTAACCTGCCATTCCTTATCTAACAGCTTCTCATTCAATGTTTCACTTAATGGACTCCATTTAGCTCAGGAAATTTATGTTTCACATTATCATGGGCTTTGTTTCTCTGGTAAAACGAACATCAAATATCATAAAAGAGAGGGAGAAGAAACAAAATTCAAAAAGAAAATGTACTTGCAGTCCTAAAAGAGATTGCTTGTTTTATTTTCCATCCCATAATGAATAAAATGGCTAATATTGTCTTAACTTTGGAGGTGACCTTCCTATACTTTAAATAATGAAAGGGAAATATTTATGATGATGCATTTTATGCTATTACATTTGGACATGTATAAATGATGTGCAGAATTTCTATAATGCATCAATTTACCTATGTTATCTAAAAGTACAGTACCTTTCTCATTTTGGCAGAGTATGTACTTCATTGTTTAAAGAATTATCTTCAGCCATACTCAACAAAATATTCTCAATTTCCTTTAAAATATAAGTATAATCTGAAAAGATATATATTTAATTTTATTTAATTAAGTAGTTTCTGATATATAGCTATGCTTCACATAAATATATAATAAACATGTATAAAAACAAGGCTATGTTTATATGATATATTTTTATAAACTGAGTGTTAGCCACATTCTAATTTCATTTTCATATTATTCATATTATTTCATATTATTCATTTCTATCAGTTCAATTAAAGTAGTTACTTCAAGGATACCTCTTCAATACAGTTTAAAGAAAATATTTTAAAAGTCCAGATTATTTCTTTTGTTACTAGAGTAATAATAATATATGTCAGCATATCTGATTGCAGCATATATTACACTTGGTCTCATGATTTAAATTAGACAGGATTTAACATGATATACAGACAGCCGGGCATATCATACCTATAAGAATCAGGTGGCTTTCCTGTATTATTATATGAATTAAAAAAATGTTATCTAGGTACATTCTAGAGACAGGATCACCAAGTCAGAGGAAGAAAAAGGCTTAAATGTTCTCACTACAAAAGAGTAATGGTAATTATGTAAGATGATGATGGAGGTATTAGTTAAAGCTGTGGTGATAGGGGCACATGGGTGGCTTAGTCAGTTGAGCATCCAACTCTTGAATTTGGCTTAGGTCATGATCCCAGGGTCAGGGGATCCAACCCCGCCCTACTTTGGGCTCTGTGCTAAGTGTGGTGCCTGCTTAAGATTCTAGCTGGAAGCCGTTTCTGAGCTCATAGGCTGAGAAAGAACTCCCTTTGAGGTTAAGGTAAGTTGCATGGACTCTGACAGGTCAGATGGCAACCTGTATCCACCCCCACCCAATTGTTTCTGCTTGAAGCACAGACGCCCAACGCATCTTTGTTGATCA
Source organism: Hyaena hyaena (assembly GCF_003009895.1). NCBI lineage: Eukaryota > Metazoa > Chordata > Mammalia > Carnivora > Hyaenidae > Hyaena > Hyaena hyaena. Next base: position 1,742,633 of record NW_024080880.1, on the reverse strand, counting down.
GTATTCGGAGTGACTTATTCTGGCCTTGAATATGCTGATTGAACCCTGTGAAGGAACCTATTGAGGAACTTATTTTGTGATTATGGGAGCAAACACTGTGTTTCCTGAAAGATCTGTTTTTCTTAATACTTCCTCTTAAACAAACAAGCTATTGACCCCTGCTCACAGAGAAGTAACTTCACCCTTTTTATGCTAAAAACATTGTCTTATATGCTAAAGATACCTTCCTTCCCCATAGGATAAGCATCTAAATCCCCTACCTCAGTCACTATTGATAGAGTTTATGCATGAGCCTTCTACATATCTATGTTCTGGTAAATTCTTACATATCAAAGAAGTTTGTCATCAGAAATCATTGTCTAAGGCAAATGCCACTTCTGTGCCATCCCCCAAACACTTAATTATAAAATAAAGTTGAGTCCCAGTCAGAGCGGAGATACCTGCCTGGTCACCAGAAAGATTCTTGTGGCCTCTCTCCTCCCTCCCTCACCGACACCGTCCTTCCTTCAGGGACCCCTGGACCTGATGGAGCCGGCCTCCAGCATATTCTCTTTCTCTCCTTTGTCCCTTTCTCTCCTTTTGTGTTCCTTTTTTTTTAAAAAATGAGGTGATAATACTTTTGCAATATGCAAGTGTAGCAAATCAACAGATTGTATACTCTAAACTTACACAATGTTATATGTCAATTATATCTCATTTAAGCTGGAAGAAAGGAAAGAAAAAGAAAAACAAAGAATGCTATGAGTCAGGCAGGACTCAGTATCTTTATTGCTGATAGTGATGAGAGACTAATTAAAATCTACTTGCACTTCAGCAAAGTTGATTGAGCTGGCAGAATTAGAAATAATGATATTTTTGAAAGCAGAGATCTCTTGTACATTTATGGATTTAGGTTTTACTTATTTACTTTAAGAATATGAGTTTAAGAGTTCTGAAAATGTGCTATGTCAGTTTTGAAACACTAAATTGATTTATTTTTCTAGAAAATCATTGTTTTGTTTACTCCTAGGCTTTCTGGATGCTATGTTGCATGTTGAAAGAACATACCCAGATTTAGAATTGGCAAGTTTGTTATAATTTTAAGTATTGTCACCTAGTTTTACATTTGAATATAATTAGTTTTAGTTTCTTAACTTTCTTTCCTTTCTTAACACTTTGATTCTTAAGGTCTGTAGTTAAGGTACCCTGGGGAAATGATTACTTGGTATTCCAATTAGATGAGTGTTAACATCCTTATCCATAGTTGGTTAGCTTATCCTTGTTATGTGAAAAAAGAAAAGTCTTTGTATCTGATTATTTGAATAAGAATGATGAAATTATTATTATTAATTATTATTAATATCTGCTTTTGGGTTTCAACTGAATACATCAGGAATTTTAGATAACTCCTAAACACCTTGGAAAAATCTGAATTAACTTTCTATCCAAATATTTTGTTTTGGAATAATATACCAATTATATTTTTGAAATTTAAGGGTTTCATATTTTTCATATTTTTTAATAAAATATTTCAAAATATATAAACAGAGTGTAGATTAAAACAAGATTGAGCCACATTATAAATTTATCATAAGTCCTTTAAGTATAGTCCTTTAAATGTAAGTTTAAAAGGCTATTTTTATTCAGAATTTCACTCCTATAATGTGTTTGGTAGTCTTTTTAATTCAGTTTAAAACTTGTCATTATGACCAGCCATGCTGAAATATTTTTGCTAATCCTGTTTGGGAAATTTTTCTCACTAGAGATTATCTGGAGATTATAAAGGCGATAGAAAATTACTCAAAGTGAAGAATAGAAGGATAGTTAATGATGTCTATATGAAAAAAATCATGGAATACAGATGCAGTGGAATAGCCCAAGATCATGGAAATTAGAAAATTTAGATATCTGTGCTGGATTTATATATTTATTCTCTTTGCCTTTCCAGCCTGTTCTATATTCTCCTTTTTGCAATAGAATTACTCAGATATTAGAATAAAATAAAACAAAGAAAAAAAGGATTTCTCACATATTAAATGCATTGCTTGAGATACCTACTTACCACTAATTTGACTTGTGTATGCCTTTGGTTTAACATGCCATACTCTGGGGCGGTCTTTTGGACCTAGCATCTAGCATATGCAACTTTTCTCATAATTCACATGTATTTGAAATAATCAATTTGGATTCTGTCATCCTGTAGATTGATTTCTCTTAGTTTGGTTGAACATGCACAGTCTTTTATACTGCATTCTGGTCAGGTCAAGTCATGTGGTTGTAGAGAAAATTGGATTTGAGGAATATATTTTATTTTTCCAAGTTGACACAATGGCTACCAGGTATCAGGGTGATTTTGTTTGTTTGCTTGTGTGCTTTTTTTTTTTTTTTTTTAACAGAGTAGATTGTCATTTGATTCATAGCAAGCCCATAACATTGTAAAGAATTTATATCATTTTTGAACTGAAAGTGTTAATGAATATGCAATGAAAAGAAGTCTTTTAGATAGGAAACAACTTAGAAAGTTAACTCTGTTTCAGACTGGGATACTTTATGTAGATAAAAAGGGATTATACAGAAAGTGGAAGCAAGAACCCAAAAGGCAGAGTCAGAAGACATGGAGAACTCTGCTAAAGCACAGAAAAGCCCCAATCAATGAAGGGGGAGCATGAGTCTGGCTGAAATTTTAGAATTACCATGGATTAGTGACAAATGAATTATGAATATGAGTGTGTTATGGAGTGAATTGTAACCCTTTAAAATTCGTATCTTGAAGCCTTAATCCCTTATCTGACTCTATTAGGAGATGGGGTATTTAAGGAGGTAATTAAGGTTACATAAGGTCATAAAGATGAGACCCTAATACCATAGAGGTGATGTTCTTATGAGATGAAGAAGAGACAGCAAAGGTGTACATGCAGAGAAAAAAAGGCCATGTGAAGACACAGAGAGAAGGTGGCCATTTTGTAAGCCAGCAAGAGAGGTCTCACTAGAAACCAGCCCTGCTGGTCCCTTGATATTGGACTTCCAGCTTCCCATATTGTGAAAGAGTAAATTTTTGCTATTTAAGCCACCCCAGTCAGTGGCATTGTGTTACAGCAGCCCTAGCAGTCTAATACAGAATGTCCGTGATTGCTATCCTATGCTTGTCACACCATTACCTGTTGGCTGTAAGACTGGTAGATATCCTGTCTTTTTGCCTTACCAAAGGAGCTGCACTTGACAAGTCTCTTCCACCTTTCCACCTGGTAGAGATCATGAAGTATCTGAACTTTGGGCACATAGTTTCAGAGCTAATGTAAAGAGTTGAGATTTTTATGGTTTTAGAGGACAGACTGGGTGTACTTTGAATTAAGAAATGATATGAATTGTGGCCAACAAGCAGACTACGGCAAAATGTATTTTTCGTTGATAGTAAAAGCAAATTCTGCCATGCCGCATGTTTTTTTTTTTTTTAAGTGACCTTTATAGTTTTCCTATCAATCTGTAGTTTATGTCCTGTCCTGTTACATCTTGAATAGCCTTGCTACTTATTTGTAACCAAGAGAATGAATGTTGCTATATTTGAGGCTAGGTTGTAAAAGTGATGTAGTTTTCACCTTGTTTGCAGGCATGTTTTCCTTTGGAAATAAGCTATCAATAAAAAAAAAAAAGTGGAATTATCTTGGGCACAGACCCACAGATACAAGATGTTCTCTTACTAGGCTCTTTTACCATGAATTCTATGGGAATAACAAATTAGAGTCACCATTTAACAGTTTACCACAAAAGTTAGGAGCTTAAAATAGAGTAGTAGAGGGTGCCTGGGTGGCTCAGTCAGTTAAATATCTAACTTAGTCTTAGGTCAAGGCTCGTGAGTTTGAGCCCCACATCAGGCTTTATGCTGTCAGTGCAGAGCCTGCTTTGGACGCTTTGCCTCCCTCTCTCTTCCCCTCCCCCATGAGTGTGCTCACTCTCTCTCAATCGCTCTCAAAAAAAAAAAAAAAAAAAACGTTACACACACACACAAATACACATATAGTAGGAAGAGAAAGGGATTTTTTTAACAATATGAGAAACAACTGCTAGTATGTAGTTACAATGAATAAAGTAAAATTGTTGTGGTTGACTGAGAATTATAATTTTATTAATAGAAATAGAGAAATTGGTGTTTGAGAGTATTATTTTAGGTAATTGAATTTTAGATGGTGTAAGGAACTCTAGAGGTTAATACTTGCTAGCTCTTACGTTTAGGACAAAAGTATGAAAAGGAAATAGATACTGAATCTGAAAATTAGAATCTGAAATCTGAAAATCATCTGTCAGAGTAATTTTAGAAGCCAAAGAGTAGTTTCTTTAATTTTTGCTGAGAGAGTGCATGCAGAAAGAAGAGAGAAAAGTATATTTATAGAATGATAAGCTAAGGGAAAGCTATAGAAAATTGGAAAACAAGGGAATTACAAATTCTTTGAAAATAAGAGAATAAAGAGTTGTAAGAAAAGATGAGTGATTACTAGAGTCAAAAAATATGTAAAGGGCACTTTGATTTATTTTGCTGGTGGATTCAAGGTAAAAATACATGATGGCAAATTATCACATATCTTCAAACACATACAAGTCTTACAATAATGCAAGTAGAAGTAAATGATGTGTTTTTGTGGCTTATTGCAACAAATATAATGTTATTTATGTGCTAATCACTTTGATGGATACTGGTGTTACAAAAAAAAAAGATCTTATCTTATCTTTGGGGGAATGGACATTTAATAGGAGAGAAAAATATATGAATAAACAAATCCAATAAATTACATAAGTAAGACAGTAAATCTTTGTGAGTCATGCAGGAAGATACTTCAGAAATAGAACTCAGAAAAGACTGAAACAAGAGTCTGTTAAAGGGATGTTATTCCTGGGAAATTGCCCATCAGCTCAACAAGTCTCACTACATATCTTGGGTTATAACAGCATGCAGCCAGCTGAGAGGGCAGGCACGTGGCCAGAGTTTTCTAAACATTTCAAATGAATCAGGAAGATAAACATACCTCTGAGAGTGGCAGGGGAAGATTTTTGAAGACCCCACCATGATTCCTGCCTGAAGTGAGACAATTTCTATTTTAACCTCTCAATAGGGATTTGTAGGCACTGGAAGATTGCATCCTAATCAGATAAATAACTGTGCTTCCCACTCTGTGTGGGTGCCTGTGGGTAAATGAATAAAAACTTTTACCTTCATTAAAGAAACTCTGTATGTCTCTTGGCGTTGCATGTGTTTTTTGGTGTTTTGCATCAGTCCCTCTTAACTCTTAAAAACTCTTAAAAAACTTGTAGCTAACAGAGAAGGGAATTTCTGTTGAGCCAGATGTCAGGATATGTTTTATCAAAAAAGTGACTTGACCTAAATCTTGTTAGGTAAATCATTGTTTGCCCTGTGAGTGAGGAATATGGTAGCTCTTTCTGGTCACAATGTGAAATTTGCTCCAAAATTCAGAGATATCAGTATCTTGGCATTTCTATGATCTGAAAAATGCCCAATGTAGCTACAGCCTAGGCAGAAATGACAAGAGGGACATATTAAACGTCTTTACCTAAAAATAATTTGACCCAGGAGGCTTCTGCAGTGATGTGATCATGTTTGGATCCCAAATTCTGTTAAAAATTTCTTAGCAGTCCTGAAGGTTGAGTACACACCTCAAAGCTTACCAATAACAGATAGTAGTAGAACAGGCTAACCAGATATGATAATTTAAATATGTCCCTTAGAAATTTTTCAGGATCAATTAGAAAATTATAATTAATAAAACTGCTTTAGTTCCTCTTAGGGACAAAGAGCTAGACTAAATGCTTTCTTTAACTCAACCTATCTTACCTATGCTATGATTTCTTTAATTGCATTCAATTATTTAAGATTATTTTTGTTACTTAATAAAAGCAGATATTTTATTTTTTAAAAACAGTCATAGGTTTTGATTTTTAATACATGATTAGGCATGTGCTTATATTCTTTCCCCTGAAACACAAAATAAAAGTACTCCTGAATGTCACATATAAGTACTAGGTGAAAACTATCTCAGTGAAAGTTTATAAAGTATTAAAACTCTATTTAAAAATATAATGAAAAGAGATATATTTCAAAAATAAGGTATTTCCTATCTTAACTAAGTATCCAAATTACTGCCCGTTGTAAACATTTAAAATCTTTCCTTTTCATGAGGTTTTCTTTTGCCTACAATGGCATTAAGTGAATTCACTTTTTGATTACTTGACTGTGAAATCATACAACCTGTGTTGAAAAGGGCAATCAAGACTATTTTGTCATTCACCATGGATATCTCTAGTGTTTCTAGGTTAATAGCATGCAGGATTTTGTGCTTTATTTCTCTATATAATATCTATTTGTATTTTTAATTCTATTTAAAAAAGACAGGAATTTATTGATATTGACTCTATTTTCTGAAGGGAAGGAATAGTATTTACTAAGAAAGCTAAATGGTAAGCTAAGAAACAGAGCAATAAAACATGGAAAGCATCATTTATTCTAATATTTCTAATATCTCTCCCAATGTAGGAATTCCTTCTTCATGCTAAGAAGGCAGTGTCCTTTTCAGGACTGAATTTTTCTAGTTAAGATAAACCCTGTGCTTAGTGTATCCATCCACTCATCCTTTTTTTGGACAGTGCTGAGTTATGCTAGGCTTCATCCAAATGAGCTAAAACCTGCCTCTCTGTAACTTCCAATCATCGATCCTATTGTTTGGAGACACACAAAATAAGATGAAACTCTTTTTAAATTTCATAGTACAGGGAAAATATGTTTTATTCTGATGAATATTTTTGGCCACGTTCAACTACGTTTCCCTTTCCATATGCATGTGTTTTGTGCTTGGTTGTTTAATTTATCATCCAATATTTTCTGAAGTACTTTTTGTCCCCCTTTCTTTCTCTCTCTCTTCTATGTTGTGTTTTGTAGTTTATCATTTACTATCCTAGTTGTGTTTTTAAAAAGTTTGTTTATTTATTTCAAGAGAAAGCAAACATGAGAAAGGGAGGGGCAGAGAGGGAGGGAGAGAGAGAGAGAGAGAGAGAGAATTTCAAGAAGGATCTGCACTGTCAGTGCAGAACCTGATGTGAAGCCTGAACTCACAAACTGTGAGATCATGACCTGAGCTGAAATTAAGAGTCAGATGCTTAACTGACTGAGCCACCCAGGTGTCCCCCTAGTTGTGTTTTAATTTCAACTTTTGTTCAAGTGTTGTGTATGCATGTGTAATAAAAATAATTCTATACATAGGTATGTCTCTTCATCTCTCTCTACACACACACGCACATTAGAATGTCTTTGCTAACCTCCAATTTCTCCTACTGTCTCTCAGTTTCAATCATCCTATGAGTGCCACCTTCAAAACCACTCACAACTCTGGTCACAAGTCCCAGGACTGTCGGAGGCCGGCTCGGGCAGGTCCAGGGGTCCCTGAAGGATGGACGGTGTCAGTGAAAGAGAGTGAGAGAGCCCCGAGATCCTTTCTGATCACCAGGCAGGCATCTCTGTCCTGTCGGTTTTGGTGTCTTTATTTAGAGGTCAAATGTTAATATGGCATCAGGAAATGGAATGTTTACAATGGATAGCTCTTTGTGATAAGATGTTTTCGGAAAATGTACAGAAACAGGTTTTACAGAAGTCTTCTTGCAGAACTGCTCCAATTATAGTGAGGTTGAGTAACTAAGAAAATGACAAGGTGTTCACATTTTAATAACGCTAAGATTAAGTTATAGGTTTGTAGATACTCTTATCCATCCTCATCACAGCTGCCAGGGTAAGGGAAGGTATTTGTGGAATGTGGGCCTTGGGGAAGGGGCTGCTATACACCATCAGTTAGCAAAGGTGTATGTACTAACTTATCTTCTGCCCTTCTCTCTAAGTTAGGCTCTTTGTCTCCAGGCAAGACTTGATTTTCCAGTTATATGCTTTATGGCACCAGAGAGCCAACCATATCTTTAAAGAGTTTAGCTTATTTCCAATACATAGAATAGCTTCTTCGGAAATGTGTCTGCTTTTATGATTTCTTGAGTAGCTAGGGCATGAAAGACATTTTTGGTTAGCTGACTTACATGTTGAGCTGTATGAACATCTTGGACTAATGCAACGGTAGAAACAGAATTGTACATGTAAAGTTCAATCTTTTACGAGTAAGGGTCATTAGTCTATTCATAGCTCAAAGGAAAGTATGGAGGGAAACAGGACCTTCTGGAGACACGATGTCTGTTCCCATAATCAAAAGAAGAAGTTCCCACAATAAGTTCCTTCACAAGGTGCAATCATCATACCAGGGCCGGAATAAGGGGACAAGTCACTCCTGATATTGATCAACAAGGTACCTTAGGGGTCAGTGCTCAAGCAGAAATAATTGAGTGGTGGTGGATATCTGTCGTCATCTGATTGGCAAGAGACCGTGCAAACTTGCTTTAACCTCACCAGGAGTTTTCTCCACTAGTGGGCTCAGAATGGCTCCCAACAGGACTTCCTCTGTCCTTTTATGGCAGCTCTTGTAAGGTGGGACAAAGGAGCTGATAAGAAGGAAAAATGTTTACTGTAAATGAATAAGGAATTTATCAGGTTTCATTTGGTCTGTGTAACTAATTAATTGTTCTTATATCCACCGTGTCCAATTTTTTTTTTCTACTTTAACCTCAAGTTATCTACATGCTTGCAATGGAGAGGGCTGTTTAAAAAAATTGAGAAAAGGATTACTAAATGTACCATTGCTAAAGGGATTGTTTTTCATTTTCAGAAACCAGTCTTTAGAAACCAAAATATTTTCATACGTGAGAAGGAAAGTCAATAGGTGTGCATGGTGAAGAAAGATCTGATGACAGTGGCATAGAGAAATTGTTGATGACCTGAGGCACCTGGAGCAAAGGGTAGATGAATTTCCTCTATGTAACAACTATTCTGATTATGCTTAAGACAATTACCTGTATTAGGGATTTCTGGAAAATCAGAATTGAGTGAGTTAATGTTTCCAAGAAACAAGTAAGGAAATTAATTTAGTGGACCTAAAATAAGAGTTTTAATATGACCTTATCCACTTATATATGCATAAATGATCCTACATATACATATATGATCCACTTACATAACACTAGTGAATTATCTTGATTACAGATGTGATAAGTTAGCTGACATGATGTTTTCCTTTTTTTAATACAGTATATATATCTATGGCTATTTAAACCTTCTTCATGGATTTATTCAGCCACAAAAATGCTAGGGATACAAAAGTGAACATGATATCATTAGTTCTCTACTAAAAAGCTCATCTTCCAGTGGTAGAAGTAAGAACATAGAACATATATCATACAACTGAAATAGTTGCAAGCTATAACCAGTGCCAAGATAAAAAAAAAGAGGCTGAGAAAATATTATTGGTTGGTCAAGGGAAATCTCAAGAAAATGACATTTAAGCTGCCGCTGAAGAAAAAGAAGAAGCTAATTACATAAAAAGGGTACAGAACATATTCCTGGCATAATTCTTCCTGTGTCCAAAATATTTAATGAAGTTCAACATGATTTCTAAGAAGTAAGAGAGGTTGAGAGTGGACAAAATGAAGTTTGTGAAAATATGCAGTGGTAAGTCCCTATAATGAGCCATAAGAAATACTATTTGACTTTAAGTAAAAGTGCAATGAGAAGGCACTAAATTTTTTTGAACTAATAGAGAGTGATGTAACTTGATTGAGATTTGAGAAGGTTCATTTATTCCTGTCTAATACTGGACCAGTGGGGAGCAAATGTGGAAGTTGGGAGAGAGGTTTTTTTGTGTAATGATCCAGGATGAAAGTCTTGCATGAAATAGGCAGTAAAAGGGAAGAGGAAAAGTAGGTAGAACTTAAATATACTTTAAAATAGAATCAGGACAAGAACACTATTTTTGACATTGCTGATTTATGTAGATTTTAATCTCAATTAGCCAGTAATCCACTATCACTTCCAATCTTTAATTCTTTCTTCTGGAGACACGTAAAATAAGCCTTAATTTCTCACCTCACTCCACTGTCAGACACAAAACTCTGTGATACATTTAAACTCCATGACACAAAACATTACTCTTAATTCTGATGAATATGTGGTGAGACAATGTTAAGACTTGTGGGTAATAGTTGGGTTTCTTGCTTGAATGGACAGTGATAATATTTAACTTGATCGGTGATACATGAAGCTGGAAAAACGGAAAAAGGTTGGAGGGAAAAAAATCAAGATTATTGTTTTATATTTGTTATGCTTGTGATACCTCTATTATGATTTGGGGGACACATCTGATTGGAGATAGCAAGTAGTCATTTGGATATTCAAGTTTTGAGCTCAGAGAAGTTTTAGCTGAGAATATGAATTTGGAAATCATTTACGTAAAAATAGTATTTAAATATCTGAGAAGTCATGATATTGCTTAATGAGAGAATGTGGTGCGAGAGAAGAGTTCCCAGGGCCAGTTCCTGAGAAACCCAGTATTTTAAAGCAGAATCACTATAGGAAACTGATAACATTATTTTATAGCTATCCAATTCCTTGAATTCCCATGGCCTTTATTTGTACAAAATCAGGTTATTTGAATAAAAGTAGCATCAATTTAGTATATATTTATGTATAATAGAATTATATTTAAATTTTTAAATTTATTTATTTTTGAGAGAGAGTGAGAGAGACAGCAGGAGCGGGGGAGGGGAAGAGAGAGAGGGAGACACAGAATCCAAAGCAGGCTCCAGGCTCCAAGCTGTCAGCACAGAGCCCCATCCCATGCAAGGCTCAATCTCATTAAGGGTGTGATCATGACCTTAGCCGAAGTCGGCCGCTCAACCATCTGGGCCACCTAAGTGTCCCATATTTTTAGTACTGTTATAGTGTGGTAACTTCATGGGGATAAATTTCAATCTGAACTACATTTTCCTCTAATACATGCTGTGTTCTTTCAAAATACATGTTTTCCTTCTTTATTTCAGAAAAAACCTTCATCAGTTAAGTCTTATATATATATTTTTTCCATTGTTATCTATTCTTTATTTGGGAAATCCATGATTTATGTGTAGAAACTATTTTGCCCACTCTTACAAAACTTTATTTAAAATTTCTTCAATTCCCTTTGTTTTTGTTAGTTTTTCTCATTCATATATCTGTGTCGTATGTATTTTACTCAATGGTATATTATTTTGTGTTAATTTATAATTCATCTTTTTTCTAATATTTTTTGAGCTTCAATAGCTCATATTTCTTCCCTTGATTTTGTCATATTATATCTTATTTATTATATTCCTCATTTGTATTTTTCTTTACACAGAGAAATAGATCAATAGTTTTATCAACTTCTCTGTCTATCATTTTACGTATGCTGAGTCAGATTCATGTTTATTACTGCTCATTGAATCAATTGGATTCTCTGCTGTTTGCAGAGATCTCCTGTGGATGAAGGATACATACATTCAGCTAGCTTCGTGGTTCCCTACTCCGTGGTGAACTGTATTGCCTTAGTAGAGTCATATTGCTCTGCATTGCAATGGCTTCTGTCTGTATTTAACTCTGCTGAGCTGAAAGGGATTATTTACACAAGGGCTCCTGTCACCAAACCTTGTGGTCCCTTTCATCTCTACACACAAACGATTTACCTTCAGGTAAGTCTCCCTTCCTTTCCTAACTTATACCTTGATACCTTCAGGGATGCTTTACTCTGAATGAATGAATGAATTTTGTGCTTATATTTCCCCTCTCTTGGTTCACTTTTTACTTAATATAGTTTCAAACTGAGAAGATAACTTTTTTTTTTTTTTGGAATTAGTCTTAAGTACAACTATCTTGACTCTACTAAAATATGTGAAATATATTTTGAGAAACAACATTATTGAGAAAATTATTCATGGAAAAGATGACCTGAACGTATAGTTAATATGTTAAAATTCATAATTTAAAAATCATTTGGAACAAATGGCACTGCTGGGGAACAAATGGCACTGCAGGGGGCCTGGATTACTAAGAGCAAAATAAATTGCTTAGGAGTGGGGGAGAAGGAGCCTAAAAATGCAGGAAGAAAGAAAAGTGATTTGTAGAAGATTATTTCCAAATAAGACCCAAATCACTGGGAATTAGAAATGGAATAGAAGAATTAAGATGCAATTACTGAATATAAGAAATAAGACAATCCTACACATAGATCATAATTTGATCCTCTTTTGCCTAAGAATCTAATTGAAAATTGCATTATAAACTTTATGTGACATTATTAAATTGGACTTATGAAAATTCTCAAAATTGATAAATGGGACTCTTGAAAATTTGATATTCATTATTAACTAATTAGATTGTTCATGTAAAATTTTATTGTTTATACAGTCAAAAGCAGGGAGATTACTGAATATAGAACATAAGTGCTAAGTATGCTCTTAACTTGGTTACATTGTCTTCAGTTATTTAAACTGAAAAGTTTCCAATGAATTTTAAATATATCACTACCCCTTATTCTGGGGCATCTCCACTGACGCATAGCTTTTTAATACTTTGGGTAAGACTTTCTCAAAGTGCATGTATGTATGTGTATTTATAGTAACTGGCACTATGAAAAATGATACCAAAAAAAGATATAAATTTGTCATACTATGTGATATTGAAACGTGCATGTGAATATTCATTTATTAATAGAAAATAGTTGATAATTTTATAGTGTTTCAGTTCACACTAGGAAAGAAATAGCCTCTTAAAGGACTTTTGTAATATTGATCAAATAATATTATGATCAATAAATATTTATTTGAAAATACAGTACATATAGTGTTTCGTAACAACATAAATGTTATTTTTTCCATGAATGTAAGTATATTTATGTGTGTGTGTTTGAGTATCAGTTTCTTTTATATGTTTTGCCATTTGCAGTAATTAATATTCTACAGAATCATGGATTGTTTCTTTATTTAACTCTGTTGCATGGACTTAAAAAGATCCAAATGAAAGCATTTCTTTAATTAGCATGAACTATTTTTTAATCAACTTGAAAAAAATATTTTTGATTCCAACTTCCTCAGAGTAAATGAAGCATTGTCCACCCCTTTAAAGCATTATTTGAAATTCCTAAAATGCTAAAATATCACCACTAAAAAGAATACAACATGCTTTTAATGTATCAAAGGAAAAAAAATCTTTCCTGGGATAAATCTAGGAATATGAGCATGTTTATATTATCAAATATGTTAACATATAGAAAGATCACTTCAGGATGTGCTGGACAGTGATTTTTAAAAAATTTTGTATCATGTGATGATAAATACTCTTAACACACTAATCATTTAAATAATGTCCTTCTTTTTAGGATATATAATCTAAAATGTCTATAGAAAAGATTATGTAATATCAATATCTTATTTGTATAAACTGAACTCCTGAGAAAAAGTATTAAAATAATTTAAAATTAACTTCAAAGTTATATAAATGCAAATAGGCTGAAATCATGTATATTTTGAAATGCAATTAATAAGTGTTAATTTATGTTCTCTTTAGGATGTATTTATGTCATGTTTAAATGCTAACCGGGTGTTAGAGTTTGTGAATCCTATGAATTGAAGTTCTAAAACCCAAAAATGTTCCATATATTAAACAGAAGCCATTCAAAACATGTTCTTAATTTATCTACTATAAAATTAAGAAAGGCAATACTGTCTTTCCATGTCACCTATATATTTTTATTCGATTATAGTTTATTTTTTAAATTTTATTATTTCATTAATAAAACAATTGGTATATAGCCAGACAATTTAATTAAAATCTTGGTTTATAGGTAATCATCAGAAATGAAAGCCTACTCATATGTATGTAAAAGTTTCATTTTTTCATCTCTTTAAAAAGATTTTATTATTTTATTTTGTTATTTTTTTGTAATGTTTATTTTATTTTTGTTTCTGTGAGAGAGACAGACAGAGTGCAATCAGGGAAGAGAAAGAGAGAGAAGGAGACACAGAATCCGAGGCAGGCTCCAGGCTCTGAGCTGTCAGGACAGAGTCAGATGTGGGACTTGAACCCACGAACCATGAGATCATGAGCTGAGCCAAAGTTGGACACTTAACTGATTGAGCCACCCAGATGCTCCTAAAGATTTTATTTTTAAGTAATCTCTAGACCGAACACGGGGCTTGAACTCAGGACACTGAGATCAAGAGTTGCATGCTCTTCCAACTGAGTCAGCCAGGCACTCCAAAAGTTATTTCATCCTTATATGCATTAGAAACTACACAATCCCAGGGTAACTGGGTGGATCAGTCAGTTAAGCATCCAACTCTTGATTTCAGCTTAGGTCATGATCCCAGGGTCCTGAGACTCAGCCCTGCATCAAGCTCTGTGCTGACCTTGGAGTCTTCTTAAGTCTCTCTCTCTCTCTAACTAAAAATAATTAAAAAAAAAGATACTGTGTAGTCTCAGAGACTTCGTTGTAAATAATGACATTTGCATTTATCTATGACTAGCATTTATAAGATTATAGATTGAGTACAAAGATTACTAATCATGTAGAACTATGTGACTGTGGTGGGATTAAAATCCTGAGATTTTTCTTTACTAAATATCTTCCTGTTGAAATTTGAGGAGAAAATGTAAGGTGACATATCTACTATAGATAGGCTTATGTAATGCTTGAAGGTAAAGCAGATTTAAGTATTTTATATTTTTTTAATAATCAAAATATTTCTACTAATGAATTAGGTGCAATTAATGTAAACAGAAACAGGTTATTTTCTGTTGGAACTAGAATATTTCCTTTTTATTTCACTAGTATTGATTTGGTTTTAATTTCTCAAATATTTCCGGAAATCTTAAATTGTGGCAATATAGACAGTTATTGCAAATAAAGAAGTCATTTAATATACCATAAAGCACATGTCAAAAATCCTTAAACACAAAGAATGAGATACATATATTAAATTATCATTTAGTCCAACTAAAAGGCACTCATTAATTACAACTATTGTAATTCAGCCTTTAATTATAACTATTATAATGATCAATTTCCTGAATATATTTATTTAAACATTGTTTAACAGCAACAAAAAATGTCATCTTTATCATATATGTTTTTTAAGTATGCTAAAATTAATTCCTCTCTATAATCTTTTGGGACTAGAGCTCTGCCTTGATTATTTATGCTTTACTATCTTCAGTCCTCTGTGCTAGTGAATTGTGTTTCTCTGCCTCTTACAAGGAATAAGGGACACTAGATAACTTATAAGTTCAAGAAGTTTCTAGACTCAGAAGCAGAAGTGGTAGGGTAACCAACTAGCCTAAAACCTAAATAGAAACTTACGCCCACATAGAAGAGAAACAGGCATATCTTTACATGGGATCCCTAGATCAAATGCAATCAGAGGCCAGTAGAAGAATTCAGAAAGAATGCTTGATGAATTTGTGTAGGTCAGTTGTGCATTACAAAAGATTGTGCAGCCCAGGGTGTTGCAGAAATCAGAGCCTGTGCTCTCTGGGGAACAGTAGTGAAAATTTTGAGTAAATGTTTATGTGTGGTGTGGATTTATGGAAGTAGGAAAGTGGGCATGGGGGAGAGCCATGAAACTCCACAAGAATACTTCCCTCCTGTCTCACTTATGGAAGAAGTCTTTATCTATAGGGGAATGACTAAATGAAACCGTCACCCTTTCTGGTAAACACCTACCTGCACATGTGAAAGAGAACAGAAAATAACGCTGTACCTGAGGTAGCGGGAGGAACATGTGCTAGACCTAGAGATACAGGAGGGAGAGGGGCAGGCAAGCTGAGGAAGCCACACAAGGAGACACAGGAACATGGTGCCTTCCAAAGATTGAGCCTCAATAAATAATACAACAGAGAAGATATCTGTAATGCTTTACCCTTATCCTTTAGACTAACAAGTTTAAGTAACAAATAACAGCAAAATAGTATGGAGGGAAGTACAGAGAAAGGGTAAGAGAATGCAAAGAAACTCTCTCTGAGGAGCAATGCAAAGTAAAGACCTAAAGCCAAGGGTAGAACATCAAAGGGATGAAAACAACAAAAACAAACAAAAACCTATTACAATACCAGTCCCTATCTTGACACAATGTATTGCTAGAAGCATTAGAAATCTGTGGTGCACCGAGCATTACCATATTAAACAAACCTCCAACCCAGTTTAACTCCTAATTAAATTAAGTCAAATCCACATACTTAAAGACATAACAGAAGGAAACATGTTCACTTTTCCAGCCTAAAAACTGAATATCAAACATTGACTGTTCCACTCAATATATCTAGTTTTCAACAGCAACAACAAAATCATGAGGCACACAAAAGATGAGAAAAACAACATGTTTCCAAGAGACAAAACAGTTATCAGAACTAGAGTCAGAAATGACACATCCATTGGAAGTAGCTGATAGAAAACTTAAATGTTTAAAATATTAAAGACTAAAAAATGATGAACAGTATGAAAAGGTCATGTGAGTAATTTCATCAGAGAGATGGAAACTATAGAAAAGAATGAAATGGAAACACCACAAATGACTAATCAGTACTAGAGAAAAATAATAGTTTTGGTGGGCTTACTCATGGATAAATTAAATTCAACTGAGGAACGAATTAATGAGCTTAAAGAGACTTTTATATTCGTCACCTTTCTTCCTAACTTTGTTTTAGGGACTCTCGTTTCAATTTTTCTTATCCTGCCTCTTCAATGTCAGTACATCACTGAAAGTGATCTTGTATCTCTCTGAATCCTACATGTGTGACAGTAAAATGGATATGGTGATACATGCCCTGTTCACTTTAAATGTTACTATGAAGATGAAAATATTAATAGTGTACACAAAATTGATTAGGATAGTATCTGTGTTCTACCGATGTAAAGTAATGGTAACAGACCAGGATATTTACTTTTAAATAGCATGAAAGGCCACATATCAATAGTTTTAAGACATTTCTAGATACATTATAATTGACTTTAATTACAGATGATAAATAGGAGACCAGAGGCTTTGGAACTGGATAGATCTTTCCTTATATTAACATGGCTTAGACAGGGAGACTGAGCTACAATGAAATGATGCAGTGTCATTCGTTATTCTCAGTTATTCAATTTCAATGACTGAATCACCAAACCAAAAGTATATTCTTTCTATTTATCTCTTACTAATTCTGGTAGTTGTTAATCTTTTTTTGGAAGGTCATAGTTCTCCCTCTAAAGACTGTGTAAGTTTAATATTGTAGGATAAAGTTTATATTTATAATTGATTTTCTTATTCGCTTGCCATTCTGACATAAAGATAAATATATCCTTTTTGTGGGTGACAATGATTCCTTGAAATCTACATGAGGAACTTTTTTAGAAATGGATACTGCTATAAACTTTCTCTTACCATTAAGGATAATTATGCTAATTTTGTTTGCAGTGACCAAGATAAGTTTAAATTCCGCTCAGCTTGACTAAACTTTATAGACAGAACTTTTCCTGATTATAGGCTCCTGACCTCCCTTTTCTTATAGCATTTACTTTAGGAAACTTAATAGTTACAAATTGTTTCTCTGCCCTTTGATATACATGGTGTTTCTTGTCAGTTTTACAGCCCCAGAATGTCTTTCTCAAAAATCTGGGAGCCATCTCTTTGAAATGCCAAATGTTTGAAACCATTAAGAAATACAGTGCCCTTATCTCTCAATCTCTGTAGAAGTATAGGAATGTAATCTCATTTAATGCCAATTAGCAAATATAGATGGTCTGATCACATTGGCCTCCTCACTGACTTCCTCCAGTATGTGTCCACTGTCTCAACCCAATACCTAAAAATCCTTCCTCTTTTTTTCAGCAGAGTTGAGTTCAATTTCTCTATTGCAATAAATCTGACTGAAGTCTTCCTTCCTGTTTGACTGTATCTGGTGCAGTTTTTCTTTGGCAACAGAAAATACAATTTATGCTACTGAATCTTTTGCTGTGTGCTAGAAAATTTGAAGCCAGATTTGGACCTTAAATAATCATGTAGGATACTCTCTTACTTTCAGATGCTATAATAAAATACTACAGACCAAGTGGCTTGAAAAACAGAAATTCTTAGAGCTCTGGAGGCTAGAAAGTCCAAGAATAAGGTACCAGCTGATTCAGGTCTCGTAAAAACCCCTTTCCTGGCTTGTAAATGGCTGCTTTCTTACTGTGTACTCACAAGGCCTTTCCTTGTATGAAACAGAGGTCTTGTGTCTCTTTTTCTTTTTATAAGGACATTAATCCCATCATGTGGGCCCTACCCTTCTGACCTAATCTAACTCTAAATATCTGCCAAAGGCCTCACCTCCAAATCCATCACATTGGGGATTAGATATTCAATATATAAATTGGGTGGTGTGGGGAAGCTACAAACATCTATACAGTCCATAGCACATACTGTGACTTGCATCTGTGATCCACCATTTCTGTTGCTATTGTTACTTATATTAATTAATAATATTAATTTAATGCCAAGTGAATGTTTTTAATTGTACTTTTTTAGTAGCTTCAATATTTTATGCAAACAAATAAAATGGCACATTAGACAAAAAGAAAAGATCACTTTTAGTTTAACTTCATGACATTTTACAGAGAAGAGAGATCAGTTAGAGCTTGACAGGACTTTCTATATTACCCTGAACATTTTACCAAGATATCAGCTGTTACCTAAAAATCTAACCCATTAGGCTTGTGTCATATGTACTTTTTTATCTGGCAATCTCTGGTTTCAATGTAGAGTCAGGTTGGGAGGTGCAGACCTACCTACCCTAAATGAGCAGTGCCATTACCCACTCCATGCTTACCACATCCCATCTAAGAATTCCTTCAGTGCTAATATTTCATTGTCAAAACTAGTTTTTCTCTCTCCTATTTGCTTAACAGATGAATATTTTGAATGAGAAAGAAGATTATATTACTTTTAAGGTCTGAAAACAAGTTAGATAGACAAAATAAAAACCTAGTCTGTGTAGGATATCTCTTATTTTCAGAAAATGAAGTATTTAAAATTTATTGGTTTGTCTTCTGATATTTCAAGGAAACAGAAGGTCAGATTTGTCCCATAATTGTATGTTTTCTGTTCTATATATTACTGTTAAATAATAAATATATATATGTATATATATGTACATATGTGTGTGTGCTTATTCTTTTTGAAACCCCATTGATTTTAAGCATAGTTCCCAGTATTGTTATATAAATTAATGAGTTTGCTTGTAAATTTTAAGTTTAACATTTAATAATGGTTATCATATAAAACAAACAATAATTGGACATTTCTTATCTATAATTGTCTTGGATTTTCTTTGTTTTTTATTCTAATTTTGGCCCATTTACAAATCTTATAACTGTTTACAAGTTTCAACAGAGAAAATAAAAGATTATTCAAAAGGTCAGGAAAATCAGAATGGTGTTTAGGCTAGACATCATGCATATCTCTGTCTTTGTGGTAGAAATCAGAATTTCTAAACAGTATTTTTAATAACAAAAGGTATAGTTACCTGTTTGGTCCATCATATAATTTATGAATTTCACTGAGAATATCTAAACTCCCTTCCTCTTTTAAAATCTTTCTGATTTTTAGGTATTTACTTGGTAATCTTTCCTTCTGTCTAATGGGCCAGTGGCTCCCTAGTGACTCAGCCTTTCCTTGTTTTCAGATACTTAAGAGGGGTACATTAACTCTTTCAACCCTCAGGGACCATTTAGTGTGCTGTAATGAGTAGTAACACTGAGGAAAACACACAATTTACTTTAGACAGGGAGGTCATACCCATACTATTAGATATTGTAAATCTAATTTTTATTTTCATCAAGGTGATATTTGCACATCTTTTCCAAACCTAAATAGTGCTGAAAAGATGTTAATGGTAGCAACAATGCCTTGCACTTTCCCTTCCTCACTCTACAATGCATCCTCAGGATGTTTAACGTTTCTTTTATTACTTACTTTATTATTTTAAATGGTATACTTCTGAGAGCTCTTGATTTATTGAGTTTTGACATATAACAAATTGTATTAGAGTAAATAAGTGTCTGGTGTTTGTACACCTTTATTCTCTTTGTTGCCTCAGTATATTCTTATAAAGCAAATTTTTATTGATCAATACTCATGTTCTATTATTACACTAATATAGTTATGGTTCAAAGCAGAGCCAATTAGTGTACAAAAATTACAATTCTCCTACCCTGTAATTTGTTTAGGTAACTAGTATCCCGGTAGTTTTATCATTCTCTGAAATTTGCTTTCAAATATACTTAATTGTTATTACTTTCTTAAACTATTTTAAATCTTCCCAAACACTCTTGTATTTTTCAACTTTGATTGTTTGCAAATTAATGGGTATTTCTTTTTTCTTTAAAACCTAGTTTGTGAGACTGGATACTCCAGGGTAGGTATAGCTTGATTGTGTTCAATGCCTGTCTGTGTATGTTATGGAATGAAGCTTTAGACAACTGGATGCTTTGTGCACATAGATGGGATGCCAACTGATGGACATTACCATAAGTCAATTATTCAGTGAGGCCATTGTGTCATTGTGGATTTTCAAAGTTTAGTATCACCTCTATTTCTCTAGAGCACTTTTCTTCACCTAGAGAACAATTCCTCATCCCTCTAAGAGATTCATTTTTTTTCTATTTCTTCATAAAAAATTATCACAAATGTGGTGATTTAAACAAAACATATTATCATCTCACATTTTCTGTGCCTCAGGAATCTAGGGAGAGAGATTCTGGATCCTCTGTTCATAGTCTCCAGGACTACCTTCAAGATATTGGTCAGACTGAGTTCTCATGTGGAGATTAAAGTTCTCATCCAGGTTCACTCAAATTGCCGGCAGAATTTACTTCCTTGCAGTTGAAGATCTGATGAGGCCCTCAGCTCTCAGGACTGCCTTTTTCCAGGACTGTTTACTTTAAAGCCAAAAGCACATCTCAGAACTTCAGAGAATGACTAATCCTTCTTCTATAAAATTCATCTAATAAACTCAGGCCTATCCTGGATAATCTCCCTGTGAATAATCCCAAATCAACTATTAGGGACCTTATTTACATCTGCAAAATTCCTCTCACCTTTGTAATGTAATCATGGGAGTGATAGCATATTCACAGGTCTGTTCCTACTCAAGGAGGTTCCTGGGTGTCTGTCACTGGGGATCATCTTAAGATTTCTGCCTCTCATAGGAGCACCTGGGCGGCTCAGTCAGTTGAGTGTCCGACTTTCGCTCAGGTCATGATCTCACGGTTCATGGGTTCAAGCCCCACATCGGGCTCTGTGCTGACAGCTCAGAGCCTGGAGCCTGCTTCAGATGCTTTGTCTCCCTCTTTCTCTGCCCCTCCCCTGCTCACAATCTGTCTTTCTCTCAAAAATAAATATTAAAAAAAATAGTTCCTTGGGGCGCCTGGGTGGCTTAGTTGGCTGAGCGTCTGACTTTCGCTCAGGTCATGATCTCGCGGTTCGTGGGTTCGGGTCCCGCGTCGGGCTCTGTGCTGACTGCCAGCTCGGAGCCTGGAGCCTGCTTCAGTCTGTGACTCTCTCTCTCTCTGACCCTCCCCTGCTCACGCTGTCTCTCTCTCTCCTAGAAATAAATAAAACATTAAAAATTAAAAAAGAAATAGTTCCTTAAGATTTCTGGCTATCATAATACTCTAAGAGTTTGTTGGTTTTCATTGGTGCAGGAAGGTGTTAATTCTGAATGAGTATTTCTAACAGATCCTACTTTTTCAGACCAGTGCTTTATCCTATTTTCAGCTATATCTGGTGTCACCCAACCCAGAGAATAAATCCATCACTCCTGCAAGGGTGAAAATGCGGGCCTGAGTTTCGAAAAGCTTTCCTGCTTTAGAATTGGGCCTTAGGCTGCTGCTTAGGATACCCAGCTCTCCGACACTGGAACAAAGGCACGTTTCTGAAGAATGGAATGGATTGCCTTTCTTAGGTCCCTTCATCTGTAGCCTGTTATGTTTATACTGCTGCTGCTCTGCCAAAGCAGTTAATACCTCCTCCATCTGGTGTCCACCTTTAAGTATTGTAAAAGGTGCAATATTCCATCATGTTTTTACTTTAAGTCTGTATTTAAAAAAAACTGTTTCCCTTATCATTTGCATGTTATTTCTGAGAGGTAAATGGGACAGAGAGCTCTTTAATTGACTATAGCACATTTAATTAGATATTTCTGATTATAAATTATACCATGAAGTGTGGCGTCACCGTGGAAGACCTGTTAACAGTGCTTTTAAACTTTCAAAACTACACAGAGTTTGCACTACTTGAGAATTTTTTTTAAGGAAAGGATTGAAAGATAGACCATTTGTTGGCATGATGTGTTTGGACAGAATTGTTAAGTGTAGATTTTATAATTGAAATACTATATGTATAAAAGTATATAAGGCATACAAATATAAGGTGATGGTTTCCTAGAAAGTAAACCCAACCATTTAATCATCAGTGAAGACAAGAAGTAGGGCCTTAACAGTAGCTTAGGGCCCCATCCCATGTATCTTCCAGTCAATACTTGTCTCTAAAAGTAAATGTCATCATAACTTGTATGACTTGTAGCTACTGTGTCTGTTTTAAAGAAATCAGATGGTATGATCTTTTCTTTTTGTCTGGATTCTTTTAGTCAACATATGCATGGAAAATGTGTGTGTGTTTATGTTTTTATTTTTGAGAGAGAGACAGACAGAGCATGAGTGGGGGAAAGGCAAAGAGAGATAGAGACAGAACCTGAAGCAAGCTCTGGGCTCTGAGGTGTCAACACAGAGCCTGATGCTGGGCTCAACACCACGAACCCCAAGATTATGACCTAAGCCAAAGTTGGACTCTTAACCAACTAAGCCACATATGTGCCCTTATTTGTGCTTGTATGTAGCTGTAGTTTGTTCATTTAAATTACTTTATAATGTTTAATTGCATGACAGTACTACAAATGATTTATCCATTCATGTAGATGGACATTTTGGGTGTTTTCCAGTTGGAGTTATTATGAATAGTGTTGACAAGGACATTCTTGTGCATGCACACGCAAAATGCATTTCTGATGGGTGTATACCTTGGAATAGAATTACTGGGCCATTATGTATGAGCATGTTAAACTTGGTAGATATTGCCACACTATTTTCCAAAGTGGTTCTGCCAAGTTACAATTCCAAAAGTACTAGATAAAAATTCCCACTTCTATATATTCTTGCTGATGCTTGGTACTTCATCTGTAGAAATAGCTGGTTGCATCCTGATTGTAAACTAACCAACCTGTTTGTTATTGTGATCATAATGCTTATATCTGGTTCTGAACTCTCTATTCTATTCCATCTGTCCATGAATATTCTTGCGCTAATATTGGACATACTATCTAATAGTATAGAATAAATAGTAATAGAATAAATCTATTCTGCTTTTCTTTTCAAGTTCTCCTAAATATTCTTGGTTCCTTGCATTTACAGAAAGTTTTTAGAATTAATTCATGCATTTCCATAAAATTCCCATTGGGATTTTGATTACAGGCTGCATCGAATGCATAGAAACATTGGGAGAAATGTAGGGTCATTACAGTACTGGGTTTTCCAAATACTGATTACCATAAACCCCTCTGTTTATTTAGGTTGTCTTTATATTTTCTTAATCCAGTTTTATTATTTTCTATGGAAAGCCATTTTCTAAGTTTCTTATAACTTGGTGTCACATGTATTGGCTGTTTCAAGTGGAATTTGTGTTAAAATTTTTTCTTCTGTTTGCTGCTGGTATATAGATCCACAATTGACTTTC
The DNA here is from genome assembly GCF_003009895.1 of Hyaena hyaena. Taxonomy (NCBI): domain Eukaryota; kingdom Metazoa; phylum Chordata; class Mammalia; order Carnivora; family Hyaenidae; genus Hyaena; species Hyaena hyaena. The sequence continues at coordinate 1,718,909 of NW_024080880.1, read as the reverse complement.
TATATTGACCTTGTACCCAACAAAATGACTATTTTCCTCTGATTATTTCCAATACTATTGTGCAATTAAAATTTTTTCTACAACGTGTATTCATGAAATTTGTGGATAATAATGCCTTTTCATTTTTCTCCAGTACTTATACTTTTTGCTGTTACTTTTATTACATTAATGTTCAGGCTGGGGATATTGGGCATTTGTGTGTGTGTGTGTGTGTGTGTGTTTTAGAAGGAAAAATTTTAACATTTCACCATTAAGTATGATTTTTGTTGTAGTATTTTCTCAATATATTTTATTACATTAAGGGATTTCTATAATTGACTAAAATTTTTTCAGGTATATATATTGAGTTTTATCACTTTTTCTCAATTTATTGAGACCATCATGATTTTTCTTCCTTATTTCAAAATTCTTTTCATATTTGCACCAATGAATTTTCTTGTCAACTAAGTTTGAACTGCACGTTTTAAGAGAAATTATAATCTCCCTCCCTCTGATATCCACACAGTGATTCTTTGAGATACTAACATACCAATATCCATTGCAAATCTACAGGGTATTCAAAAATATAGTATTTTATTTTATTTTTTAAAGTAGGCTCCATGACGAGCATGAAGCCCAACACGGAGCTTGAGCTCACAATCTTGAAATCAAGAGTCAGACACTTAACTGACTAAGCCACCCAGGTACCCAAAACATATAGTATTTTATAGGTGTTCAAAATAAAACTGCATTTTGAATATCTGTAACAGTTGCAAAGTCCACTCCTGTGATTCAGCCTTTATAAAGCGAACCTCAATAAATTATTAATGTTATCCCGAGCAGACTCAAAAACCTGAATGGTAACATAGATATACACATTGTAGAAATCTTACCTGGATAAGGCTTTACTAGTGATTAGCCAAGACTCCAAGATCGAAGCAGTAACCATATACTCAATGTTCATCTCTACATCTGGGTTGTCCCACATCTATCACATGCAGCTGCCTAACCTCCCTGCTTTTTTTCATCAGGACATGTTTTAGGTTCAGTGTGTTAAGAGCAAAAGATGGATTCAGGTCAATCTACTTACATAGTTTTGGGGGGCTATTTCATTAGCTATCACTAAAAAGCGTGCATACTTCAGCACATTTGAGGTTCATAAATATATAATAGGTCTATTTACAACATAGAAACAAACAAAAAACCCACCATAGGTATATCCACTTAATAGTGTTCCTTAGAAAAGAAATCAGTACATAGCTATACCAAGAGTATGTTTATTTATATTCCAGCCAGTAAATCCTACCATATATTTACATGGATTTCTAGTTAAGATTAAAAGTTTCATCTGTCATTGAGGAGGGAGGAAATTAGGGAAATAAAGATTCTATATCTGAAGAGCTTTTTTTCTTTGATTCCCTTATAAGTTAATCTATTACACCCAATGGTTTTAGACCTTATTGTGTCTTCATGACATATGATGGGTTATGCCAATATTCTCAGGATCCTTTAAGACATTTAGTATTCTGTCCAAACTTAACCTTCACTTCTATTTCATCATGTCTTCTGAGAAAAACCTAGTCATGTCATCAGAACTTACGATATTCTTTCCAAAAATAGAAACTGTCCCTACTATTATCTTAGTAGAGCATTTATTTTCAGCATCAATTCTAATAACATTTGGAATTTCACTTCTCTTAGAAAAAATTTCCTAAAAGTTTGAAATAAGTGATATTATTTTTCTCTGTCACGGCAAAATAATTCCCCTACCATAATTTAACATGCATCTTCTTTTGAAGTGAATTTTGGTATACTTAATTTGATGTAATAGAATTTTATTAAAATATTAATGTTTATTAATTTATTTCAGCCCTAAGCAAAGAGAGCCCTAAACTCTCTTTTGGGCTTGTCAGATGATTACTTTTTATTACTGTAATTCCTAAGAATCAAGAGTGGCATCCTCAAAACTCTTATAATAAAGAATTTTAAAGTTAAGACTAGACTTAGCAAGAAATAGTCTAAAGCCATATGCCATATGCCATAAATATAGAACATAAAAGAGGTAGTAAATATTCTTAGTATATGCTTTAAATTGTATTTAAAAACTTTATTTTACATTATGAGACATATTAAAAGAAGTTCAAATGCATTTGAAAATCTTATGAGACAACTAAAAGTTGTAGATTTTGAAATGATCATCATTTGTAGATGACTCCTTTTTAAAAGAGAAAAAATAAAAATATTTTTGATATTTTTAGAGAGCTTATTGGGTTTTAATTACAGGATATTATGAAAAGAATCTGTGTTTAATAGAATTTGTTAAGATAAAGTAATCATGACCACTTTTCCTACTACGTAAGTTTGCATGTTAATTTTCATACCTTCTATTGTAATAGATTGCCTTTACAGCTTATTTGTTCCATGACCAGCTGCTCAGTTCTGCTATGTTGCACCTAAATACCTTGAACCATTGTGTTAAATCATCTATAGAGTCTTCTGAAATGAGATATATCTGAGAAAGAAAGCAAAGATTAGAAATGCAAATGATCTAATTGTTGCTTTGGGTGTTGTTATATTAACTTTTTCTTTCTTTAATTTACTTTGTAAGAGAAAATCAGATGATTTTGAATTATTCACATTTCCTTCCAATGTGAGCCTCTTTTTATTGTGATTGGACTTTTACATTAAGTGTTAATGCTTTTTACTAAGAAGCAGGTTAATTGTACCATCTATTTTCAATTAGCCCTAATAGAGTGCATGTAGAGCTGTGGAGTCTATTGTGCATGTCCTTATAGAAGTGAGGAAATGGAGTAAAAGCTATTATTTTGATGTCCTGATAAATTATACTCCATATTATGTTAGATTAACAAAATGAATGACTAATGTTCCATATACACATGAGCTGTGACAGCATTTTTGACTCTTAATAAATCTGAATACTGGCTGATAGCCAATTCTTTTTTATATTAAATGCAAATTAAATCTAGATTATTTCATTACCTTTAGTCACTGACTTCTAAAAACTGGCATATATATAGCTGTTATTGACTTTGCAGCACTAATCAGGCAAATTCTAAAATATTTAGGTTCTTTGTTATCTTACAAGAATTTGTATGCCAAACCTTATTGGAACATATAGATTGAAATGCATAATTCTTAGACTACTGAGAAATGGAATGTAAACTTTTACTGTTAGAATTATGAAATACAGTTAGTTGTCTAAAAGCATATATATATGTGTATGTATATAATTACATGTATTCATGAAAACATTTTCAACAACAATGAAAAGACTAATTTTTAATGGTTAGTAAGAATTAGAAAATTAATAACTATTTGGGAATGCTTATTACTTTTGCTTATAAAAGATGTAAAAACTTGCATATCTTTCAGATAATTTTAATTCAGAAGCACCAATACATCTAAAATATATCAAATAATATTATTGGATGTGATTGCACTTCCTTAATATTGAGGTTTTTGTTAGGGTTCTAGTTACTTTTCAAAAACATGATTCAATTCTGAGTTAATGATTCCAGCCCTAGTTTTTCTTTTTTTTCCTGTCAAAATAAATTAAATGATCCCAGCAATACTAAGCTTTTAAAAAGTGCAAGAACTCTGGAAAGTCAAGGTATTACACTGTTCTACATTAAAGATTTTTTAGAAACATTCTCTACAATAACTATTATTTGAATATTTCTAATCCAGATTAATGAATTAACTGCAAATTTCAGTATCAAGAAGAGTTCTTTAATTTCATCTAGAATTTTCAAAATATGTTTAATCACATAATCAATTTTTTAGAGAACACCTATTAACACTTTATTGAACTAATGTCTTCAAAACTTATTAAAAACAACTTTATATACTGAGACTAAAGAAAAATGAACTTACTAACAAATCACATCAAATTGTGTATTAACGTTTGAACACAATAAAATCAGGTTAGATGTATTTTAGGTCAACAAGGCAGTCAAACCTCAAGAAAATTATTAATGCATCCATTTATGCAAAGGAGAAAAATCACATAATTTTGACATCTTAAATGTCATTTGATAAAAACAAATATCTTCTTTGTGTAAAATATGTTAATTATGGAATGAAAGGAAGCTTCCTTATTATTCCTTATCTTCCTATTCTAGTAAAGGAAACATCAATTTTAGTGATTAAACAAGATGGAGGTGCTTAAATATTATTTGAGGCATTGAAGATGAAAAGATTTTTCAAAATATGAGGAATACCAGAACTACCTATGAAATTTTTAGGAGTGAAAATATTTGTGCCACAAACCAGATTTTGAACTAGGAAGTTTGGATATAGTCTATATTTTTTAAAATACTTATTTTATATTAATAATGATAATAATAATTATCATAATATTTATTGAGTGACTTATCTATTTCTGACTTCTTTTATTTTTTTAAGGTTTAAATTCTTTAAACTCTGTAAAGCCTGTGTAAGACAGAAGCTCTTATTATTTTCACTTCACAGATGAGGACACTAATGTGCACAGACACTAAACTGTCTATGTCCCTAGTGAGACAAACACTGAGGCTCAATTCAGTAGTTGAGAGAGCTGGGTTGAAATTATGCTCCTTTGGGTGACTGGAGCATTACAAATATACAATCACTTCAAAATAAAGTCTCTGTTTAAAATTTTGATACTATAGGGGAGTATGAATCAATCTCAAACCATATATTGACTGGTTTGCAATTACATCTTTTAGGGGAGATGATTGTTGCTGTTGTTTTCTCTCTAGTACTTGATGTCAAGGCCAGGTAGATTTTTTTTTATTGTTTCATTAGCACAGCACAGCTATTTCTCAGGCATGCTTACAGGGAGTATGATGGCATTTGGAGTTCCATCCTTAAGTACTTTCCAAATCAGATGGATTCTTTGCCTTACCTCTTTCTCCCTCTGCCCAGTACAACTCCAGAAATAGTGGCTAAGGGTTATAAAGTTTTCACAGATACTATCCATTACATTCTTGCTTCACTCCCAAGATTTTTGTTATTATTTTTATTTTTCCCTGATTTTCTTTTTAGCCAACTAAGTAGTGCATGTATAGAGAACATTTATATTTTAATTGTATTTTTATCTAGCCTCTTTTAGTTGTTTTCATAGGGAACAGAATTTCCTTAGTTTTTCCTTTTGTTTATGATAGTACCATGCTTCATATGTTCTAGTAGAACTTTGATTCTGGTCATAATATATATAGTATGGCTGCCTACTAATTGGATCCAATCAAATAATAACTACCATTTTCCAATAAGAAATACAAAAAATACTTTATTCTATGTGATATCATCCCAATTTCTTAGACTATTTGATTTTACATGTAATTTCCCTATGTAATGCCTGTATAATTTAAATTCCATGAATCTAGTGTGCTTAAGACAGTACATAAGACAGTACATAATGGTAAAAGAAACAATTATTTCTTTATTAGTCTTTTGTTCATCCAACCAAACCTATTTCCTAGGGAATAAGCATATAGTTCAAATGAGGCTTGTACTTACTCCTGAAGTTCCTCAAATCTATTTTAGCAATGTTTGTCTTAAGATTTTATTAGATATAAACATATGACAATGTATTCATATATATTCCAATATATATGAATTGGCTTATTGGAAAACAGACTAAAAACTAAAAAACTTTCTTTTTTTAACATTTATTTATTTATTTATTTATTTATTTATTTATTTATTTATATTTCTGAGAGAGAGATAGAGACAGCGTGAGCAGGGGAGGATCAGAGAGAGAGGGAGATACAGAATCCAAAATCAAGCTCCAGGCTCTGAGCTAGCTGTCAGCACAGAGCTCAATGTAGAGCTCGAACCCACAAACCGTGAGGTCATGACCTCAGCTGAAGTCGGATGCCCAACCGATTGAGCCACCTAAAAAACTTTCTTTTATCTTGGCTTTTCCAAAAACTACCCTGTTCCTCTGTGTAATTTATATGAGTATTCCAGTCATGCTTTCTTTATAGATAAAAATATATGGTTACATATTCAGTAAATTCCCCTGTATATTTTAAATCTTGTGTTTCAATCAGTATATAGCTAAATTCCCAAAGAGGTGGGTTTCTTTCTTTCTTTTTTTCTAATTGAAATCTTTAGGATAGAGATTCTAAAACTCCCACAGAATTATTCAGTTAAAATAATTATTTTTAAATTTGATTTGGTAAAAAATTGTCCGAAATTTAGCTATGACCGTCCAGAATAAAAACTATATTTTCTAGCTCTTCTTGTAGCTAGATATGGTCATATGACTAATTTGTCATCAGTATTATTTAAAAAAAAGATGTATGCCATTTTGAGTATTGCATTAAAGAGAGCAATTGTGTTTTCGATACACTCTATTGAAATATTGAGAGCAGAAGTTGATCATCTTAGATTATTATAGAATCTCTAGTTAGAGAGTAGGTGCACAAAAGAGAAATCTGGGCCTCCAGCCATATAATCGTCATATTACATTTGTCCCTTTGTTTGGAGTGTTACTTGACACAGGAATAAACTAGTTTCCTTATACCACTGATAATTTGGTCATTTTTTTTTTTACAACAGGAAACATTTGTATCAGTTAATGCAATTTTAAACATAAAGTAAAAACAGATAATAGGTACCTGATATATATTTTCCTTTTTACTTACAACTCTGAGAAAACAATGTACAAACCATGTAGTGATTGAAGAAATCATTCAAAAATGCTGCAAAGTATACAAATCAAATATGAAAAAAACAATTACCAAATCATGAGGTTATTTATTTACATATCATTTGCAAATTTGCAAATTTACTTTCTCATGTCAGTTATTTTCTTTAACCTCAAATAAATACGTACATTATTATTATTGTTGTTGATCCTTCACACATGAGGAGACAAAATCTAGATGACGAAAAGACTTTAGCCAGCTTAACAGTGGTTGGATACCGTATTTATGTACTTTTTATAAATGTAATTACCAGAAATAAAAATCCAATATGGCCAAAATGGAGGGTAATGACAGATTTTCAAGCCCTTATTATCTTTCACCTAACCTAGTGAAATTACCTTTTAAAGAATACATTTGCCTCTAACATTTTATCTCTCTTTCTATGATAGTACTTATGGTCATCTTACTAATGAAACATAGATTGGAACATTTGTTATAGAACAATTTATTACTTTAAAATGAAGCAGGATTAAAATTTTTTGTTAGTCTGATTGGTCTTGCATATTGCAAGAAGCTAATTTATGATTACAATAATGTTTCTAATTAAAAAAAGAAAATATGAAATTACAGAAGGAAATACACAAATTTAAATAAAAATAAATTCATCTTCCCTGGACATTGTTTTCAGATGTCCTTCTAGGGAAATTAATCATTCCCTCTTATTTTTTTCTAGTGTCCTTTATTATTAAGATATGTTTGCTTGTTTTGTATATACTTTTTATTTTGCAAGAGTTCAACCATATAAAAAAAAAAAAGAGTAGTCTCGTGAGCTCAATGTACCCATCATCCTGCTGCAACAATTATCACCACAGGCAGAATCTAATCTATGCCCTCATCAACTTCATCTCTGCTACAGAATATTTCAAAGTAAATTTCAGACACTATGTCATTTTATGAGTAAATATTTTGGTAAAATCTCTTGAAAATAAAACCTCTTTTTCAAATGTTTCCATTAATATCATTATAAAATCTAAAACTCACAATTATAATTGATTTTTTGCCCTATTTCCCCAGCCAAGTCATGTTTAAGGCAGTGTTTCTCAAATACTAATGTATATAAAACGCACCAGAACAACTTATTAAAAATGTACATTCTGACTCAGGAGTTCTGCAGTGGCATATGAAAATCCTCCATGTGATTTTATTGTTCCTTATCACACTTTGACTTTGGAAATCACGTTATACTTATAGAAAAGTTCCAAGAAAGTATACAAAATTCCCATATGCCCTTTATAAGACTTCCTGATTTTCATTATTTTACTGAAGTTGCTTTCTCTTTTAACTTCTCTCTTACTTTCTCTCTATACATATTAACATTTTTCTGAAGTATATAAAAAATCAGACACAGTCCATGATAATCCTTAAAATACTTCCCATTTGGTTCCTGAAAACAAGGATACTCCTTTCATAACCATTAAAATCAACCAAGTCCTTACATAACACCTACCAAAATCAGAAGATTAACACTGACAGTATACTACCATCTGAAGATACTCCATCCATTTCTGGTTCAAGAGTAAATCCAAAGTTACATGTTGCATTTAAGTGTCATGCCTCTTTAGTTAACTTCTTCAATCCGGTAATGTTCCTCAATCTTCCCCTGTTTTTTCTTGTATTTGTCTTGGATGCTTTGAAAGAGTATAGGCTAGTTACTTTGTAGAATATTTCTCATATTGTGTTCCATGATTAGACTAGATATGGATTTGAGCAGTACTACCATAGAACTGATGCAATCTGCTTCTCTGTCATATAATGTATCAAGAAGCATTCAATGGGGATGTCCCACATGACTCATGGTATTAATTTTCATTATTTGGTTAATGTGTTGTCTATAAAATACCTCACACCTGAAAGTTAGTTATGAATATTTTTGTAGGGTGATAGTTCGAGCATATATAAATGTTCTGTTTTCACAAAATATATGTCAAATAACTTTAGGGATAATTTTACATCAAAAAATTTATTCTGATTCTTACATGAATCCAGTATTACCGTGGTGATTATCTGATGGTACTTTTCTAATTAAGTCGTTTCTCTATTTTATTAGTTGACATTCTACTGGCATGTAGAATATTTGTTTCTTTGTTTCTGCCTTTTTTTGGTCAGTTTGGACTCCTAAATTCCTCATTTTATTTAGTGATAGATGATTCTTCACTCAGTATTATTTCTTTGATGCTCAAAATTTCCCATTTTCAGTCAGTTCCTATCTCTGTTTGACGTGTCCCAACATTCTTGGAGCATTTTCTTACTTTCTGCACAAGGTATTCCAGAGTCACTGCCTTAATTATACTTGCCCCAGCTCTGCAACCAGTCACTTTTTTCCAAGAATTTCTAGATCCTGTAGCTATGTGTGGTCTTTGCTACTTCAGTGTCATAGATTATAAGTCCTCAATAAATACTAGTAGAACTAAAAGTGTTGGAAAGCAATTATTTGGGGGTAAAGTTTGGTTCATATAAATAAAATGTTTATATTATTAATATATTATCATTTATGTTTTAAATTGATATAATCTCATATATAAATGAAATCATTTATAATTATTATTTAAAGTATATATTAAATGTGGAAATACCTATAACAGCTGTGAGGAGAAGATGAAGTATATCATTATTAATAAAGAAGGAAAACTAGCCAAACATAGTTGACAGAAACTAAATTTTTGAGACATGATTCTATTTTTAATTACAATAGGTAAATCTAAAATCTGAAAAATAGGTTCTTACAAAATTTCTATGTGCTTATGATAAAGTAATGTGTATGTAAGTGATGAGCAATTAAAGGAGAGCATCTGATCACATGGAGTTAAACATTTTTATAAGAAAAAAGCTATTAAAATTAAGCCAAATGAACAAAATAATAGTTTAAAAGAAACACATGCTCTAATTTGTTAAACTCTAACCTTTTCTGTATTAGAAAAATACTTTGACACAAACACTTTACAAATGTCAGCAGAAAATCTATACTTCATTTCTTCACATTGGTTTTGTGACATTGTGTTTGCTGATATTCGACAAGGGATAAGTTGGGATTGATTTCTTCTGCCATTGCTCTTTTCTGTTGTATTATGGGAAATTAAAGGGCTGAAATGAACTGAGTCCTTTACAACCCCATAGTCACTCATGTGGTCAGACCGACAAAAGGTAAAACCTATGTTATCTCTGGGTCTTAAAGGTCAGTAGAAAGTTTAGAAATAGCACATCAGTTTAAGTTGAAGGAATTATCAAAATTTTAAAGTCTGTGTAGAAGACAGGTGTTTCATGAATACTTTTTTTATTTTTTTAATTTTTTTTATAGTTTATTTATTTTTGAGACAGAGAGAGACAGAGCATGAATAAGGGAAGGACAGAGAGAGAGGGAGACACAGAATCTGGAGCAGGCTCCAGGCTCTGAGCTGTCAGAGCCTGAGGCAGGGCTTGAACCCACGAACCGTGAGATCATGACCTGAGCCGAAGCTGGATGCTCAACCAACTGAGCCACCCAAGCAACCCTCATGAATACTTTTTAAAAATGATTTCAAAATCAAAATGGATTTTCTTTGTTGCGTGAGATATCATGAACCTACTCCCAGACTCTCGCTGGGTAAGATGCATCCAAAATTAAAATCAAAATCTACCCATCATCACTGTAGAGTATGAAAATCTTAAAGGAAATCAGGGGATTAAATATATTTAGTATATCTTTATTTGCATGTATGACATATAACAGTACATTACTTTCCGGGGTAAAACTTAGTGATTCAACATGTCTATACATCATACTATACTCACCAGAAATGTAGCTGCTATCTGTCACCATACAATGATATTACAGGGTCATTGACTATCTTCTCTATGATGTACCTTTTATTCCAGTGACTCATTTATTTCATGAGTGGGTGCCTGTTTCTACCACTCCCCTTTATCCATTTTGCTAATTCTCCTACTACCCTTCTTTCTGGTGACAGATTTTTCTCTGTATTTATAGGTCTTATTAAGCTTTTTGTTTGTGTATTTATTTGTTTTGTTTTTTTAGAGTCCATGTATGAATGATATTATACAGTATTTGTCTTCTTCTCTGTGTTTTATTTTACTTAGTATAATACTTTCTAGGTCTATTGTTTTTGTAAATGGCTAGGTCTCATCCCTTTTTAGGGCTGCACAATAGTCCAGTCATATATTAAAATATGTATTAAAATATTTTATTAAATTATATTTATATATTTAATGTATATTGTATATGTATATTATGTATACTTTGTATATTAAAATATCCTTTTTTATTTTTTAGACTTTTTATTTTATTTTTAATATTTTAAAAAATCTCAACAAATTTCATTATCCAGATCCAAAATCAACAAGAACAACTTTTTACCTGAAGCATACTTCATATATACATATATGAGTATATATATATGTATATATATATATACACATAAAACCTTCCAACCAAGAAATATAGAATACACATTTTCCTCCAGAAGAATAGACAGAAGAACCCCCTACTTAAGTTAAAGAGATATAATGGATATTATCAATTTAAGAAGACTGAAATCATACCAAATATATATTCTAACCACAATTGTACAAAACTAAAGATCAACAATAAAACAAAACTGGAAAATATACCATCCAAATATTAAATATTTCATATGCAAATATTTTTTTATTAAATATTTTTATTTATTTCTAGGAGAGAGAGAGAGACAGCGTGAACAGGGGAGGGTCAGAGAGAGAGGGAGACACAGACTGTGAAACAGGCTCCAGACTCTGAGCTGGCAGTCAGCACAGAGCCCGACGCGGGGCTGGAACCCACAAACCGTGAGATCATGACCTAAGCAAAAGTCGGACGCTTAACCGACTAAGCCACCCAGGCGCCCCATCATATGCAAATATTTTTCTATAGATAACATTTATTGAATGCCAGCTATGGAAGAGACATTGCATTATACCATCCCACCCAACACTCTCTTCACCCCTCCCAACAGATACATGAGTAGCCCAGTTACAAAGAGCCACTTCATTCTGAGTTTTAACCAGTATTTGGATACTGACACATCATAGTTAATTTTCTTATTATAATTAGGAGTTTATTTCAATTTAATGATTTAAGGCCATATATGATTTCCTTGGAAATATTCAAGTTGATTAAATATATTGTTAAGCTGTATATTTTTACACATCATCTCTTTAGCTTATATGAAAGTCTGCAGTAGGGTTCAGAATCTGCAAGGTTATTAAGAGAATAGCCTCTGTTTTCATCTGGGCTGGATCCTTGTTTTTCAGATAATGAAAAATTATTTTTGTTCTCATGATTCTTGTTCTACAAGTACTGATAATTTTTTTTCATGTAAGTAAAACATTTTTTCTCTAATTTTTATTTAAATTCTAGTCAGTTAACATATAGTGTAATTGGTTTCAGGAGTAGAATTTAGTATTTCATCACTTACATATAGCACCCAGTGCTCAACACAAGTGCCCTCCTTAATACCCATCACCCATTTAGCCCATCCCCTGTTCACCTACCTCCGTCAACCCTCAGTTTGTTTTCTATACTTAAGACTCTCTTACAGTTTGCTTCCCTCTCTTTCCCCCCCTTCCCCTATGTTCATCTATTTTCTTTCTTAAATTCCACATATGAGTGAAATCATGGTATTGGTCTTTCTCTAAGTGACTTATTTCATTTAGTGGTTTAGTGGAATGCAGTCTATCTCTATCCATGTCATTGCAAATGGCAAGATTTCTTTCTTTTTGATGGCTGAATAATATTCCATAGTGTGTGTGTGTGTGTGTGTGTGTGTGTGTGTGTGTGTATACACACATATCACATCTTCTTTAGTCATTCATCACTTTATGGAATGTTTGGAATTCTTGGACTTTTTTCATAATTTGATTATTATTGGTAATGCTGGTATAAATATTTGGTGCATGTATCCCTTTGAATCAGTATTTTTGTATCCTTTGGGTAAATACTTCATAGTACAGTTGCTGGGTCATAGGATAGTATTTTTTTGGCTTTTTGAGGAACCTCCATAGTGTTTTCTAGAGTGGCTATACAAGTTTGCATTCCTACCAATAGTGTAAGAGTGTTTCCTTTTGTCCGCATCCTTGTCAACATCTGTTATTTTCCTATGCTGTTAATTTTAGCAATTCTGACAGATGTGAGGTGGTATCTCATCATTGTTTTGATTTGTATTTCCCTGATGATGACTGATGTTTAGCGTCTCTCCATGTGTCTATTAGCCATCCAGATGTCTCCTTTGGAAAGGCATCCATTCATATTTTCTGCCCATTTCTTAACTGAATTATTAGGGGTTTTTTTAGGTGTCAAGTTTAATATATTATTTATAGATTTTGAATACTAACCTTTTATCAGATACGTCATTTGCAAATATCTTCTCCCATTCCATAGGCTGCCTTTTAGTTTTGTTGATTGCTTTCTTCTTGATGAAATCCCAGTAGGTCATTTTTGCTTTGTATCTCCTGCCTCTAGAGATGTGTCTAGTAAGAAGGTGCTGTGGCCGAAGTCAAACAGGTTGCCACCTATGTTCTCTTGTAGGATTTTGATAGTTCTCTATCTCACATTTAGATCATTCATAAATTTTGAATTTATTTTTGTGTATGGTGTAAGAAAGTGGTCCAGATTCAATCTTCTGCATGTCACTGTTCAGTTTTCCCAGCACCGTTTGTTGCAGACTGTCTTTCTTCCGTTCGATATTCTTTCTTGCTTTGTTGAAGATGAGTTGACCATATATTTGTGGGTACGTTTCTTGGTTTTCTGTTTGGTTCCTGTAACCTATGTGTCTGTTTTTGTGCCAGTACCATTCTGTCTTGATGACTAAAGCTTTGTGATATTGCTTCAAGTCCATAATTGTGATGCCTTCAGCTTTGCTTTGCTTTTTCAAGATTGCTTTGGCTATTCAGGGTCTTTTGTGGTTCCATACACATTTTAGGACTATTTGTTCTAGTTATGTGAAAAATGCTGATAGCATGTCATAGCGATTACATTAATTGTGTAGACTACTTTGGGAAATATAGATATTTCTTCTTCCACTTAATAACCATGAAATGTTTTTCTATTCTTTTGTGTGTGTTTCATCTTCAATTTCTTTCATTAGTATTCCATAGTTTTTGGAGTACAGATATTTTACCTCTTTGGTTAGGTTTATTCCAAAGTATCTTGTGGGTTTTGGTGCAATTGTAAATAGGATTGATTCCTGTTTTTCTGCTGCTTCATTACTGGTATGTAGAAATGCAACAGATTATGCATGTTGATTTTATATCTTGTGACTTTGCTGAATTTGTGTATCAGCTCTAGCAATTTTTTGATGTAATATTTTGGGTTTTCTTTTTTTAAAATAAGTTTTCTTTTAAAGTTTATTTATCTTGAGAGAAACATGGAGAGCATGCACAGGGGAGAGGCAGAGAGGAGAAAGTCTCCATGCAGTCAATGCATAGAATCTGACATGGTGCTCAAACTCATGAAACTATGAGATCATAACCAGAGCTGAAATCAATAGTCATATGCTTAATCACTGAGCAATCTAGGTGCCCATCTTTTGGGTTTTCTACAGAGTATCATGTTACCTGCCAATAATGAAAGTTTGACTCCTTCCTAGCTGATTTGGATGCCTTTTATGTATTTTTGTTGTCTGATTGCTGGTTCTAGGACTTCCAGAACTATGTTAAATAACAATGGTGAGAATGGACATCCCTGTCTGGTTCCTGACTCTAGAGAAAAAGCTCTCAGTTTTTCCCCAGTGAGGATGATATTTGAGGGTGGCCTATCAGATATGCACTTTATAGTGTTGAGGTATATTCCCTCTATCCCTACTTTGTTTAGGGTTTTTGACAAGAATGGATGCTTTATTTTGTCAAGTCCATTTTCTGCATACATTGAAAGGATCTTTTGGTTACTATCCTTTTTTTAAATTACTATGGTGTATCACATTGGTTGATTGTTGGATGTTGAACAACGTCTGGACCTCAAGAATAAATCCCACTTGAGCATGGTGAATGATTTTTTTAATGTACTGTTGAATTTGATTTGCTGGCATCCTGTTGAGAACTTTTGCATCTATGTATATCAGAGATATTGGCCTATAATTCTCCTTTCTTAGTGGGGTCTTTGGTTTTGCAATTAAGGTAATGCTGGCCTCATAGAATGAGCTTGGAAGTTTTCCTTCCATTTCTATTTTTTGGAACAGTTTGAGAAGAATAGGTATTAAATCTTCTTTTAATGTCTTGTAGAATTTCCCTTGGAAGCCAGTCAGTCATCTGGCTCTGGACTTTTGTTTGTTGGGAGATTTTTGAAAATTGATTCCATTTCGCTGCTATAATGGATCTGTTCAAATTTTCGTATATAGCAATACGAGTCTACATCAAGAAATAAAAAAATTCTCAAATACACAAACTAATCTTACTAGTTTAGCTTACTAGGAGCTAGAAAAGGAAGAGCAAATAAAGTCTAAAGCCAGCAGAAAATGGGAAATTAAATAAATATTAGAAAAGAAATAAATTATATAGAAAAAAAAACAGACAAAAAACCCAGTACAACAGATCAATCAATCTAAGAGCTGGTGTTTTTGAAAGAAATAAAATTTATATCCCCCTAACCAGGCTCATATCCCAATGAATGAGCCAGTGCAATGGTGCCTACAGACTCTTTTGTCCTCTGAGAGGCAGTGCTGCCTCACCCAAATGCAATCTAAGAAAGGGAAATGACTCTCCCAGTGTGACCCCAGGGATCCTAAGAGCATGTTGTCTGCTCCTGGGCTTTTGACCTCCTTCTCCACAGGAGCACAATGACAATCAGCATGACCCCAGCGATGGTGTGGACTCCTAAAGCTTCACATTCTGCTACTTGTAAAAAGTTGCAGTAATTAACCTCTCTCATTTTCCCAGTCAATGGTTTTGGGGAAGTGCTTTTCTTGTGCAATACTCTGCATGCTGCTTTATCTCTCTCTGTCTCCTCTCTCCATGATCAGAGTTCCCTCTCTTACATAGAACCCATAATTTTTTTCTCCCCAAAGCATGTCTCTGCACCTCCTACCTCTCACAGTGTTTTTCTTCTAGTTGTGCAGTTTGTTCTCTCAGTCCTCAAATCGGTTTGCAGAATGATTTGATAATTACATAGATGTGTTTGAGTGACAAGGCAAACATAGGGGCCTACTACCCCTCATCTTAACTCCTCACCCAATGTTGTTAAATATGTAAATATTAGACAACACACTACAGTACAAGCAATGGGCCACATAAGAAATCAAATGGCAAATCAAAATTAGTCTCAAAACAAAGTAAAAAGAAAACCGAGTTTTCCAAAACTTATGGGATACAGCAAAAGCAGATATTAGAGGAAATTTATGCTATAATTTCTTGAATCAAGAAAAAAAGTTCAAATAAACAACATTACACCACAAGGGACTAGAAAGTGAAAAAACTTAGCTGAAATTTAGTAGAGGAAGGAAATAACAAAGAAAATCAGAAATAAATAAAATAGAGAGTAGAATAAACAATAACATAACCTTGAAACTAATGCCTGGTTTTTCAGAAAAAACAAAAATAGCAATGCTTTAACTACATTAACCAAGGAGGGAGAGAGAGAGAAGATTCAAAACCAAAATGAGAAATGGAAGAAAAGACAATACAACAAATGCCACAGAAATACAAAATGTGGAACAGATTCCTATAAACAATGATATACTAACAAATAAGATAACTTAAAAGAAAAAAACCCAGATAATTCCTAAAAATGTATACTATCAAGATCGAATCATGAATCTTGAACCCAAGAAATAGGAAATTTTCTTAGCTCAATAACAAAATGAAAGTTGAATTAGGAATAAAAATCTCCCAACATAGCCCAAGACTATATGATTTCATTGGAGAATTGTACTAAATATTTAAAAAAAATAATAACAAAATGCCAAGATGGAAGAATTTATCCCAAATAAAAGAAAAAGATAAGGCCATGGCCAGAGATGTAAGCAAAACAGATAGGAGTGACGTGTCTGATGGAAGATTTGAAGCAACAATCATATAGATACTCACAAGGCTTGAGATGAGAAGACATTAGTGAGACCTTTGCCTATAGTCCTCGGACATTCACTTTCAAATATCCCCTCTCTGTAAAGAGAGCTTTCCTACTATTTTTTCTTTCTTTAAAAAAATTTTTTTTTTACATTTATTTATTATTGAGAGGCGGAGAGAGACAGAGCATGAACGGGGGAGGGGCAGAGAAAGAAGGAGACACAGAATCTGAAGCGGGCTTCAGGCTCTGAGCTGTCAACACAGAGCACGATGTGGGGCTCAAACCCACAAACCGCGAGATCATGAACTGAGCTGAAGTCTGACGCTCAACCGACTGAGCCACTCAGGAGCCCCTCTTTCTTTCTAATCTTATACACTAATAAACTTTTGCCTGTTGCTCATTTTGTGTCCACCTCTTCATTCTTTGAAGTGCCAAGACAACAAATCTGAGGTATTGTCATAAAAAAATCCTGCAACATCTCTTCAGATTGAAAGTGAGGGGATGGAGAAACATTTATCATGCAAATGAATGCCAAAAGAAAGCCAGAGGAGCAATACTTATACTGGACAAACTAGACTTTTTTTGTTGTTTTTGTTCTTGTATTATTTTTATGCTGCTTTGGTATCAGGGTAATACTGGCTACATAGAATGATTCTAAATGTCCCCTGTATTCTATTATTTGTAAGCTTTTGATCAAATATTTGTATATAATAAGGAAAATCCAACATAAAAGAGGTAGTGTATTTAATTGCCAGGAATGACCAGCAAACCCTGCGCCAATGGGTGAAAGAGTACTCCACACTTTGCTAAGAAAGAGAGGAGAAGGCTTGGGGGTCAATGTTCTCAGATGAAGGCTCCATTCGCCTCACTCGTACTCTCATTTATTGCAGTGTCAGGATAATCACAAATCTCAGTTGACTTACTGTGTACAACATATAGATAATGGAGTTCCCCAAGGACTGCTGAAATGCCTGGGAGGGCCAGCATTCTGCAGTCAGGGCAGTTAAGGGCAGGCCTCCAGCATTCCAAGAGACCCATGTCCCTCCCAAGCTTAACCACATGCAGCACACCAGAAATCTCCATTATGTTTTAGCTATCTAAGCAATGTGTATCATCTTGTCATCCTCAGTAATAACTCCAACATTTAACCAATGCAAGGAAAATTTAACATAGATAAGATGGAGAATAATGGATTTATACTACCTCAAGTGTCATTAAAATTCAGTTAATTGAAAAAATTTACATTTATTCATTTTTGAGAGACAGAGAAAGAAACAGCATGAGCAGGGGAGGTGCAGAGAGCTAGGGAGACACAGAATCTGAAGCAGGCTCCAGGCTCTGAGCTGTCAGCACAGAGCCTGATGCAGGGCTCAAACTCCCAAACTGTGAGATCATGACCTGAGCCAAAGTCAGAAGGTTAACCAACTTAGCCACTCAGGCACCCCAAAATTCAATTAATTTTTGGTGAAAGTCTAAATTGTTACAGCTTTTTTATGAAAGTAAATTTAGTAATATCTCTCAATCAAACTGAAGAATATATATGTTCTTTAATACAGAATTTTAATTACTAGAAATATAACATTTGTATGTACTTGCAAAGTATGTTGTCATATATATGTCTTGAGATGTTCATTTGAATATATTTTGATTAGCAGAAACAATATTCAATTTCATTTATATAGAACTGTTTAAATAAATGTTACATCAATAGAAAGAAATGATTTGCAGCTAGTAAATATAAACTAATTGTAATAGTCCTTAAAGGGAAAAATTTCCAAAGTATATAATACTTATTATCAATGAGAGCAAAATGTAGAATACTATGTTAAACGTGCTTACTTCTATGCACTTTCATATTGTATATCTATGAAAAATAGATAGTATGTTGCCAAGTATATGAAAGTAAGAAATATCATATTTTGCTAATTAAGTAAAGGCTGTTATCTAATCCATATACTTCTCAATCAAATAGATCACTATCTATATAGTAATATAGCCTTTATAGTAATATTACCATCTATATAGTAATATATAGATATCTATATATCTATATAGCCTTTCATATATATGCTAAAATACAATTATTTTTTAAGAGAATAGTAGATTTCACCTAACATAAAAAATGTACAAATTTTATATTTACAGAAATTTTAAATTGATCCAACAACCTACTCTAAGTTTGCTTGATATAGTTTGTCATGTGTATTGAACCATGTTCTTATGGAGTAGCTCAAAGAAATGATGAGCCAGAAATATGGATTTAGTAAATAAAATAATGAGATGCATAATTCACATATTGGCATATATTTATTTAGCTAACTTTCTTGTTTTCACCTGACCGATATATATTTGTGTTTTCTATGGGCAGTGGAAAACTCCAACCCATTATAGCATGAGAACTCAGCTGCCTTTTGATTCAGGTCCATAGGGCATTTCTGTGAAGACAGGTGTGAGTCATAAGAAGTGATTTTTGAATTTAGGATCATGCTAGCTGTCTCTACTCTGGATCTCAAGTGGCAGAGGTGCATATCCATTTTTTGGTGCGCTGTGGGTTTGCATGTGTATGTGTATGTGATTATAACAACCTTACAAATCATGGAAGGGGCTCATGGAGCAGGTCCCCTTGCCTAGGTCCAAAGACAGTCTTGAAAATATCTACACATATCTTGGAAATCTGGGTTTGAAATATGCTGTTTTTGTATCTATGAATAATAATGACCTAATTAAATAATAACTTTATTATGGAGTTATTGAATTAGTAGTTGATTCAAATTTTAGTGTTCTGCACATTAACTATATGCATGTAAAGTCCTCTGAAATGAATCATTTGGATGTTGTAAATGCTAAGTTCAAAAATATCACAACTTGGTAGCTTGCTACTGTTTAGGAAAATTGTATATGGGTTATATACTGATGTTAATTTTTAAAGTGACATGAATCAATGACCAACAAGTTTAAGTATTTATTTCCCAGGATATATATTATCCTATTGCTTACTAGATGTCAATGATATGATACTTATACCTTTCTGATTAAGCACCTGTTGAACTTTAGATTGCAATAATCAAAGACTTGTTCAATTTAAATTTTAGATTATTTAAGAAGTCTTCAGCAAAAAAGACATTATAATATGCGATGATTACTGTAGATGTTATAAAAGAGGCTGTTAACTCCAGTGGGAATGTTCATCAGCATACTGTAATCAGCAACTAGAGAGAATGCTTAATTACAGTTATTTAGGTGACAAGCTGATGTAGTAGTGGTGTTGAAAGCAGAAAAGGGTGCCTGTATTAACACTTGCAACATGTAAGAGGAAATGAAAACACATCAATATCAAATAAGGATCTCATTATATGACTGTTCATATCCATTTCTCTTATTCTATAAATTCCAAATATAATTCTCACTATTACTTGCTTAAATATTTCTAAGAGAAACACAGTATTTTGTATGAGAATTAAAATCTTAGATATTAGAGGTTTATTTTATTTTAATTTATTTTTTATTTTATTTATTGACTTACCTAGTGTTTAGTCATTACAAAATAACATCGATATGACTACTGCTTTACTTCAACTTCTTGGTAGTATAGAACATACGCAATTTTTTTCTGATTTGTTAAGGAGAACTTTATCATAATCTGTGTATTTAAAAGAACTCTTGGGGCATCTGGGTGGCTCAGTCGTTAAGCATCCAACTTCGGCCTAGGTCATGATCTCCCGGTTGGTGGGTTCGAGCCCTGCATCAGGCTCTGTGCTGACAGCTAGCTTAGACCCTGGAGCCTGTTTCAGATTCTGTGTCTCCCTCTCTCTCTGACCCTCCCCCTCCCCCACGCTGTCTCTCTCACTCTCTCTCTCAGAAATAAATAAAACATTAAAAAATTAAAAAAAATAAAAGACCTCTTTAAAGTTCTTAATCATTTATCATTCGTATTCTTTATAAATCTAATGACTGTTGTATTATTTGTTTCTTATGGCTGCTGTAACATATGACTTCAAACTGTGTGGCTGAAAAAATCACACATTCATTCTCTCAGTTCTGTAGGCAAAAAGTGTGAAATGCAGGTATTGACAAGGCGGCCGGCAGTCTCCCTAACTCAGAGAGACATTATTCCCTGCCTTTCCCAGGTTCTGGGGGCTGTCAGCGTTCCTGAGCTTACGCTGAATCACTCCAATCTCTGACTTTGTAGTCACATTGCTTCCCTCTCTTCTCCTTGTATCTCTGCTCTGTGTCTCTTATAGGACACTTGACATTTCTTACGAGACATTTGACATTGAATTTAGGGCCCACCAGATAATCCAGGATGATCTCCCCTCTCAAAATCGTAAACTGGATTAAATCTGTCAATACTCTTTTATCCAATAAGATAATTTTCATACATTTCAGAGATTAGGAGATGGATATATCTTTTTGGCCATCAGTCATTTCACTAAACTGGCTTTTCTTATGATCATTTAATTGATATATATTTTTTCCTAATACATATATTAGGATTAAAATGGCATTTTGGGGAGCATATTCTAGCAAGTTATGACAGATTAATT
The DNA here is from genome assembly GCF_003009895.1 of Hyaena hyaena. Lineage (NCBI taxonomy): Eukaryota > Metazoa > Chordata > Mammalia > Carnivora > Hyaenidae > Hyaena > Hyaena hyaena. Next base: position 1,697,664 of record NW_024080880.1, on the reverse strand, counting down.
AACTGGATATGATGTTCATTTAAAAGTCATAATAATGGCACATATTTTATTATATTTTATTTTTTTAACATTTGTTTATTTTTGAGAGACAGAGAGACAGAGCACATGCAAGAGAGGGGCAGAGAGAGAGGGAGACACAGAATCTGAAGCAGGCACCAGGCTCTGAGCTGGCTGTCAGCACAGACCCTGACATGGGGCTCGAACCCATGCACTGTGAGATAATGACCTGAGCTGAAGTCAGCCGCCCAACCAACTGAGCCACCCAGGCGCCCCTCTTTTTTTTCTTTTTAATTGAAGTATAGTTGATATGAAATATTATATTAGTTTCAGGATTACAATAGTGATTTGACATTTGCATACATTATGAAATGTTCACTATAAGTAGCTACTATCTGTCCTCATAAAGTTATTGAAATATCATTGACTACATTCCCTATGCTGTATTTTTCATATTTATGAATGTAAGGATACTTATGATATTCTTATGACTGGGAGAGTGTACCTCTTAATCCTCTTGATCTATTTTGCCTACCCCCAACCTGCCTCCCTTCTGACAATCGTGTTTGTTCTCTGTACTTATGAATTTTTTATTTTGTTTGTTTAGTTTTTAAATATGAGTGAAATAATATGGTATTTCTTTTTTATTTATTTCAATTATTGTAAGAGTCCATAGGGTCCATCCATCCATGTTGTCATGATGGCAAGATTTCATTCTTTTTTATGGCTGAGTATATATATACCTATCTCTCACAACTTATGTTTTTTATATTTTTTATTATTTGTTTATTTTTGAGAGACAGAGAGACAGACTGTGAGCAGGGGAGGAGCAGAGAGAGAGGGAGACACAGAATCCAAAGTAGGCTCCAAGCTCCGAGCTGTCAGCACAGAGCCTGACGTGTGGCTCGAACCCACAAACTGTGAGATTGTGACCTGAGCCAAAGTCGGATGCTTAATGGACTGAGCCACCCAGGCACCTCTATCTCTCACAATGTATAGATAGACAGATGATAGATAGATAGATAGATAGATATCCATTTATCTATTTATCCATTTATGTATTTATGGACATAAAATCACTTTTACTTCATGTATAAATCTCTTTCTCAATTAACCCAGAGTTTGAAGTTTGAGTTCCTGGGCTGGATGGGAAAAGTGTGAGCAGACCCACAGAGAGCTGTAGAGTAATGGTATAAAAGAAGACAATATTGAAGAGAGTGAAAATATGGTTGGCAATCAAATGGACGGTCAAAACATGAGGTTATGAACAGGGAGAATACATCATTGTCCAGGGTGTAGATTCCCACTAGTGATTTAAAAATTTTTTTGAAATGTTTATTTTTTACAAGAGACAGACAGAGTATGAGCAGTGGAGGGGCAGAGAGAGAGACACACACACAGAATCTGAAGCAGGCTCCAGGCTCTGAGCTATCAGCACAGAGTCCATCTTGGAGATGGAACCATAAACCACGAGATCCTGACCTGAGCCAAAGTTGGTTGCTTAAGCAACTGAGCCATCCAGTCACCCCACCTCCCCTAGAGAGTTTTAAAAAGTAAGTGGAAAGGAGAAAAAGGTAAAAGATAACCTCCCAAAACACTGAAAGTCAGATTGAGATTATATCTCATAGTGTCCTCCTACTATGCGTGTAGAAGGAGATATACCACATATTATCCAAAACAGAAATTAGAACCCTGGATTTTCCTAGAATTACCTCTTTCTTTTTTTTTTTTTTTTTGCCTCCTTCTCTATATCAGTATTATCACTCAATCTATCATAAAATCTGATAGATATTAATCCCTATGTATGTCTTGATTCAGATATTTCTTTCTAACCTCACTGAGTACTTACTGAGCACATATGTACTCATCAGTCTCTTCAGTGGACATCTCTGTGCTGTCTCTGATTTTATGTGTTTTCTCTGATTTCAGTCTTGTCCCTAATTCATATCATACTCATACTTTCAATATGAGCCATCTCAGAAAAATCTGGCTACAGAACTCATATGTTTAAATTTCGTCAGTGTCTACCCAGTGCTCTTTGTATAGTCCTGTTCAAGTGAATGGCACTCAAGACCCACAATTATGAAGATCTGACTTAAAATTCACTCACCTCTTAAACCATATATGTGTTTACTCATACTCTTAATTTTCCTTAGCATGCCCTTTCTGTTCTTCTTTATCTGTACTAAGTTTTCTCAATCCTTTTTTGTTTGTTTGTTTGGGGTCAGCTCACCTTAAATTATACCTCCTTCCTCAGTACTCTAAGAACATAGCTCTAAAATAACACTTGTTTGCATTACATTAAAACATTTCTTTAGGATATATGATATTGACTCCCTAGACTATAAATACTGACAGTGGCAAACATTTATCTTTACATTTCCAACTTTATCACTGGCCTTTAGTAGATATTCATTTTTTAAATGGAACTTACATGATTATTTATTTAGATATTTTTTCTGAAAATGGAAAGGCAAATGTTAGACTGGTAGTCAGTATTTATAATACATGCATGAAAAGGACTTGTATTCATAATGTATATATAAACCTCTTTAATCTCAGTGCCTGGGTGGCTCAGTCAGTTAAATGTCTGGCTTTTGATTTTGGCTCAGGTCATGACCTCACAGTTTGTAAGTTCAAGCCCCACATCAGCCTCTGCACTGTCAGCTTAGAATTCTCACTCTGCCCCTCCCCTGATCACTCACACACTGTTTCTCTCGACATAAATAAATAAACATTTAAAAAACTAAACTCAGTATTAAGAAGATAAACAATTTGGGGGAAAAATGAGAAGAAAACTTGAATGGACACTTTAACAAAGAATTAATACACATTTCAAAAAAGCACATATAAAATGTTCAAAATCATGAATCATCATAAAAATGCTCACTAAAACCAAAATACAAAATCTAGCATACACTCACTAGTTTTATAAAAAGATTGACAATACTAAGTATTGATGATGACATGAAAACTTTACCTACTGCTGCAGAAGTTCCATCCAGTATAGTAGTCTTAAGAGATCAGCTTTTCATTTTTGCTGAAATCAAAATGACAAGCGTATGAATGAGCAAGCCAACTCATAGACATTTATCTAAGAGAAAAGAAACATGTAGAGACCTATACATGAATACCCACTATAGCTTTATGAAAATAGCTGCAGACTTCCAAATATTGGATAAACACATCTGTGGTATATACATTAAATAGAAAACCATCTATCAGTGCAAAGGAATAATAAATCCCAACAATGTAAATGAATCTCAAAAACAGTATATTAAATTAAATAAATTTAGATACTAAAGGCTATATTTGGTATAAGTTCTTTTGTAGGAAATTCCAGAAAACACAAAACTATACTTACAAAAGGTAGTTCAGTGCTTAATTTTAAGAGGACATCAAAGATAAAATTTGAAGTACAATAGTTATAAAACTATAAATGTATTTAAAATAATCCCATAGGTTTGTTCTAAAAAGTTCAACTCCTTTTTTAATTTATTTTTATTTAATTTTGAAGGACAGAGCGTGTGAGCAGGGGAGGGTCAGAGAGAGAGGGAGAGAGAATCTGAAGCAGGCTCCAGGCTCCGTGCTGTCAGCACAGAGCCCTACACGGGGCTCAAACTCATCAACCATGAGATCATGACCTGAGCCAAAGACCTGAGGCTTAACCGACTGAGCCACCCAGGTGCCCTAGTCAAGGATTCCTAGAGGCGCCTGGGTGGCTCAGTTGGTTGAGCGTCAATCTTTGGCTCAGATCATGATCTCTCAGTTCCTAAGTATGAGCCCCACATCAGGCTCTGTGCTGACAGCTCAGAGCCTGGAGCCTGCTTCTGATTCTGTGTCTCTTTCTGTCTCTGCACCTCCCCTGCTCATACTCTGTCTCTCTCTCAAAAATAAATAAGTGTTAAATAATTTTAAAAAAAAAGGATTCCTTTCAAACTTTATTCAGAATTATGGAATTATTATTAGCTGAAATTCTCCAATCCATGATTCACTATTCACTCTGTTATTTCATATTCAAAGACTAAGCCATGGCAAAATATGAGCTGTGTCGTTCCCATTGTTTGTTTTATCAAAAACAAGTAGTCAGAAGAGTCAAATATTTGTATGCCTTGGGGCAGATATTGATGGATTGGACTTAAGCAACGTAAATTCTTAGTTCCCTGCCAGTAATGGAATGGATCCAGCATGCATCTAGCTGTTCATTGATTTAGGTTATCAAATGATCACATTTTCAATAAAACTAATTTGTATCATCTAAGTATTTTTCTAATAATCATTATATTTTCTCTACCCTAACTCTTTTTTTATTACTCCTGGAAAAATTTTAGAGTGATTTGTGTTACAAATGAAACCTTGGAATTTTGGTAGCTAGCTGTTTAAAGCTATGGTATTAGACTAAATGGTTAATTGTATTCTTTTTTAGTTATTTTATTATATGTTTAAACTATTCATTCTGTGTCTTCTAATATATCAATTTCTGCCTCCCTGGGGAAGCTGTGAATCACAAGTACCTGTTTAAATTTGTAGTAGCTATTGGTTTAGGAGAATGAATTGAAATGAAACTTTCTATTTTTTACATTACGTATCATCTATAACCATTATGGAAACATCAGTCTCAACTGGGATTTATACTGCCTCAAAAACTTCAATTCTGCTTCAATAAAATCTTTCTTTCACAACAGTGGAATTTCCAAATGTGATCATTTAGGAGATTTTTGGATGCAAGAATAGACAAGCCTTGATTCAAACTGGCTTTATAATAAAGCAATAGTTCCCAAAATATGGTCCCCAGAACAGCAGCATTAGCATCACTAAGGAACTTGTAAAGATGCAGATTTTCTAGTCCCACCATGGACATAGTAACTCAGATATTTGAGGACCAAGAACAACAATTTTTGCTTTAACACGCCCTTAAAATGATTTTGAGAATCTGCAATCAAAATAAATTATTCCAAAAAGAGCCAACACAGACATGGGGCAGGCTCCAGTTTGTGAAATAATAATTTAGGTTTTGTAGATATCATTTGGCAAAATAATTCGAAGTGAATGTTGGAAAACAAAATTTAATTTGAAAAATGAGCTTTTGCTTAAGTGAGCAAGCTCATATTTTGATACAAAAACTGCATTGGTTTGATAATATTTCCTAAGGATATAATACAGTTGCCGTTGTGGTAGTTGTGGTTGTTTTGCTCCATAGGCCTCTCTTCCTGCCAAAACTAAACTAAACTAAAATTCTAAACCAATTCATTGTCAAGTTGACACAAATGGTCTTAGTCCCTAACATGTGCATCACACTTAGCTGGTCTCAATCTGGAACACTAATTTTGGTCATTTATTAATCCACACTGGAGGATAGAATATTAATTCTGCCTGAGTTGTACATTGACTCTATGGGATCAGTTTCATATGTGGCAGAGTTTAAAGCAGATATTGTAGGACTTATTGATCAAAAATGTCAAACCTTTTTATATTGAGAAATTTCTCCTTGGGAGTTTGAATGTGAGTGCTTCTTTTCTACTGGAAGTACTTTTATTGCCCATCCTCCTTTGTTTTCGTTAGTTATTCAATTGATGCAGACTCATTCATCAAATGTAAAGGCAAAATGTTTACATGTTTTTACTACATTTGGTCTGCAAGTGCCATTTTCAAGAGACTCGGGTGTAGGAACATCCACCTGTTTTATCTGTAAGGCTTTTTCTATTTTTTTTTTAATGTTTTTTTTTGTTTGTTTTTTGTTTTTGTTTTTTATTTCTAGGAGAGAGAGACAGCGTGAGCAGGGGAGGGTCAGAGAGAGAGGGAGTCACAGACTGAAACAGGCTCCAGGCTCTGAGTTGGCAGTCAGCACAGAGCCCGACGCGGGGCTCGAACCCACGAACCGCGAGATCATGACCTAAGCGAAAGTCGGATGCTTAACCGACTAAGCCACCCATGCGCCCCTGTGTTTCTTATAACTAGCTAACAGAGTATTATTTTTTTTTTAAATAAAAAAAAACCTTGAATTTACAATGTCTTTTAAGTATGGCTTTATTTTAGGAATGTTCATGGGCAGATATCCAAACTCTTATTGTTTCTAAGGCTGTTGTTTCTAAAATAGGTTACAGCGNTTGGCAGTCAGCACAGAGCCCGACGCGGGGCTCGAACCCACGAACCGCGAGATCATGACCTAAGCGAAAGTCGGACGCTTAACCGACTAAGCCACCCAGGCGCCCCTTTTCTGCTTTTGTTCTAAGTCTGTTTTATATTGTTCATTTAGGAGTTGGCAACAGGGACATGGGGCTGTTTCCCATTAATGGTTTTTGCTTTTATATTAAATCCCCTATGTCGGGCTTAAGGTCTTTCACTAAAAATAAGGAGAAAAACTGAGGCTTCATCTGTTTCCAGATTTATTCCTGAATACTTTCCTAAGATTATATAAAGACTATTGTTGATATTAAAATGTGAGAGAAATTTTAGAGATTGTATGATTCTATTTTAATTGATGTCTGTTTCTTTCCAGCTTGAATTGGATTTTGCAAAAATCTCTTTTCATGTATCCTTAGGAATGCCAGGCTTCAGAAGACAAGTGGGCACACATATATAATGATACCACCTTTTTCATTATGTTGGTATTTTCTTTTTAAAATTAAAGAAATGTTTATTTTTTGAGAGCTAGAGTGAGAGCGAGAGTGAGCAAGCAAGTGAGCGAGAGAGAGAGCTTGAGTAGAGGAGGGGCAGAGAAGGAGGGAGACACAGAATTGGAAGCAGGCTTCAGGTTCTGAGCTGTCAGCACAGAGCCCACTGTGGGCTCAACTTCACAGACTGTGAGATAATGCCCTGAGCTGAAGTCTGATGCTTCACCAACTGGGCCACCCAGGTGACCTGATATTTTTTATTTTTATTAATTTTATCATTAGAGTTAGGAGGTATGATTTATTAATCCAGGACCCAGCTAACAGAATTTGTGGGCTCAGTCCAAAATAAAGTGAGACTTTTTTTTTTTTTTATAAAAGTTAAGAATGTCAATACAACAACAGCCCCATGTAGACTTAAATATGTATGATAAATTGACATAAATTTTGTAAAGCTTAGCTGGCAATCTTTTATTGTGAACTGCTGGATAAATGTTGTATATTGTTTTCTAAGTATCGATGCTTATAACGAACTACAGAACAAATCAGAATAACAGTTCTTTTCAGCAGTTACTTTTGTATATGGTATAAGCAATTGTGATTCTTTTGCATGTGGCTACCCAGTTTTCCCACCACTGTCCTTTCTCTATTTTATATTCTTGTCTCCTTTGTTGTAAATTAATTGACCAAATATGTGTGGGCTTATTTCTGGGTGATCTATTCTGTTCCATTGATCTGTTTGTCTGTTTTTAGGCCAATGTCATCATTGTTTTAATAACTATAGCTTTGTAATATAGCTTGAAATCAGGGAGAAAGATGTCATAAACTTTGTTCTTCTTTCTCAAGATTGCTTTGGCTATTTAGGATCTTTTGGGGTTCTATGCAAATTTTAAGATTATTTGTTCTATTCTGTTAAAAATGATATTGGATTTTTTATAGTAATTGCATTGAATATGTAAATTGCTTTGGGTAGTATAGGCGTTTTAACAAAATTATTCATTTTTCTAATCAATGAGCATGTTATATCTTGTCATTTATTTATATCATCTTCAATTTATTTTATTAATGTCTTCAGTTTTCAATACACAGGTTTTTCACCTCCTTGGTTAAATTTATTCTTAGGTGTGTTATTCTTTTTGAAGGAATAGTAGAGTTATATTCCCTTTTTCTTAACTTTACATCATTTCCATTTTGGACCATGCAAACTACTCCTCTCTAGTTACTATCTAGTCATCAGCTGAGCAAAATTTGGAGACTGTTAGTACTTTCAAGCTTTCTTTTATATAGTCTCTCCATTAGGGGTGACTTCCACTAATATATCTTTGATTATTACTCTATGGCTATAAATAACAAAATATTCTTTGTACCTTTTAATTCAAATATGAATATCTTTCTGTCATTTGAAACTTATTATTTTCAATATTATACCTAATATCTTTGTGCATAAAACTGTTCTTTATTTGCATTGTCTGATTGTGTTATTCACAAAATTCTTCCAAATGCATGTTGGTTTTATAATTAGAGTCACACAAAATTAACATTAATTTATTTTCAACGAAAAAAGAAAGCATATGAATGATCTAAGACAAACACTTCCATTTATTAATCTTTCTTTGTATTTTAATTCTAATATATTTATATTAGAAGAATAACTTGATATTACATTGATTTGAATTGAATTTGGTTACCTTTATCATTTGAAATGTGTGTGTGTGTGTGTTTATCTTTAGGTAACTTTTAAATGGGAATCATATGTATATGAATTGAAATATAAATATTTTTTGGACCAGGTTTTAAAAACAAATCTTCTAAATTTTCATTATAGTCTTCACCAAGTGAAGTAAAGAAGCATTGTTTAAGACAGTGTTAAATGCAGTCTCCAAATAACACTATAAAAAGAATGTGGGTTTACGGGGCGCCTGGGTGGCTTAGTCAGTTAAGCGTCCAACTTTCTCTTAGGTCATGATCTCGCGGTTGGTGGGTTCGAGCCCTGCGTCGGGCTCTGTGCTGACTGCCAGCTCAGAGCTTGTTTCTTTTTTTGTCTGTGACTCCCTCTCTCTCTGACCCTCCCCTGCTCACGCTGTCTCTCTCTCTCTCCTAGAAATAAATAAAACATTAAAAACATTTTTTAAAAATGTGGGTTTACAACTGATCAAAGTTACATTTTTCTCATATTAAAACTTGTGTGAATTTTAAAATAGCCTTATTCGTATTTTGAGACATCTATCTCCTCAAACTTCTAGGTTTAGCTTTTTTTAAAAAGTGAGATTTATGCTTGGGAAATGTTTCGAAGCTACTTAGATTATTTATAAAGAAAACAATACTTTCTTTTTTATTAAAAAAGAAAATAATACTTTAAATATATTTTAACACAGTATCTCATATTTCATTCCATGCTATAATTTCCATGCTATTAATATATTTCTGCATATTTAATATAAAAGGAATTAAGGGCTTGTGGATGTTACTTATATTTCAAACTTCTAAGAAAAAATTAAAAATGTTACTTTGTCAAATAACATAAAGTGTTCAATAAAAAATGTACATCGGGACACCTGGGTGGCTCAGTCAGTTAACGTCTCACTCTTGATTTCAGCTCAGGTCGTGATGTTGTGGTTTGTGAGATCAAGCCCTGCTTTGTTCTCCATGCTAATGGCACAGAGCCACTTTGGGATTCTTTCTCCCTCTCTCTCTGTCCTTCCCCTACATGTGCTTTCTCATACTCTCTTTCAAAATAAATAAATAGACTTTTAAAAAATGTACATATATACTACTATTTTCTTCTTCAGAAAGGTCTGTGCAATTATGTAGAAATGTTACTAATTGAATTGTAATGGTCTGTTTAATTGGAAGATTGCATTATAAATCTAAATCTATCTAATATCTATCTGCTATTTTTACTCATGTGATATCAAACATATTAGTTAGTATTTTCTCAAGGCACCTGGGTAGCTCAGTTGGTTAAATGTCCTACTCTCAGTTTTAGCCCAGGTCATGATCTCACAGTTCACGGGATCGAGCCCCGAACTGGGCTCCGGGCAGACAGCACAGACCCTGCTTGGGCTTCTCTCTCTCCCTCTCTCTCTGCCCCTCTCCCACTCATTCTCTTTCTCCCTCTCTCCCTCTCAAAATAAATAAATAAACTTTAAAAAGATTATATTTTTTTAAGTGTTTGGAAAATTCTAAATCCTTATTTAGAATCTTTAGTGAAATATATTGATTCTTTCTCTATGTAAATATTCAACAACTATAATTTACTATGTTAAATATTAACATATTTAAACTTAAATGCTTTGCAGAAGTGGATCACTTTTAAAATGTTAGAATCTTGGGGAGAGATAATATGTTTTCTTAATAAAGTACAATATATGGGCATTGTTGATTGCATCATTTGTTGCGTATATAATTAATTTTTCTAGAGACTTGGAAAGTGATTTCTTGAACTGAATTTTAAACTCTTGGAGGAAAACGTGTTTTGTTTTGGGATAACTGTACATCTGAGAGCACAGATTTTTAGACAGAGGGGAAATATTTGCAAAAAAATAAAATACAAAACAGTATGGTATGCTTGACAAAACATGATGTATGGTTTAATATAAAGTGTTTCATTTTACAATTCAGAAATTTAAAAAAGCTGTATTTATTTTGTTTGGCAAAAACCAAAATCCCACCTTAATCAACATTTTTTAAGCTTTTATTTAAATTCCAGTTAGTTAACATACAGTGTGATATTAGTTTCAGGTATGCAATATAGTGATTCAACACTTCCATATAATATCCAGTGCTCATCACAACAAATGTATTCTTTAATCCTCATCACCTATTTAACCTATCCCCCCCCACCTCCCTTCTGATACTATCAGTTTATTCTCTGAAGTTAAGAGTCTTAACATATTCTTTTATAATTTTTATTCACTCTACTAAATATTCAGAAGATACTAATATAGAGATTTTAATATGCTTGGCTGTGGTGCTGACCCAAACATCCCTGGATGTTATATATTAAGAAGATTATACTGTATCCTTGCATTGTACTACTTGCATTGTATTCCCAAAATCTGAACATTGTTGAATTTTAAAATATATTTAGGTTTTTAAAAACAAGGTTTTTTAAAATTGGAATTTAAATCTCTCATATATCATACTAATATAATAATAAACATGTACCAAGAAAAACTGGACATAAACATTAACGCTACACCGCTATATAAATAGGATAGGGTAGAAATGTAATAATCTTGCTGAAATTATAACAGTAGTGTTTATTTGGTTAAGATGGTAAAAATTTGGGAGAAAAAAACATCAGTTAGTTTATACAACACTGTGACAATGTGATAATGAGTGGAAATTTGAGAAAATCATAAGTATGTTTTAATTTGTAAACGTAGTACTCATTTGATTGAGTAAACAAAACCCATACCATGCCTGCTTATGGGTGCCTTTGGTGAAAGCGGCTGCTCTGTGTTCAAGCTCTAAAGGCTCTCTCTGAAAATGCAGGGAGCCTGGACATAGTAGATACCTTTAAAATTCAGAAAAGGATAAGGTGTCAACTACCAGCAAAAGGAAGTTATTTCATTCCCTCCCTCACTGGGACATTATTGGGTGGTGTGACAGTGGGGATTTTACAATAAATGACACAGGGAGCAAGCATTTGAAGTAGCCAGCATCTCAGAGAGAGAATGTGGGCCAAACTTGGGATCAAAGTTTGACAAAGAATCCTTTCACAGCATGAAAAAGTCCACAATGGTAAGCCCCATATGCTACTGAAATACACTCAAAAGTTCAACCTTTCATGCCAGGGAGAAATTGAGGCTTCTTATAAGCTTCATAAACTAACTACAGATTTAATTGTGTTTGTTTGTTTTAATATTTTACTTATTTTTGAGACAGAGAAAGACAGTGCGTGGGCAGGGGAGGGGCAGAGAGAGAGGGAGACACAGAATCCAAAGCAGGATCCAGGCTCTGAGCTGTCAGTACAGAGCCTGATGGAGAACTTGAATCATGAACCATGAAATCATGAGCCAAACTTGAACACTTAACTAACTGAGCCACCCAGGTGCCCCTTTAATTGTGTTTATTATTCACTGAATTAATTTTCATAGTTAAGGGACAAAGTACATGGCCTGTATTTCATATATTCAGAAGTATACCAGCTGCAGGGATGGGGTCATGTCTGTGTAAGGAGAGGTGAGAAAGATGGATATGGCAATCTAGAATTATTCCATGAAAATGATTATATATAGAAATGTGTTAAGAATACACTTATAAAAGGAATTATATAATTCCCTAATAAAACATTAAGTCATTTCATTAGTGTGTGGGAGGTATAAAGGCAGTGGAAGACTCTGATAATTTTTACTTTGAGCCAATAATGCAAAAAACAAAAACAATAGAGCCAGATATTTATACCTGGGGTATCACATTTAAAAAATTACTTTTTCATTTTTATGTCCACAGGGCATAAAAATCTGAGCTACTTAAATTAGTATGTTTTCTTTCTTTCTTTCTTTCTTTCTTTCTTTCTTTCTTTCTTTCTTTCTTTCTTTCTTTCTTTTTTTTTGAGTTTGTTTGTTTATAAAGCATGGGGGAGGAGGGACAGAGATAGGGGGAGAGAGAGAGAATCCCCAGCAGACTTTGCACTCTGCCCTGAGCCTGAAGCAGGACTCTGCCTCAGGACCATGAAATCTTGATCTGAGCCAAGATTAAGAGTCAGACGCTTTGGGGCGGCTGGGTGGCTCAGTCGGTGAAGCGTCCTACCTCGGCTCAGCTCATGATCTCCAGCTCATGATCTCACGGTTCGTGGTTTCGAGCCCCTCGTTGGTCTCTGTGTTGACAGCTAGCTCAGAGCCTGGAGCCTGCTTCACGTTCTGTATCTTGCTCTCTCTCTGACCCTCCCTTGTGCACGCTGTCTCTCTCTCTCTCTCTTCCTCTCTCTCTGTCTCTCTGTCTCTCTCTCTCTCAGAAATAAATAAAAACATTTAAAAAAATTTTTAAAAAAAGTCAGACACTTACCACTGAGCCACCTAGCTGCCTACAGTATGTTTTCTTATTTTAAAGAAACCTTAGTTTCTAACCATCTGTTTTTCGCTCTCTTCAAATAAAAGATATGTGAAAAGCACAAAACAAAATGTTTAAAGATGAAGGTGATCCTAGATAATTTTGAAAAGTGCATATGGGAATTAAAAAAAAAAGATGTAACAGTACATGGAGTTTATTTGCTAATATTTTTAGGGTAGGATATCTAGGGAAATAGAAATTTTGACAGGTATTAAATTCTTTCTACAGGGAAAGATGAGCGGTTTCCCAATTCACTGCAATATTGCATACTTGTCTTCCATTTATTTTGTGGCTATTATATTTTTAGATAAAATGCCTTTAACAGGAAAAAATACTATATAAACCCTCCATGACCAAAGAAAAATAAAAAATAAAAATAAAGGACAGCATATCATAGGCAAATATAGCCACAGAGAGGAGATTAAATGGAATGGCCATGTGAATAAAACACTTCTCTCCTTTCACATCTGATATCCACAGTGGGACATACGAGTTTGAAAATTGATTCCAAAATATAAGTTTTTAATGAGTGTATATGTTATCCCACTTATAGAAGTTAAGATGAAAAGAATTGCCCTTACACTTTCCACACACTAATAAAATTACTTAATTTTTTATTAGGGAATTATGTAATTTTTTCTGGTGGGACAGTAAAATGTAAGCTATTTTGGTAAGAATATTTGTTAAGTTGGTTTGAATTATGTTCCTTTTTTTTTTTAACAGTCTATGGGTATGAATAAAAATTTAGGGAAATGTCTAAAAAAGGTAATATGAATATTTGTAGAATAAGTGAACACACAAAGTCATATTTTTAAATTTATTTAAAGTTTATTAATTTTTAGAGAGACAGAACATGCACAGGGGAGGGGCAGAGAGAGAGGGAGACACAGAATTCGAAGCATGCTCCAGGCTCTGAGCTGTCAGCACAGAGCCTGATGCAAGGCTCAAACCCACCAACTGGGAGATCATGACTTGAGTCCAAGTTTGACTCTCAACCGACTGATCCACCCAGGTGCACCACGAAATCATTTCTTTAGCTATAATATCAATGGAATAGATCTTATCATATAATAATTGGTTTTTCATACATAAATATGATTCTATTTATTTTCAAAGGAGGATGCATTTATTGTGAGGGCACCATGTTACAATTTTTTATGCATGAAATTAATTATTTAACTTTTGTAATTTATGAATTAACTCTTATTATATCATTTTTTAAGACTAGATTATTTTAAATTTCAGCATAACTCTTTGAATAGAATTCTTTCTGACTGATAAAATTTTTAAATTTATTGTCTTATTTATAAATAAATGTACATAAGCCAAACATAACTGAATACATTGTTGCTATTTTTATTTGAACAATTATCTGTTAGTTCAGTTAAGAATAAAAAAAAAATAGGAGCATCTGGGTGACTCACTTGGTCAAGCCTCTGACTCTTGGTTTTGTCTCAGGTCCTGAACTCAAAGTTGGTGAGATCGAGCCCCATGTCCAGCTCTGTACTGACAACAGGAAGCCTGCTTGGCATTTTCTTCCTCTCTCTCTCTTTGCCCCCTGCCCCATGTGCTCGCTCGCTCTCGCTGTCTCTTAAAATAAATACACTTGAAAGAAAAGAATTTTAAAAAGTTTTTATTTCACCTTCTCTCTCTCTTTTTTTAAAGTACTTCTCTTAATGTTCTTCACTAATGCTCTTTCTTTATGAGGATCCAAGTTTCTCCTGATAATTTTCCTTCTTTCTAAAGGACTTTTAACATTTCTTGCAGCAGGTCTGCTGCCGACAAATTGCCTCAATTTTTGCTTGTCTGAAAAAGTCTTTATTTCTCCTTCGCTTTTGGTGGATAATCTTGTAGGGTACAGGATCTCTGTACAGGGGTGTATTTTTCCCCCTCATTGTTTTAAATATTTCATTCTGCTCCCTTCTGGCTTGCATGGTTTTTGAGAAGTTAGTTGTAATGCTTATTATCTTTGTTCCTCTATGTGTTAAGGTTTTTGTCCCATTTCTTTCAGGATTTTCTTTTTCTTTTTTCTTTCTTTTTTTTTTTTTTGCCTTTTATTTTCTGTAACTAGTAAATGGTATGCCAGCATATAGATTTTGTTTTTGGGTTTTTTTTTGTCATTTATCATATTTGACTTTCTATGAGCTTTCTGGATCTGTCATTTTGTGTCCAAAATTAATAGGGTCATAATAATTCCAAATATTTCTTCTGTACTTTTCTCCCTTTCGTCTTCTGGTAATCCATTACATGGATGTTGTCCCACAGTCCTTAGATATTCTGGTATATTTGTTTTTTGTTGGTTTTCTGTTGTTTTTTTTTGTCCTTGTTTTCTCTGCCTTGCAGTTTTTAAAGATTTTATTGATATGTTCTGTAGCTCAGAAATTCTTTTCTGATTCATGTCCAGTCTACTATTAATTCTATCCAACAGCATTTTTCATTCCTGTTATAGTGGGGTTTTCTTAATGTTTATTTATTTTTCAGAGAGAGAGTACATGCTTATGTAAGCAGGGGAGGGGCAAAGAGAGAAGAAGAGAGGATCCTAATCAGGCTCTGTGCTGTCAGTGCGGGGCCCAAAATGGGGCTTGATTTCACAAACCTTGAGATCATGACCTGAACCGAAATAAAGAGTCAGATGCTTAACTGACTCAGCCACTGAGGAGCCCCTAGTGTTTTTTATCTGTAACACTGGGTGGGCATTTTTATCTGTAACATTTGGATCTTTCTTACGATTTCCATCTTTCTGTTTATAGTGCCCATCTGTTCTTATATGCTATCTGCTTATCCATTAGAGTCCATTACAGTCCTCCTTAACATTTTAATCATTATTTTAAATTCTTAGTCTAATAATTCTAATATTCCTGCCACATCTGGTTTGATGCTTGCTTTGTATTTTAAAAATATGATTTTTGCCTTTTGTTATGCCTTGTGATTCTTTTCTTGATAGTCAGAGATAATGTATCAAGTAAAAAGGAACAGCAGTAAATAGACCGTTAGTTATGTGGTGAGGTGTGGGAAGAGTGTAAGCAATCTGAAATGGCCCTTTGATCAGGTCTCAGGCTTTTAGTAATTGTAGGCCTTTGAGCTGATTTCACAAATGTTTCTTATTTTTATTCTCCCTGCTTAGCCATGGGACATTATGGCTAGAGTGTGTAGGCTGGAGTGTTGGGTATTTTCCTTCCCTACATGGAAAGCTAAAGCTAGTTGAAGTCAGGTTTCCCTTCCCCAAGTGAGTCCGATTCTAATAACACCCCAGCACATTAGGCTCTAAACAGTTTCACCTGAAAGCATGCCTTGTTAAGAATAGCATTCTCTGGTCTATCTTAAATGGTCCCTTTCTCCTCCAACTGCTGGAAACCCAGGGGTATTTTCCTGTGAGACTTACTATGGGAACCTGGTTGATCAGCTCAAGGTAAATCTCACAATATTGTGGGGGTCCCTCTAGACTGGGGCCCCTGGAATTTTTAACTCTTAGAGTGTTCACCACACTCCTCCAGTAAGGGTAGAAGAGACGACTTTTAAGTTCTTCACATGTCTGAGTTGAACTGAGTCTTCTATCTAAATAAAATTCTGCTTTTTTTTCTTTTCTTTTTTGTCTTTTGGCTGTGTGTTGTTATTTTATTTTTGCATATGTCTCATAGTATTTTTATGAAACTAGGTATCTTTTTTAGGACAGCAGAGACAGATAAATTGATTCTATACAAATGTATCTGTCTTTTCTTCTTCTAGGCCTTTGGTGTGGTAGTTTTGATTAATCTATACAGATGTTTTTCTGGTGTGTGGTAGTGGTGGCGGGCACTATAATTAACCTCAACATATGTCAGCCAACACATGTCTTGAGGCATAATTTGTGATTAAGTTGGGAGCATAAGAGTTTTCTCCCCATCTACTCCACTACCAGCTTTAGGTCTTCCTTTTACGTTACATTTCTATGGGGATTATCTACAAAAACAAGGGAACACTCCCCAGGGAAATACTGTAACTTTTTACCTGATACTTGCTACCCTGATGCTTAAGATCATTCTGATTAAACCACAGGCAGGCATTGTGTCCCAGCATCTCAGAATTTTGGACTTCCCAAGGAGCTGAACTTTTTCTTCTCTCTAGTACTAGGCCCAGAAATTATCCTATTGCTTCCCATGTAGTAGAGGATATTTTTCTGTTCTCTTTCTCCAGCAGCATTGAACTTACACCTGTACCATCAGAATATGGTTTTGTTGCCCTTTCCCAAAGATATAGACTTGTTTCCTAGGGGAGCTAAAGCAGAAGGGTGCTGGCCAATTTTGTGCCCCTCATGTAGCCTATGCTATTCTCCACTTCAAGGTGTGTACTATGATGGACACTTTCTCAGGACTCTGGCCAATACTCTGTATCTAGTGAATTATATTGTGAAAAAGTCATCAAGACTTTGCAAACTCTCCTTATGTGTGTAACATTCTAAAGGCTCCACATTTTCTCATAAAAATTCTGAGGACACTAGTGGAAAGCCATTAAAGCTGAGGATACAAGAACAAAAGACCACTATTAATAAGGAAAGGGTATGGATAAGTGCTGAGCCCAGAACCAGATATGAGAAGTAGAAAGAACAGGGCCAGAACACCTAATCCTTTGAGACTAAGAGATACATTGCCTGCATAAGACAGGTTTAATCAGACCGATATTCCTTGTCCCCACCATCTGGGTAGCAATATTGGGTAAAAAGGAACTATGGATACCTCTAGAAGGGCTCCGTTATCTCCATAGTCATCCATACTAGGACAATACTAATGGAAGATCCACTCCAAACCTCCAGCAGGTTATCTTATCTGACATCTTCATAGTCCAGCATAGCTCTGTCTGTTGCAAGTAATGTTCAAATCTCTGTGTATCCCTTCAGATGCCTGCCTCTCCATATCTCAAAGACTGATTAGTAGTCTTTCCAACTCAACTTTTTGATAGTTTCAAGTAAAATTGTGAACTTGTTGTTTTCCTGGCTCTTTGTTGTTGTTGTAAGATTGTGACACTCTTTCTAGGTCTTTGCACCTTTAAGTAGAAATGTGATATCCAGTAAGGCTTTTTAAAAAATTTATCTGGCTTCCTAAGATTTATTTTTGGTGAGTGGTTTACTATAAGTTGCTCCTTGATAGCCTGAACAGGAAATCATGTAACCTTTTCCCTCACTTATGTGATTTGTTGTAGACTCTTTCAACATTCACAATAATTTGTTTCTTCAGTTTTCAGGTGATGTCATCAATTTAAAAACATTTCTTCACCTTTGTCTCATTTGCAGGCTTAACCGTGATTCCTCATAAAAGCTTTGGGGTAACGTGAAGGTGTTTGCCTCTTTATGTATGTTATTTCTGACTCTATCTGTTTCGTCTCTCTCTCTCTCTCTCTCTCTCTCTATATATATATATATATATAAATATACATACCTTATTTTGTTTTGCAAATAAACTCTAGCTGCTGCTCCAAAATGCTGGTTTTATTATTTATGCAACAAATAGGTTAATGTGTGACTCTTGTAATGTTGCTTTAATATGAATCCAATTTCAATAATTCTTAAAAAAATTTTTTAATGTTTATTTATATTTGAGAGAGAGAAAGAGAGGGAGTGTGCAATGGGGAAAGGGGCAGAGAGAGACCTAGAGAGAATCTGAAGCAGGCTCCAGGCTCTGAACTGTCTGCACAAGAGCCTAATGTGGGGCTCGAACTCACAAGCTGTGAGATCATGACCTGAGCCAAAGCTGGTCACTTAAACAACTGAGCCCTCCAAGCACCCCTCAATAATTCTTATAACTTCATTCTGAGGGTCAGATAAGCATGTTTTCTTAGAAGACAGTTTCATGGAAAGCATAAAACTGAGGGTGTACCTTGTATGAATTTATCAGTGCTATAGACTGAATGTCTATGTAACCCCCCCCCAATTCATATACTGAAATTCTAATATCCAAGACAATGGTGTTTGGAGATGGGGCCTTTGGGGGAAAATTAGGTCATGAGGTTGGAGACTTTATCATGGGACTAATGCCCTTATAGGAAGAGATAGGAAAGAGCTGTTTCTCCCTTTCTCTCTCTGTCTCTCTGTCTCTCTCATGCTTCTTCGAAAACCATGAAAAGTGTGCTCACCAGACACTGGATCTACTGGCACCTTTTACTTGGACTTCCCAGGCTCCAAAACTGTGAGTAACACATTTTTACTATTTCAGCCCATAGCTTATATTATTTTCTTATAGTGGCCCAAACTAAGACAATTGGTATTGTATTTTGGATTATTATTTGCTCTGTATCAACTTTGGGCTTGCAGCAATCATGGTGTTGACAAAGTGAAGGGGGAAAAACATTTATGAGGCCACTTTGGAGGATAATTAAGTAAGAAGATTGTTCTCTTTGACTTAGGGTTATCTCATACACTCTTTTACAGCTTGTGAATTTAGAGATTCTTGAATTCCTTTGTTAGTCCAGCACTTATGTTTGTATTTCCATGTACACAAATTTCTTCCAATAAGAGATTATAAGAATGAGACAGGAATGATATTCAGAAAGTCTTTCTGTTTCCGTAAAGTTGGAGTGGATAAAGTTAGTATTATTATGTTTCACGTTCTTATGAAATATTCTAATGTCTGGGTAAATTTCTCAAATTCTGTGCAATTTGGGTCAATGTTCTATAGCAGTTTCTGAGACTTTTCTGCTTATCTCAACATTTCTGATTCCCTAAATCCACCAGCAGGCTGTGTCCATTAGAGTCAAGAAAAATCTTTCTCCTCCCTTCATTTTAACATATTGATAGATTTTAATTTAACTTATCTACGAGGTTGTCATACTTTATGTAAGATCTCCTTTGATTCTTCATGCCAGTTTGTCAGGTGGTGATTCCAAACTGCTACACTTGGCTTGCAATCTTTAAAATGTTACTTGAGTTTGAGTTCTATTTTAACTTTCCACCGTCATTCTTCATGAAAGCTTTAAATGAAATATTGACATTTCCCATATTCATTTAGAATATTATATGCACCCTCTGCAGTTCTTCACATTTTTGCATGAAATAATTTCAAACATAGGGATATATAATATTATAGATAATTCTTATCAGTTTGAGCTTTCCCTGACAAGCTATTAGTCTTTGGAATATTTTACCCAATGCTATGATGTACTGTCAGAGAGGAAGCAGAATTCATTGCCTCCAAATTCGTTTGAACAGTGATAGAACGTCATTATAGGCATTTATCATTTTTCACACGCTCAAAATTTTGGTAAATGAAGTGCATCTGGTCTTCTTTTGGGTCATCTAAACAATATAAGTGTGGGGCTCCTGGGTGGCTTAGTCGGTTAAGCGTCCAGCTTTCGCTTAGGTCATGATCTCACGGTTCGTGGGTTTGAGCCCCGCGTCAGGCTCTGTGCTGACTGCCAGCTCAGAGCCTGGAGCCTGTTTCAGTCTGTGACTCCCTCTCTCTCTGACCCTTCCCTGCTCACGCTGTCTCTCTCTCTCTCTCCTAGAAATAAATAAAACATTAAAAAAAAACAAAAATAAATAAATAAACAATATAAGTGTGAAGTATCATTTATCAGGCTTCATAATGAATTAATGTTTTGTTTATCTTTATGATCATTGTACCTGTCAAAAGCTTTACTAGCTTCAGTGCTTAAAATCTATGAAAATCTGAGGGTACTACTGTTGAGGGGTTAAGTATTGTTGAGGAGTTAATATGGGGTGTTATTGATGTAATATGCAACTCATTATTATTTAATTTATTATTTTTTTTTACTAAACTGGTCACCATTTAAATGAGAAAATAGATTAATTATTTTATAAAAAGTAAGTTGCATGTTTATAGGAGCATTTTAATGTTCTTACTTCTACATGGCCAGCTGCTGGGAGAGTACTTTATGTACATAAAGGGCTTACTAACTATTGTTGAAGTAAAAATTTGAATACATTTTTGAATTTGATTAATAGTATTTGAAAGATTACGTAAGTGATTATCCAAGATTTGGTTTCAGCTTTGATTTTTGATAAATCATTGTTTTTTGGGACCTCAGTTTCATTAGTAGGGTTAGAGTGTTGAATTTATTGGCTTTCAAGGTAGCTCTTAAAACAAAAATGTCAATTATTTCATTTATTTTAGATGTTCCTAGAAATATTTCTTCTAATCCTGTCTTCAATTTTTGCTTCTCAAATTAGTGACACCATGTTATTTTTCTTTTTACCTTATGGCATTGTGGATTAAAATAGAAACTTGGAAATTATCACTGTCAGGTTAACATACAAGTGAGCATAATTCTTCTAAACTGGTTATTGATTCTAGATTGTTTTCTTGTTTTGAGTGATTTTTCAAATAAGGGTGTAAGATATATGCTTTCATTTCACAATTTATAATTTCATCTCTGAATAAACTGCTCAGGCTATATAATATGGAATATATAATAGCTTAAGCAAGGATTGAAAGTAGTAACTCTTAATAAGTTGAGTATATTTAGGAATCTATAAAATTTTGCCTCCTATCCTTTGATAAAAATTTACAAATAAAATTCTAGAAGTTAAGATCAAAGAGATTGCCCTGTTTGAGGAGTAATGCTGGATATTGAGTAATTAAGTGATAATATGGTGCCATCTGGTTCTGATTCATTTACTTTTCATGAAAGAACAAAATGCAATGTTACATTGAAAGATATATATAATCATAAATTATGATTGTAGTTTTTTCTATAATATGAATTGGAAAAAAATATTATTTTGGGATTTCTAACATATTTCATTAAAGTAGATGGTAAGTTTAGGATTTAATCATGGAATGTATGCCACATGCAATTTAGAATTATTTTATATTTCAATTAGCTAATAAGCTTAGTGATATATATCATCTTAAAAGAAGTTATAGCAAAGCTGATCATTTCAATTTAATAACTAATTAAACTTAATATGAAAGACTTGGCTTAACTGCAAATGTTCTTTAATTTTATGAAAGATCATATGAAAGTATTAAATTATTTTGTCATTTGCTTTGGGACAAAAGTTATGAAATGAAAGAGACATTTTTTCCAGTCTAATAAACAAGTTTAGTAATTTAGAGCAATTTCAGTTGCCTTTTAAAGAGTTCTAAATATGAGGAAATTAATGAAGAAGTAATACTGACTTCATGCAATTTTTTTAGACCTGATTAAAGCTATTCATAATCATGTATTAGGATAAAATTTTACCTACTATATTCTGACTTTTTTTTTATAGATTCTGATAATATCCCTTGGCATGTATAATTTTTTTAAAATCAGAGGTTTAGAATAAATCGAATATACACTAAAAAAATCTATTTTTAAGTCCTTGTGTCTTTAATTTTCATTTAAAACAAATAGTTCTTTGTATTATATGGTTACTTGAGTTTAGAAAATTAAAATAACTGAGAAAAAATATAACATGAAAAATTTAAGATTTGTTACTAGTAAGCAAATATGAAAGTAAAATATAGACCCATTTCTAAAAACAATATATATTTTTACAACAATTTTTTCAATCCATAGATATATTTTATGCTCAGTGTCTATATACATAGACATTGTATACAGAGACAGATGGTACTGTTAACAATTATCTGTATGTACATAATTTACATTATCTTAAATGCTATTTTTTGCATTAATGAGTGGTTATATCAGTGTCCTGAAGAAGTATATGGAAATTTTATATTAACGAGTAAGACAGTATTAGAGTTTTACCTGCTATGTCACAGGTAATAATTCATTAGGGAAACTATATCTAGTATGTAACTATAACCATATGCTCTAGAGAAAGAAACATAGAATGTATAACAAAAAAACACAAAATATAAGGACACAATTATGATCAGATATACCAGTCATATAAATAAATGTGAATAGAACTAAAGCATGTATAAAATAAAAATTATTTTGTTACTCATTTGCCTGGATGGGTTACTCTTTTGTAATTGTCACAAAGACTTTTGTTACATTAAACTTAATGAAATATTCAAAACTATTATGTTCATTTTGAGTGGTTTAAAAATCATTCTTAAGAATAAATTTATATCTGAAATTAATGTTTTTTGATTTGGATTACATTTCAGAATTTTATTAAAACTCCTTTACCATAATTACCAGACATTAAATGAAAAAACCTAAAATCCTAACCTGTCATTAGAGGCTTCCTGTGTCATTACTTATATAACTTAAGATAAAAAAATAATAAATTTTGCCATTCCTTCTTTGACATGAAATTATTTCCTATCTACTACTTAGCTACAAATCATCAACATGTATTCAAAGCCCGCCATGCAAATAATGAGTCTACTGTTGTTTTATCACCGAGTAGATCTGCTGCAGGGTCCTATTATTTTGATTTGTGGATGATTTTAGACACCTAAATACTTCAACCCTCTCTTGTTCTCATAAACCTCACATTGTGTCTTCGGAAAATTGCATTACAAATCTATACAACAAAAGATAAAAGCAGCATCGGGAAAGAGTCAGAGAAGAAGGAAATTTATTTATGGAAATTTCCAATTAATGTGTTTCTTTCTTTGAGAAGTGACTATATTAGAGGCATTTCATATTCTAACAATACTATTATTTTTCATTTTTATTTAAATTCCACTTAGTTAACATACAGTGTAATATTAGTTTCAGGTGTAGAACTTAGTGCTTCGTCACTTACATATAACACTCAAGTGCCTTTCTTAACACCCATCACCTATTTCAGACCTTCCCCTGCCCACCTCCCCTCCAACAACCCTCAGTTTGTTCTCTATAGTTAAGACTTTGCTTTCTGATTTGCCCTTCCTATTTTTTTTTATCCCCTCCAACATATTCATCTGTTTTGTTTCATAAATTCTGCATATGAGTGAATCATATGGTATATGTCTTTCTCTAACAGTATTATTATCAAATGTGTATCATTCTCTTTGAAAAGAGAATTCCTGGCAATTGCTTTGTTTATCAGGAAATACATAGTACAAATAAGTTTTTCTACTTCTGCTTCTAGTTTGAATCTCTGGTGAACAGCTTACTCATTTCTAGAGTAAGCATGTGGCAGTAGTATGAATATCAGTGGAATAATTCTGACATTTGGTTGATAATATTTGCTTTAAAATATATTTACAAAAATTCTGCTTAGTTGATACATAGCTTTTCACAACCTTTGTAAATTTCAGTCACTCAATTTTCTCATACATAAAACTTACTGAAAAGTTTGCCAAATAAAGCCATTCTAAATAGGAAGAAAAATAAAGAACACTATAATGATCTGTTTCTTGTAGAGCTAAGATGAAGCAAAGAATCAAAGACAAGATAATAATCCTTATTTACCTACATTTATTTCATAGCAAATATTTTATGCAAATATACACAGCTAACATCATCATTTTCAACATGGTGGCTATATATTTTGGTAGATATTCCTTTCTTGGTCTTCTGGATTTCTATTTTCTATACTTAATTCTTAAGAACTAAGTATAATAGGTATTTTTCTTATCTGCAGTATAATTACCTATTCTTTTGTAAAAATATTGAAGTACATGGGAAACTTTTTCTGTCTTAGAGTGTTCTTTTACCAATTTACATTCGTCAAACACAGTATTGCATATTAATAGACAATCAAGTTCTACTTCAGGTACAAAGGTTAAAATATTTTAGAATTTAAGTTGTTTATAATGAGTTGCTATGTATTAAATTTTGTACAGGTTCTGCCTCAATTTAAAATGTAAAAACGTTTTGCATTTTAAAAAAGTAATGAATTATTTCTAACATTGACTACAGTTGTTATATTAACACATGTGAGTTATAATATCAATAAAGAGTAAATAAATTTTAACATTTATTCATTTTTTGAGAGACAGAGAGAGGCAGAATGCAAACCGGAGAGGGGCAGAAAAAGACAGAGACCCAGAATCTGAGGCTGGCTCCAGGCTCTGAGTGATCAGCATGGAGCCTGATGTAGGGCCGGAATTCATGAACTGCAAGATCATGACCTGAGCAAAGTCAGATGCTTAACTGACTGAGCCACCCAGGTGCCCTCATGTTCAATATTCTTACCACAATGAAAAATATATTTTCTGGGGTGCCTGGGTAGCTCAGTCAGTTAAGCATCTGACTTCAGCTCAGGTCATGATCTCACAGTTCATGGGTTCGAGCCCGGAGTCAGGCTCTGTGCAGACAGCTAGCTCAGAGCCTGGAGCCTGCTTCAGATTCTGTATCTCCCTCTCTCTCAGACCCTCCCCTGCTCATGCTGTCTCTCTCTCTCTCAGAAATAAATAAAAAATTAAAAAAATATATTTTCTTTAGGAAAAAATTATGTAATATTGGCATTGGTTTTGCAGCACACACGTACATATACATACATAAATTAAACCAATACCTGTCAGCATCGCCTTCTGATTATTAAAAATATGAAGTTAAATAGAAAAAAATATTGTTACCTATATACCTTGATGAAATAACAGTTTTAAAGTCTTAAAAATTATCTCTTTTCTCAAACACTGAAACCTAAACATTTAATATTATGTGAAATTATAAAGCAAAGTTATGAAAGGTTCTGCAAAATTTTATTTTCTAATATAGAGCCGATGTTTTGAGCTTTTCTTATTGAGTGTTATGATCACCATATTATCATTCCAGAGTTTAGAAATAATATCTCTCTTCATGAAGTTAGCTATAATAATCATTAACTGTACTTAGTCCAAGGTTATGGTTGTGGAATTATATTATTTTTCATTATTTTAAAATCTATATTACATCTATAAAATTCTCATTTTTGTGGAACTGATTTTAGACGAGATTGGGAGCGTTCAGGGTGGTATGGCCATAGACGTGGAACTGATTTCATATAGTTTCTCTTACTTTCCTAACAGACCAGTGATATAATATGGAATTTTAAGTCAGAATGTGTATTCACAGTCCATCTCTGCTCACTCCCCATACAACAGGTGTATCGAGTATCAGAATGGTAATACCAGGAATGGTCCAGATCCTAAAATATTGTTGGCCAAGAGAATAGCCATCTGCTTAAAAGTAAACTTTGGAACAGTTGTGGTGAGGATATTGGCCTAAGAAGTTCTATCACAAAAGCTATTTATCAGTGGTGACATTTGAAGGTAATGTGATAATGAACGGTTTGAAGATATGTCCCAGAGCAACTTTTAGAATGCTTTTTTATGGCCTCCTTGATGTTTCTTCCTAATGGGTCAATATGAAACCTTTCTCAAAAGTTACTTGTGACCCATGACCTGAACAATTTCAACTGAACTTTCCCTGTGAATTTTCCTTATTTTTGGCAGTAAAGAAAAAAATAGAAGACTCTTTGATCTTCTAGGCTCATTACACAGAAGAATTTGTTCTGTGTGTCAACTCTAATTTTGTTTTTACTTTCACTCTCTTTTTTTTTTTTTTTTGAATCTTCATGGTTCTGTTTAGATTTGAGGTTTGCTTTTGAATTGCTTACAAAAATATTTAAAAATATTCTAAAAGACAAATTTAGATGAAGTTTAAAGTTATCTTTAACTTTTAATTTTAATTAATATTTATCAGGGGCCGAGCATGACGATTTAAATCAAAGAAGGATACAACTAGTCATCTGTCTATTGCTTTAGCCTCAAAGCTAAAATATGGTTCCAAATTAATATCTTATGATGAGGATAAATGTCATAATGGAGTGAAAGGACGGGACAAGATCAGGACAATAGGGAAGAGGCTATTTACTATGTATACCTGAAGTGTCTCATTTAATTGTGCCGCCCTCTCTTAGTTTAGTGGTTTTGAATTTTTGTAGATCTGGAAAATGAGAATCTGAGAAGTTTTACTATTTGTGCAGACATTTATCCAGTTACTCTAAAATCTGATTCTTAGTCCCTGATTTTTTCCTCTATTTTTTCTTTTGTAAATATAATAAATTAAATGCAGTAATGAACTGTATACTGGAAACGCCTTCTTTTAGCTGTATGCACTTAAAGGTAGATAAATTTAGCTTCTCTTTCTTTTTCTTTGAAACCCAGGACAAATTTCTTAACCTCCTTATCTTTCTTGACTATAAAATGAAGTTGAGGATGATAGTGGTAACACAGCAGTAGTATTGGAATAAAATGCTATAAACCATTTAACTCACTTAGCATTAACTCATGATGGTTAGGGCTTAATTAGTGTTAGATATTAATAATATTCCTATTGGCTCCATTTATTATTATCATTATTATTACTATTAGAATTAACATTTGATAAACTGCACAAAAAATGACAGAAAATGTTCTGATATAAAGCTCCAGTGGCTTTGAATCGCTTTCTCTCAGCTTTATTATTTCATGCTTTCATAAGCTTCTTCCTCAGTTTATTCAATTGGCAGGTATCTATTAAAAACCAATTTTTTTCAGCAGTGTGCAGCACATTGTAGAAACCAGAAGAAAATTGAGATTCTCTTCCCTCAAAGGTTTTATTCTCCACTGAATGATAAATAAGAAAAGTAATACTCTTTCTGTGACATAAAGTAGTAACAGGGCTAATGTCTAAGCAGTACTAGGAGAGATCAAACCAAAGCTTTTAATTTAGGGTGAAGGGTTTGTGCAAAATCTCTGAGAAATGACCCAGAATTGAGCCAAAATGTGAGTCAACAAACACTGAATGAACAATAGTGATAAGGATTTTCTAAACAGAAGCATCAGAGTCCTTAAATTCTTCAAAATTATAAAAAACATTAGAAGTCCTGAAAAGAACAAATAAGCATGACAGATTATGTATGAAGCAAGTCAGAGGTGAGGCTGGGAAACTAAACCAAAGCCATTTAATGTTCAGAACATGTTAAAAAGTGCTCTTGGGATTAGCACTTGTGGAAGGGAAGAGAAAGAAGCAAGATTTGGTGGTTGAGCTATAGTGCATTCTCAATGAATGCCTCAGTCAACATCACAGGGACTTTCAGATTTAAGATAGCCCTTCAAAACGATTGTGAGTTGGGGTGCTTGGGTTGCTCAGTCAGTTAGGCATACGTAGAATTGGGCTCAGTACATGACCTTGCTTGGGTTCCTGAGGGCCCATTGTCTGGCTCTGTACTGCAGCTCAGAGACTGGAGCCTGCTTCAGATTCTGTGTCTCCCTCTCTCTCTGCCCTCCCCCATTTGCAGTCTGTCTGTCTGTCTGTCTGTCTCTATATCTCTGTCAAAAATAAATAAGCATCAAATAAACTTTTAAAAAAAGAAAAAAAATGTGAGTTAAGGAGAGGGGACGATGCCTTTATATTCCCTATATTGATCCGTTATTAGATGCAGGCTACCCTGGAGGGCATTGTGATCTTGCACATGATAATTTTCTTTAGCAGAGAATGGACAGCTAAGTTGTCTTCTGTCAGATCTCTAAGCAGCTGGCTAAATAAATCCTTCATTCCTGAAGGAAAATTTAGGTGGAGCACCACAGCATGTCTACAGTCATGCTAAGGCGTTATTGTCAGTCACCGTAAAGTTTTAATCAGGCAGTGATGGTATTTGAATTTTGTAATTTCTTACTGTTGTGTTCTGAGTTAGTGGGTGAGGACAATGCTTATTTCTTGCAGGGAACATTCAGGCTGCACTTTTTTGGTTACACATTTTTCACTACATATAAATCTGACTACCTGTAACTACCTATACTACTAAAGTAAACTACTTATATTACTGCTTACCTGTAAATATCCACACTACCAAAAAAAAAAAAAAAAAAGTCTATACCACCATTTAAGTTTCTTGCCTCTGTTACCACAATTGCCCCTGATCTATTTCTTATACTTCCACTTTTGCCTCTCTCAAATCCTTCTCCATTTTGGCAGCCAGATTAGACCTGTTATACCATAAACAATATAGTGCAGTGCTTTATCCTAATAGCTTCCTAGTCTACTTAGAATGAAATCCAAAGTCAGAGTATTAATCCATATTTGATGAAATTGAACAAATGTATATATCTTCTGAAAGAGATTTGTACATTTAATAGAAGATTCAGGAAATTTCCTGAAAGTGACTTAGGTAGGTGAGTCAATTGACCCCAATTCTTTTTAGGGTTAGCCTGTGGAACAGTATTTCAAAAGCTGTATTAAAACAATATCCAGAAGTTTAATACTCTTGGTGCTATATTTGGTCATTTTATGTAAAAATGAAGAGGGCATATTCTATCAATACTTATATGATTAGCATATCAATAAGATACATTTTATAGATTTTCCAATATCTTGTGAAAGTATAAAACAAGCTCATAGTCACATAATAAGTCACAATTTGCAATTTAGAAAAAATGTATTCCCATGAATATAAGTTGTATTTAGATTTTCTAAGTGACTCGAAATTTTATACATTATTAGTACTTAATATCTTTCTGAAACGTTGTTCAAGACTCCTTCTAAATAAACTCATTTCCTTCACAGTAAACCTAGGAGTTAAGTACTAAATTTATTCAGAATTAAGATTTCCCAGCTAATAAATGACAAAGGCAGGATTGAAATCCTATCTGTGATTGCCAGGCTCATGCCCTTGCTCTCTCTGTAAGTAATGGGACATTACAGCTCATATTTCAGAAGTGCAAAGAGTGGCTCATTGTACTGAACTTCTATTAAACATTGCTCTTTATTTCAATTTTTGCTTCAAACAGAAATTTCAGTAATAGTTGCTTTAGCTTCTGTATTTTCTTTGTATTACATTTTAGATTTTTTATAACTTAAAGTTTATAGAACTATTAAAACAGGAATATAAATGTCAATTTTACAACATCGAAGTGTAAGAAAGAATTAGATGCTATTTTATGCTATTGCTTCACTTATTTGTATTGAGGACACAGGATTGACTATGCCTAGTGATGTGAGAATATGGAATTTTATCATTATGAATATAGTCAAGGATTTCCATTGAAATGACTTTTGTTAAAAAATGAACATTTTCAGGGTAGTATTGGTTTACGTCAAATAATATTTTTAGGAATATTTTTGAATGTAGTTAAATTCAAAATTGGTAATCTTTAAGAATGTCATCTTGTATTTTATAATTAAATAATAAATAACACTTGTTTCAGTTCAAATTTACAATATACTAATTTTTACAAAGTTTTCTTTTAGGCAATAAAACTACTATTACACACTCCCAGTGTTATTTTTTTTGGAAACTGATGAAATCCAAATATTATTTCTGGTTAAAATACATAAGATTGGAAGGAGAAAAATAAGATGTCTGTTTAACAACTTGACTTACAAAATATATTCACCTTTTATTCTTTTTAATTAATCCAACAACTAGATAATGAATGTGGTTTACCTCCTTTTTGAATTAAAGAAATAAAAATTCAGAGGGATTAAGAAATTTAATTTTAGAAATGAGAGAGATTAAAAATTTAACTATGAAATGCAACCAACTTAATTTAAACAATGCAATTAATACATCTGAAGCTCAAGGATTGATTTCATTTTAAAGAGTCAACCTTTGGAACGGGTTAAATATATATTTGAGCCCTGTTCCTGCTGTTTACTAGCGGTGTGAGCCTGGGCAATTATTTAAACTTCTTTAACCTCGACTTCACTATTTATAAAATGAGGATAACATCTAGAACGACAATTCTTATGAAGGGTAGAGAATCGTACTTTATGTACAGTTAGTATATTTAGATAATAAGGTCATGTAACTCCTAACTGAGTAAAAGGTGGGTAAAACCTGAAGGATTTAGAATTGAGGCCCAAAGATTGTTTCACTAAGTATTTTTGGAGATATTTAATTCTCAAACTAATTTCTCCTTTTACAATAGCCATTGAAAACAGATTTAGACACGTATGTTCGAATTAATCCAAAAACAGTATTAATCACAGAAATTAAGGACCATACAATATCCAGTAATATAGTTAAAGGACTTCTCATCTGAGGATATCATGAGAAGTTCTTTACATCTTTGTATAAATCCTACTTTTTATTTCAAGTTTCTCAGTGCCTCTCTAGGAAAATTCTTCAATATAATTTAGCTGAGGTTCTTATAAGCATATTGTACATGTAAACATACATGGCAATTTTTATCTCATGCCTCTATAAGAAAGGACACTAACATGTATTTCAGCTTATTAAAGTAAATTGTTCTCCCACATGTCTGTCTTTACTGTAGCATACCCCATCTCACTGTCATTGATACGCTACAGTTTAGTCAGAGTGACAGCAAAAACTTAAAGAAACAAACAAAAACTTTTCTTTATCATAAAGTAAGACCAGAATTAAAATTTCAGCAAATTACTTACTTTTCCTCAACTTTGAAGCCTGAGTTTTCCACTTCTGGTTTTTCCTATATTTAGATTATAATTCAACAACAATTTTCTTGTCATATTCACTGTCATACAGAAAATTAAAATTGTTCCTACCTTCTTAAAGTATTCAAATCCTTAGTGACAGCCTCTTGTGTGAGTAATCCTGGCAATCAGTTTCCTAACACTCCTCTCTTTTGGTTTGTTCAGCATACTGAGTGCAGCTGAAAAAGGAAACATTTTTTTCTAAAATTTTAAATGTTTTCCTATTAATTATTCTTTACTCCTA
Organism: Hyaena hyaena; assembly: GCF_003009895.1. Taxonomy (NCBI): domain Eukaryota; kingdom Metazoa; phylum Chordata; class Mammalia; order Carnivora; family Hyaenidae; genus Hyaena; species Hyaena hyaena. The sequence continues at coordinate 1,666,512 of NW_024080880.1, read as the reverse complement.
GATATAGTGTCCCAAAAAGATGCCCATTACATTGACTTAAAACATCCAAATTTATTACATATTTATAAAAGAAAAAGTATGAAGTTGGATTCTGAAAAATGTAATGCTTCTCAGTACTTAAATGATTTCCCCTGAAGCCTGCAATACCATTTTTAGAATTGGTGTTTCTTTCAAATTTGTCAGCTATTAAAGTGTAGGACTTCTTAGTTTATTAGTAATACAAATGTTATGACTGAATTAAAAAAGCTTCCCTAATCACTGAAAGGTCTTTGAAAGCTTCAAAGTAATTATATCTTGTAATTATCAGAAAGTAAAGTTCCCCAATCATTCCAACAGTCAGGCATTTACTGGTTCTGAGCCTGCAGCTATGTGTGGATAAGATTAGCTGCTAATTATAGGGAGGGGAAATAATTAAGGTGAAATAAATTTTTCTTTTCAACTTGCATGATATTTTTAATAAGGATGTTTTCTACCCTTATGAAAGCATTACTAGAAGCCTAGAGGATGAAATGTGATTGCACTTCAGGAAGCAATGACAGGGAAGGTAAAGGACGGTATTTTAAATGTTAAAAGACAAACATGGTGAATAGTTACGTTCTAATGAATAGTTTAGTTTTATTAAGCCAACTTCTTTACTAAGCAAATTGAATTAAGAAGGTGCATAGATTGACAAATAAATGCTAGTATTTAATGAACTAATAATTATTGCCATGGTGTCTGAAAGACTGACTTATGTAGTCTACTTTGTTTTAAATCATATACTTTTAAACTACTTTAGAAGGAAATCAGTGATATACCAAACAAGTGATCTAGAGTTCTCTGGAGCACATTTTAAAATATACAGATCTAGATTTCATACACTTACATGCTTTATAGATCAAGTAATCAAACTAATAATCCATGCAATAATAATTTCCTCAAATTTCCACCTATATTTTTTGGTGTCATTTAAAAATTTCAGGTTATGTTCTTTATAGGAAACTTACTCAAATATTTCATCTTTTGACTACTTTTTACATTACCAAGTGTTTGAAAATAATGTTATCACTAATCTTATCTAAGAATATTAAATTAATATTTTATATATAGTAATTATATCACGTAAGTAAATTTGTATTTTATAACTTTAACAAAGTTAGGAATTCAGAGTGGTTTCTAAAGACCATGAGGTGTGGTCAGATTCTGCCATCTGTTTCTTCTCCTAAAGGTGTCTCACTGCTAAATGTCACTACAGTTAGAGGTCATTGAAAATAGCGTCCAGGATTTGGGTGAATGTGTCAGATATTTAGATATATTCAAATAACACGATAAAAAAATTATGTTTTCTTTTTAAATACTATTATTTGTTTCCAACAGACTCAAAAGTGATGAATTTCATATAAAAGGTAGAATTTAAAATTTTTAACTTGGCAGACACAATTATTGTTTCCAGTCCATTCCATTTGCTCAGACTTCTACAGAATATTTCTTCATGGTCTGCTGCAGAATTAGGAGTGATTTTAAAATATACTCAATAATTTATCAGTGTCTTTTTGCCAATAAGAGAAAATATGTTGGAAAAGAAGAAAATAGTTGGCTATCAACCTATTTAGAACTCAATTCCATCTTTTAAAGATATTATCTTGCTATCTTCAACATTAAGAAATTGTGACATTTCAGGCCTGAGAGTTCAGGCAAATGAGGATATATGAAAGTATCATTGAGATTTTGCCACTCAAGCAACATTTAAACTCATAGAAATGAGTTTTAGTGACACTATCCATGTCATGAAGAGATTGCTCTATCTCATTCTTCAAATTCAAATCTCATTGAATTTCTAAGAAAATTACTGGAAAAAAAGCAGTTAGTAGCAAAAAATATACCCATAGACCATATTTTTGCTCAGAAGGCTGAAAAAATGTATACTCAGTGACCAAGAATTAAATCCATTTACAGCATTGGTTTTTATTCCCCAAGACTTATGAAGAAGGAGGATGCACTATGATTTATTTTTCTCTGAAAATAAGACAAGGTATTATTGGAATGCACATAAAATCTTATTTCATTGTATTCCAATGACTTTCCTTGTAGCACACACAAGTCAAAGCATCATCAAAACTGATACTAGTGCATTTCCCAGTTTATATCATGACCTATAGCATAATCATTAACTAAATAAAAACATAAATTTTGCTGTTGTATAAATTATTAGTGAAGATAAGAAATAGTCTTGCTCTTCTCTCACATAAATGTATTTAGTGCATGCAATGAGCATTGTTTCAATGTGGTACATTAAACACTTCCTAAAATGTACAGCAAGGGATGTCAATTATTATGATCATAATGGCTCTAATGTTTTATGGAGCAGTGATATACATGTGGAATGGTCTTTCCAGATGGAAGTATAGGTAAAATACCTTACAATATGATCACCACTAAATTCACAGTGATTTCATAATTTTATATAAAATTGTGATTTCCTGTTTATACTGTGAAGGCCCCATTAGTGTTGAAAGAAGCATTTATATTTTTGTTCTCTTCTCAATCTTGATCTACAAAACTTATCTACTTCATAGTTTAAAGCATTACTTTGAAGTTGTATAAGGACTCCATTGGTTACTCTGAGAAATCAGTATTATTTTTAGAAAATAAATGAAAACTCTTATGGTTTCATGCTACTTTGTGTCAGTACCATCTAGGATTGGAGTTTTTTTGGGTTTTTTGTTTTTTGTTTTTTTGTTATTGTTTTTATTTTTTCAGTTTGCAATGCTGTGACATCATTCTCAGTTACATTTTGTGTTTCCACTTAATTCCTAAGTGCTTTTTCAGTTCATGGATCACTTTTCAGACACTCATACACTTTTATAGATTGAATCTCTCCAGTAGCAGAATAATTGTGCCAATTATCCTCTACCCCCACTGCAGATCCATTACCAGCCTTTCCCTGTTCTGATTTCTGCCCCTTTGAGATGAATCACCTGAACCATCTGTTGTGAGGAGGATACCGGTGGGGTTTAGCCACTGGAAGGCAGCACACGGAGATTAAAGAGGAGGAAGAGAAAGAAATCAGTGTATTTCTTTCTGCTTTCCTTGCAGGATCTGGGTTCCTCCATACCTCAGATCTGGGCTGATGGACACTTCCATTTTCACATGGCCCCAGTAGCACAATTTCCATGCTATTCACCTACTTTTTGACATCATCAGTACTTAAGTGTCTTATCTTTATCTGTTCTTTAAGGATGTCCAACTTATTTTTTAAATGTACAAATATATATATTTTATGTTAACACTCATACTTAACATTCAAGAGAACTGGTATTCTGGGCAAATAAGGCATTTTTGGCAAGGTCCTTGGTGCCTTGCTCACCCCACATTGCTTTGTACATTCATTCTCTCTCTGCCTTTCTCTCTCTCTCTCTCTCTCTCTGCCTCTCAGCCCACACATGGGTTCTTCTTCTGTCCCAACTGATTTCCTCTGTCCCATATGCACTATTCATTATCTTTCTTTGAAAACCAGGTCAGAGCTTCAGCAACCCAGTGACATCCACCCCATATAAGTTGTTTCTACTAAATGGTTGTGTTACCTTGCTCTTTGTCCCTCAGTAAACAGCAAACTCTTTGAGGACAGCCCAGGAGGGAGCTTACTTATTGAGGTTTACTCCCTGGGAGATTACCTTGCATAGGTTAGGGCTCATTGTCTGAAGATGGGGAGAAGGGCAAAGAAGATGCAAATGACTGCAAACTCTTATACCTCTGATACTCACTGCAGAGCTTAGCATGGTGGCAATCACCAGATATTCCTTGGAGACAGCTTTCTTTGGTTGGGAGGAACATGGGACCACACATGTATCAGCTCACTATCAAAAATGTGGGGGAAGCTGTAAGGCCAGCGAGGACCCTGACTCAGAGGAGGAAGGAGGCTACTGGCTGCATTCTCTCCTCTCTGTGTATCCTGACTGATGTGGAAGATTGGAATGGTGTGGAGAATACCCACATCTAAAGATATTCAGCCTATCTAAAGATAGCTGTGGTACAGAGGAGTATGTGCCAATGGAATGTGTGACTTCATGCTTCTCCCCATCCCAAACATAATGAGGATTCAAAGACCTATACTTTTGACTTCTCTGTTCTATCAGCAAGTTCACACCAGCAATCTGTTCTCTCAGACAGAAGGAAATGTGACTTGTTCTTGAATCTGTCTTGATGGCCATTAGTATATCTTCCTTTGGAAAGCTTCTGTTCAAGTTTTTGCTCATTTTAAAACTGGGATGTTCATCTCTTTACTGTTGATTTGTAAGTACTTTGTATATTCTGGGTTCAAGTTCATTGTCAGTTATTTGTGCTACACATTTTTTTTCCCATCCTGAACAGGCTCATCTTTTTTTTTTTTTTTTTTGGCAGTGTTATTGAGCAGAAATTTTTAATTTTATAGTGTCTTAAGTTATCTATTTTGGCTGTAATGATTAGTGGTTATTGGGATCTACACGAGGAATCTTTGCCTATCACAATTTCTTAAAGACAGAGTCCTTTATTTTCCTCCAGAAGCATATGGTTTTGGATATTATATCTAGGTCTATAATTCAACACAAATTTTTATTTGTATTTGTAGGGTGAGGTGGAAGTTGAGGTTCATTTTTTCAATATGCATATCTGCTTTTCAGTAATCATTTGTTAAAAACACTTTTCTTTCCCCATTGGACTGACTTGGCACCTTGGTCAAATATCATTCAACCATATATGAGTGGTCTATTTCTGGAGTCACTAACCTTTAATTTTTGAGCAACACACTCACCTGGAGAGTGGGCCTTTCAAGACTTCCTCACTTTCAGTCTCTATTTATTTTATTTATCATTTATTTTTTTTCCAGGATTCTTAGTGTAATCTTAATCTCCTTCACTTTTTTTTATCCATTTCCCACTCACCTCCCCTCTAGTAACTATCAGTTTGTTCTCTCAAGTTAAGAGTCTATTCTCTGGCTTGTCTTTTTTTGTTGTTGTTGTTGATTTGTTTTGTTTCTTAATTTCCACATCTGAGTGAAATAATATGATATTTATCTTTCTCTGATTGACTTATTTCACTTAGCATAATACTCTCTAGATCCATCCATATTGTTGCAAATGGCAAGAATTCCTTCTTTTTAATGGCTGAGTATTATTGCAGTGTGTGTGTGTGTGTGTGTGTTTGTGTGTGTGTGTGTGTGAAAATGTGAATATTTTCCATTCACCTATTGATGGACACTTGAGGTGCATTCTCTATATTCTTTGAATAAATACCCAGTAGTGGAATTATTGGATCATATGAAGAAACTTCTGGCAGGTGGGAAGTGATATCTCATTGTTTTGATTTGGATTTCCCTGATGAGTGATGTTGAGCACCTTAACATGTGTCTTTTGGCCATCCATATGTCTTCTCTGGAAAAAAGTCTGTTCATATCTTCTGCCCATTTTTCAATTGTATTATTTGCAGTAGTTTTGTTCTTGAGTTGTATAAGTTGTTTATATATTTTTGATACTAGCCCTTTATCAGATATGTCATTTGCAAATATCTTGCCCTATTCAGTAGGTTGTCTTTTAATTTTGTTTTAATTTTGTTAGTTTCCTTTGTTGTGCAGAAGATTTTTATTTTGATGTAGTCCCAAAGGTTTACTTTTGTTTCTGTTTCCCTTGCTTCAGAAGACATATTTAGAAAAACGTTGCTACAGCTAATGTCAAAAATGTTACAGTGTGTGCTCTCTAGAAGGATTTTTATGGTTTCAGGTTTCACATTTAGGTCCTTCATCCATTTTGAGTTTATTTTTGTGTATGGTTTAAGAAAGTGGTCCATTTTCTTTTTATTTTGCATATAGTTGTCCAATTTTCCTAACATCATTTGTTGAAGAGACTGTCCCTTCCTTCCTTCCTTCCTTCCTACCTTCCTTCCTTCCTTCCTACCTTCCTTCCTTCCTTCCGTCCTTCCTTCCTTCCTTCCTTCCTCTCTCTCTCTCTTTCTCTCTCTCTTTCTCTCTCTCTCTCTTTCTTTCTTTCTTTCTTTCTTTCTTTCTTTCTTTCTTTCTTTCTTTCTTTCTTTCTTTNCCTCCCCTCCCCCTCTTCTCCTCTCCCCCCTCCCCCCTCCTCTCCTCTCTTTTCCTCCCATCTCCTCTCCTCTTTCTTAGGCTTCACACCCAGTTTGGAGCCCACTGTGGGGCCTGAACCCATGACCCCTGAGACCAAGATCCAAGCTGAGATTAGGAGTCAGATGCTCAACTGACTGAACCATCCAGGTGCCCGAGACTGTTTTTTTCCCATTGGGTATTTTTGCCTGCTTTGTCAAAGGTTAGTTAACTATATAATTGTGGGGTTTTTTTCTGGCTTTTCTGTCCTGTTCCATTGATCTATGTGTCTATTTTTGTGCCAATACAATACTGTTTTGATTACAATAGCTTTGTCGTATATCTTGAAATCTGGGATTGTGATACCTTCAGGGTTTTTTTCTTTTTTTCTTTTTTCTTTTTCTTTTTTTTTTTTTCTGTTTCACGATTGCTTTGGCTATTAGGGGTCTTTTGTGGTTCCAAACAAACTTTTGGGTTATTTGTTCTGGTTTTGTGAAAAATGCTGATGGTGTTTTGATAGTGATTGCTTTACATCTGTAGATTGCTTTCGATAGTATGGACATTTTAACAATATTTGTTCTACCATTCCATGAACATGAAATATCTTCCCATTTGTTTGTGTCATATTCAGTTTCCTTCATCAGTTTTTTATAGATCGAGTATAGGTCTTTCACTTTCTTGGCTAAGTTTATTCCTAGGTTTATTATTTTTGGTGCAATTGTTAATGGAACTGTTTTCTTAATTTCTCTTTCTGCTATTTCATAATTAGTGAATAGAAATGAAGTGGGTTTCTGTATATTGATTTTGTATCTTGTGGTCTTACTGAATTCATTTATCAGTTCTAGTAGTTTTTGGTGGAGACCTTAGGCTTTCCTATATATAGTATGATGTCATCTGCAAATAGTGAAAGTTTTATTTCTTCCTTACCAATTTGGATGCCTTTTATTTCTTTTTGTTGTCTGATTGCTGAGACTAGGACTTCCAGTACTATGTTGAATATAAGTGGTTAGAGTGGACATCCTTGTCTTGTTCCTGACCTTAGGGGAAGGCTCCCATTTTTTCCACATTGAGTATGATGATGCTGTGGGTTTTTCATATATGGCCTTTATTATATTGTTGTATCTTTGTAAACCTACTTTATTTAGAATTTTTTTTTTCATGAATGGACATTGTACATTGTCAATAGCTTCTTCTGTATCTATTGATATGATCATGTGGTTTTTATTCTTTCTTTTATTGATGTGATATATCACATTGATTGATTTGCAAATATTGAAGGGCACTTGATCATGATGAATGATGTATTTTTCATATGTTATTGGATTCAGTTTGCTAATATTTTGTTAAGGATTTTTGCATCTATGCTCATCAGAAACATTGGCATGTAGGTTTCTATTTTTTTGTAGTATCTTTATCTGGTTTTGATTTGGGGTGATACTGGCCTCATAGAATGAATTTGCAAGTTTTGCTTCTATTTTTTGGAATAGTTTGAGTAGAATAGGTGTAAGTCTTCTTTAAATGTTTGGCAGAATTCACATGTGAAGCCATCTGGTCCTGGACTTTTGTTTGTTGGGAGTTTTTTTTATTACTGTTTCAGCTTCATTGCTGGTGACCAGTGTGTTCAAGTTTTCCATTTCTTTCTGACACAGATTTGGAAGGTTCTATGTTTCTAGGAATTTATCCATTTTTTTCTAGGTTGCCCAGTTGTTGGCATATAATTTTTTCATAGTATTCTCTAATCATCCCTTGTATTTCTGTTGTGTCAGTTGTTATTTCCCTTTTATTTATGATTTTGTATATTTGAATCTCTTTTTGTTGATGAGTCTTGCTATAGGTTTATCAATTTTGTGGATCTTTTCAAAGAACCATCTTCTGGTTTTATTGATCTGTTCTTTGAGTTTTTCTTCATTTGTTTATTTCCTTTAGTTTCTATTTAATTTATTTCTATTCTAATTTTTATTATTTCCCTCTTCTACTGGTTTGGAGTTTTATTTGTTCTTTTCCTAGCTCCTTTAGATATAAAGTGTATTTGTTTATTTGTGATTATTCTTGCTTTTTGAGGCAGACCTGTATTGCTATGCACTTACCTCTTATAACAGTTATTACTGCATCCCAAAGATTTTTGACTATTGTGTCTTAATTTTCATTCAGGTCCATGTGTTTTCTTTATTTCCTCTTTAATTTCTTGGTTGATCCAGTCATGTTAATTGACTTTCATGTATTTCATGTATTACATTCCTTCCAGATTTTTTCTTGTGATTGACTTCTAGTTTCATAGTATTTAGGTTGGAAAAGATGGATAGTATGATTTCAGTCTCTTTGAAATTTTTTTGCATTAAAATTTTTTTAATGTTTATTTTTTGGAGACATAGAATATGAGTCATGAAGGTTAGAAAGAGAGGGAGACACAGAATCCAAAGCAGGCTCCAGGCTCTGAACCATGAGATCATGACCTGAGCTGAAGTCAGATGCTTAACTGACTGAGCCACTCAGGCACCCCATTAAATTTGTTGATACTTGTTTTGTTGCTAACATGTTATCTATTTTGGAAAATGTTCCATGTGCACTTGAGAGCTTGTTTGGAGGTTCTCCCAGGGGAGCACAGCCACTTGTATACCCTTGACCAAAGAACCATCCTCCTCTAATGGGGAAGGTCGTCCTCTTCGACCAAGCATGCAAATTCAGGAGGCATGCGCATGGAATGGTGAGGGAGGAAGGAGACACCCGCCTAGCTGGCCAGATCAGCTGACACAACCCTGGTGATCAATGGGGTGACAGATGTTGCAGACAGATCACCCTCACATTCATGCACTAGAAAAGAATGTGCATTCTGATGGTTTGGAGTGGAATGTTCTGAACGAATTTTTGTTGACTACAAAGCTAATATACAAAATTCACTTACTTTCCCATATGCTACAATGAAGAAATGGAATTTGAAGTGAAAGACACAAAATTATTTACATTAGCACCCAAATAAATGAAATACTTAGGCATAAACCTAATAAAATAAATGCACAAGATCTATATGAAGAAAACTATAAAATTCTGATTAATGAAATGAAAAAACAAGGTAAACAAATATTCCTCGATGATACATAGAAAGACTAAACATTGTCAAGATGTTCATTTTTTCCAACATGATCTATAGAATCAATGCATTCCCAGTAAAAATTCCAAAAATGTATTTTATAGATATGAGAAACTGATATTAAAATATATATGGAAAGACCAAAAAAAAAAAAAAAAAAAAGAACAAGAATAACAGAATAGCTAATACAGTATTGAAGGAGAAACCAGTTGGAGGAATGATACTACCAAGCTGAAGTAACCAAGGAATTTTGATATTGGTGAAAGAAAAAAAAAATTAAAAAAAAAAAAAAAAAAAAAAAAAAAACCAGAATAACAGAATAGCTAATACAGTATTGAAGGAGAAACCAGTTGGAGGAATGATACTACCAAGCTGAAGTAACCAAGGAATTTTGATATTGGTGAAAGAATAGACAAATTAATCAGTGGAGCAGAATGGAAAATCTGAGGGGCCAGTGGGTATGTGAGAACTCTGTACTTCCTTCTCAATTTTGCTATGAATCTAAAACTGCTCTAAAAAGTAAAGTCATTTTAAAAACAATTCAAAGTATAAAAAAATAGGATTTATTGCCTGGGTACCATTTTTTAAAAACCAACATATATATCTTAAATAAACATAAATTTAGTGATTATTTTTATAAAGATAATCTTTACCTTATTGTTCAATATAATTCTTTCTTTTAAATAAACCAACATAGGGTTACAAGTAAATGGCATACCCAGTGTTATCCATCGCTTTACAGTGAGAATGCTTGATATTTCCACATTGTAGTGGACTGAACTCTAGCTCCAAAATAATGTATGTCTAAATTCTAACACTGTGTATGCATGTAACAGTGGTAGGATGATCGGTGCTCCTACAGCCTTATTCATCTTAGAAAGCTGAAAGAGTAGGTCTTAGGAACTACTGTTCACATTCCATATGTTCTAGAAAGTTATCATTTAAATGTGTTCATCTTTCTGTCCAGTTCCAGCTAAAGATTCCTTAAGAGCACACTTCTCAACATTACAGCTTCATATTCCAAAGTCCTAGAGAGAGAACTTGTGGGAATATTGGTTATCTCAAGAAAGAATCTTTGGGGTTGTGACCACAATAGATATCATCAATATGCAAGGATTTTATCCCTGAAGTTAGTAATTTTGTAGTCTTACTTCATCCAAATGCATTATAAAATTTATAAATAATAATGTAGCAGGTTTTTGCCTCAAGAAGTCTCTCAGTCTACTTCTATTGATATATATGAATTTTCTCTATAAAGTTGATCTTATATGTTATTAAAATTTCTGGGAAATTTTGAGATAAAAGATAAAATTGATATAAAAAGCAATCTTTGCAAAGAGATCTGATTATGTCTTTTACATCTATGCTCCGAGAGACTGAGGAATCTCTCCAGAACACCTCATCTAAAAATTAAACCAATGTCTTTTTTTTCTTTTTCTATTATGGCTATTTACTTATTTTGAAAGCAAGAGAGTGAGCATGGGTGGGGGGATGGAGGCTCAGACAGAGAGGTAGAGAGAGAATCCCAACCAGGCTTCATGTTTTCAGTACAGAGCCTGATGCAGAGCTCAGTCTCACAAGCTGTAAGATCATTACCTGAGCCAAAATCAAGTTAGACACCTAACCAACTGAGCCATCCAAGCACCCCAAGCTGGCGTCTTTCTTAACTGGGATTATTCCTTTAATATGGACTACAGGAGTAATCCCTAGAATCGCTACACATATGGTATACTTTCACACTTCAAATGCTGGATTTTGAAATCTCATTATCATTTACTAGTTGCTGGCATTTATTTTAAGCATCATGTTTTGTTATCTTCTTTTATAAAGCCTTTTTGTCTATTTCAAAATCTTTCACATGAAAATCTTTTTACTTTGTAATTTCTGCTTTTATTTCTCTCAGTTGCTTTTTGGATGCTTTCCTTTTTTCTTAGGATAGAGAATTTCTTGGTAATTAGTTTTCATTATTTCTTTAAATGGCCCTCTGTGGGATTTTTCATTCTCCTTTTATTGCTTTAGTTTGTTTGTTTTTTAATAAGGTAGACTGCTTTCTCTTACTTAGAATTTTCTTGACCTCTTTCAAAAAAATAACAATAACTAAAAGCAGAGGAATAAAAGCACACAGAATTTGGGTTTAAAATAAACTGTGTGTGTATGTGTGTCCACACATACATGCATATGATGCATAATTCTGTGTTTTTCTTTCAAGATAGGCATTGGTATTTTATTTGGTAGATTTTCTTTTCACATTGACTAGACATAATAGTAATACATACTAATAAAGAACAAAATGAATAAAAATATAAGAAATAAACGCTAGAAAATAAAATTAACTCTACCTTTTGAGTATTATTTCTAGTTGAATGGCTTTATAACCTGGAAGACTAAAGGTTTGAAATAAAGCTGTTGTTGGACCCTAGATAGACTTCCTACAGCCTCTATCTATGATAGATTAGTCTCAGGAAAAGAAGCTAGGCATCTGCAGAACTTTTCACAGGGCAAGTTATCCTTTGTGCTTGCTGCATAGAAGCTAGGGAGAGAAAAAGAAACCCACTTTTTGTGAGCTCCTCAGTATCAGAGAAAAATTTTAAAAATGTGTGCATATGTGTGTGCTTGTGTACATGCATGTATTTGTGTCATTCTGTGAAAAAAACTGAGCATTATTTTGGTGTATTTCTATGGACCAGAATTAGAACCAGTATGTAGATTTAAAAGTTGAATTAGTTACAATAAATTATTTTTTTAAATATTAACTTGGGGTTGACTGACCCAATCTTGCTTAAAGCTGAATCTGAATAACCATTGCTCTGCCATAAAATACAAAGAAAACTTGAAATTTGTGGCTTCTAGCATATTCCAACTCAGAAAATTATAAAAGCAAATAAAAATGATTTAGATAATAATAAATGAGAAAATTACTTTGGAGCAAACTTTATTTATCAAAAACAAGCATATAAAGTATTGTTTCCCACTCTAATTTTCACCTCAGCAAATTTACTGCTGGCTTTATAATTTTTTTTCAGTATTATAGTTACTTGGCAAGTATAAGATATGATTATAACATGTTTACTATGATCTTTACATTTTATTATACAAAATCATATTACATGAAATTCTGAGAAGAATTAACATGATAACTTGTCGGTACCTATGCTATGTCAGGAATTAGTAAAATGGGAATAAAATAACTGCTGATTGGGTTAGAGCTAACGTAAAAAGATATGGAAACAACGTGTTTCAACAAGATAAAACTTATTCACAATTTGGTTAGTGTCAATGAATATATAATACCTTCACGGAATTTTGAAATTAAACCCAAATACTTAACTATATGTACTGTGGATTAAAAATATCTATATCAATATATAATGTGAAACTTAAAGTGAAGTAATTAAGTATTTGACAAACATCTATAGCATATGATAATATTCTTATTATATGCATAATCTTTATAATTTAGAAGTATAAAAGTCATCAAAGCTTTTTTTAACACAATTTTTAAAATGTGCTTTTTTTAAGTTTATTTTTGAAAGAGACAGAGACAGGGCAAGACGGGGAGGGAGAGAGTGAGGGACATGGAGAGAATTCCAAGCAGACTCTGCATCACCAGCGAGCACAGAGGCCCATGCAGGGCTCAAACCCACAAAACTGAGATCATGACCTGGGCCATAACCAAGAGGCTTAACTGACAGAGCCACCCAGGTGCTACTTGACACAAGTCTTGGTATCAGATTCTTAATAGTTGCATTTTAAAGGTAAGGGAAATTAAAGTGAAAAAAATTTTCCATAGAATGTACTTATTTTGAGATAACAAATCTTTTCCTTTTACTAAAAAGTGTCACTGCCTTATTTCTTAGGGAACTTTTAGATTCCATGGGGATATAAAATAAACTAGGAAATGGTTCCTGGCCTTAAGGGGTCTATAATACAACTTGGAAAACAGATATGTACATATAACACCACAAGCAAATGGTTTTACCTTAGGCATTATAACATAGGTATGAAGTAAAAGATCAACTTGCAAAGATATGATGAAGATAGCCTTTTTTTTTTTTAATCAGTCAAAAGGAACAATGTAGTTAGTGGTGAAAAACCCATATCTGAAATATTGTTTAGAATTTTTTTTTTTTTTTTTGAAAGAGAGAGTGGGAGGGAAAGAAGGAGAGACGATCTTAAGCAGACTGCTCAGGCAGCATGGAGCCAGATGACGCAGTACTTAATCCCATGCTTGTGAGAGCATGAGCTGAGCCGAAATCAAGAGTCAGAGGCTTAACTATCTGAACTACCCAAGTGCCCCAGAATGTTTAGCCCCAGAACTTAAGAGGTCTTTGAAATGATGATACATAACTGAAATAACAATACAGTGAAAAAAAAGTGTACATAATTTGAACATAAAGAAGACCAAGTTTTGAACAGGGATACAGAAGAAAGTTTGTGGGCATGATTTCATTGTGGTTCCAGCAAATGCTAATATAGGCATTTTCTAATTATTAGCACTGTTTCAAAATGAAATTGGGCATTATCATTCCCATTATGAATTTTTAAGTAGAGGGTGAATTATTGTCTCTCTGGATGAGATGCATATAAGGTTGTACTAGATTTATTTCACTCATTCTTGATATTAAGCAGTTAAGTGTCAATTAGTGAAAAAAATAAATAAATAAAAGTCAATTAGTGGACCTACTAATTAGATATTAGCAAGAAATTTCAAATAAATTCCATTTGTCCTGTGTCTGCCAGGATTTCTTTGTTCTTTAACTCAATAAATGTTTGCTAAGTAACTAAACTGTACAAGCGTCTGGGATTGGGACTAGAAATACATCATTTACCTGTAGAATTAATGAAATGTACATAAGTGATCACACTATGTTACGACAGTGCTTGTTGTAGAAAATGTTAGTTGGCTACTGATAGGCTTTTTCCATTTTATTCCCTGTTTAAAATCTCTGGGACTTGTTCACATTGTAGAGAAAGTTTTTCATCTGAAAACCTCAGATGGACTCTTCCTCCATCTCTAAGGATGAATAATAACTATGTTAACCACTCTGTATTTTGTTGGTTATTTGCCTTCCCGATCTCCTTTGAGGCTCAAGGTGACCTTATGACAAATTCTAGTGAAGGAAAGAAAAGAATTTGATTTAAGATTCCTGAAAAAATTATGTTTATAAAATATGAAAGAAATACACAGAGGCACCTGGGTGCCTCAGTAGGTTAGGCAGCCAACTCTTGATTTCAGCTCAGATCATGATCTGACAGTTCATGAGTTCAAGTCCTGTGTCAGGCTCCACACTGATACTGTGGTGCCTGCTTGGATTCTCTCTCTTTCTCTCTCTCTCTTCCCCTCTCAAAATAAATAAATAAAACATTCAAAAAAATGTACACAGAAAAAGAAGTACACAAATTAAGGCCCCTTCGTGTCACTGTTTCCTTAACTCTCTCTTTGCTTTTTATTTTAGAATATAGTTGTGATGCCCAGAACTTCTTTAGATAACATAACTATCAGGGAACTGGTACAATAAAAGAGCAAAACCAAAAACAAAAACCCATTTGAAGAATAGTTGCTCATAAAGCTGTAAAAATCCTGGGGCTTTACTGAAATCACTGAGTTGCTAAAAAAACAAAACAAACAAAAAACTCTTAAGATTACCCATCTCAGCATTTTCCCTGTAAAATTAATAAGTATTCTTTAAAAAATTAATGTTTATTTTTGAGAGAGAGAGAGAATGAATGAATGAATGAGTGGGGGAGAGGCAGAGAGACATGAGACACAGAATCTGAAGCAGATTCCAGGCTCTGAGCTATCAGCACAGAGCCCAATGTGAGGTTTGAACTTGTGAACCACACAATCATGGCCTGAGCTGAAGTCAGATGCTTAATTGAGTGAGCAACCCAGGTGCCCCTAAAATTAATAAATATTCTTAGTTTAAGCAACATTTTGCCAGGTATTCTTTTAATTGCAGCTGGGATCATTCCCAACTTACACAATACTGTGTGCACGTGTTCATGTGTGTGTGCTTGCACAAACACACACATCTCTTTTGGAAATTAAAATATATAATCAAGAATTCTGATCACTGAATTTTATATTACTAGCTGTGATAATGTCCATGTTTTTCTTTTTTTGGTCATGTTTCTCTGTGAGCATTGACTATCTAACAAAATTGCCAATTGCTTATTCTCCCCTATGAGCATTTATGTCCCAACAGAAAACACATAGTACACTCAAACTGGATAATTTGCAAAAATTCAACATAGCATTTTTGTGATGTTATGGCAGGGTTTAAAGGAGCTATAAAGAAATAGAGTAGGGTCCCTGGAATCACCAGTAACAAGAATCATCATTTCTACCAGTCCTAAAAGGACAGGAAAGAGGAATACTGTAGTCCTGAGATTTAGCTATGTGGAGAGACATCCAGTCATTGCTAGATATTCCCTGGAAAAGTTAGCTGTGGGTTTGTCCCTAGAACTGTGCCACATGATAGCTGGTTTCCTTCAGAGGAAACATGAAAGAGTGGGAGTAAGTGCGTAAATTGGAAGCCACAGTCTCTTTGTAGTCTGATTATGAAAGTGTGATCACATCACTTTTTCCATATTCTGTTCATGGAAATGAGCCATTGCGTCTAGCCCATATTTAAGAAGTGAATTAAACAAGGACTTGATTATCAGGAAATGGAGATCCTTGGAGCCATTAGAGAGAGTACCCATCATGTTAATATTAATAATCTAAGAATTGGTTTTATTAATTAAAATAAAGTGATTTATAGAGGTGATACTGAGATGATAGAGCTGAAGCATAGAAATAAGTAGTAAACATGAAGGAAAGTAGTTAGAGAATATTCAAGACTCAGTAATGCAATGACTTGTAGATCATGGAATATAGTTCAGACATTATGATATATTTAAGTGGTATCCACTGTTATATTTCAGTTAAAGCATGAGAAGGTCTATTTATATTTTGAAAAATAGTATTTTTGTATTTGGATAGAGAATGGGTTGCCAAGAAGCAAAAAAAGAAGGAAGCAAAGTTAGGAAGGCAATAGCTGTAATTCAGGAGAAAAGAAATTTTGCTTGGTCTAGAGTGGTGGTAATGGATATGAAGTAGGTAGATTTCAGGTAGATATATTTTGGAGATTGAAATGTCTTGCTGAGTATTTAATACTCAGTAAAGAAAAACAGAGGTTTGTCTTGGGTTTTTGGTCCTAATATCTAGGTGACTTATAGTTCTATTTACTGATGTGTGAAAGACTGAGAATAAAACAGGTTTGATATAAAACCAGTTAGTTACACTTCACCCATTTTTGGTTTGGCCTATTATTAAACAATCAATAGGGGGTACCAAGTATGAAGCAGGATAGAAGAGTTTGGAATTGATGGTATTTGTCTGGGGTAGAGATAACGATGTGGAAGTCATCCCATATAGATGACTTGGTATAGTAACACAGAGATATTTTATTTGGAACTTCTCTACCAGAGAAGTGCTAGAGCTTTTAGAGAGGTGTCTTCAACTCAAATAATGGCCATACCATTTATGTTACCAAAGCAGAAAACATACTCTTTCTGAATATCTTTCTTCAGGTTTAACTGACTCCATTGTTTTCTTCAAGAATAACATGTTGGCACTTCCTTTAAATTTATGTAAACAAATGATTCTTTCAAATTACTTCGTAACTCAAAGGAATTATCTACAGCAATGCTATACTCATCTTTGCATTCTCACATGTTCTGTGAGTAGCTTACCATCTTGAATTTAAAGCCTGTATAGTTTTTAGTTCCAGTTTATAAAAACATGTAGGTATAATTATAAGGAATCATATTAAGCTTATAATTATACACTATTTATTATTTTGCCTTCTTAATTTTTACATTGCAATATAAGTATTAAATATACCATTAATGAGTTTCAATAAATATAATGTCAATCACTGTACTATGGTTCAAGTTACAGATGTATGAAATTTTATTTAATAAAAATAAAAAATAGCTCACATTTCAAGCGATGAACCATTATTTCCATACCTAAATAATCAGTGATAAAAATGAAGTTTTTATATACTTTTTGGTTGATGAGTAATTTTTTAAATAAATATTCAGGATATAGTAATACAACAATAAATAAACAATAAAGGAGATACATTTGCTTTCCCTTTAGGAACTTAATCCAAGTGGGAGATCTAAGGTGGCAAACATGTAACTATAAAGAAGCAACATTTAGATGATAGTCTGAATCAGACTCATTTAGAATTCTTTTTTAATTTTTTTTTTAAATGTTTTATTTATTTCTAGGAGAGAGAGAGAGACAGCGTGAGCAGGGGAGGGTCAGAGAGAGAGGGAGTCACAGACTGAAACAGGCTCCAGGCTCTGAGCTGGCAGTCAGCACAGAGCCCGACGCGGGGCTCGAACCCACGAACCGCGAGATCATGACCCGAGCGAAAGTCGGACGCTTAACCGACTACGCCACCTGGGCGCCCCTAGAATTCTTTTTTAAAAGAGAAACAAAATTTTCTAGTTCAGACATTGAGAGTCTGCTTTTTATGACTGGACGGTAGGTATTTTATACTCTAAATTTTAAAAACATAGGATACAACATATACATTTTATACATATGGTATTATATATTGCAATAATGGATATTTATGGAATGTAAAGAAAGCGAGAAGACTACCCTAACTTGATTCTAAGATATTAAGGAAACTATTATTAAAATCAGGAGATCTCCCTAAAATTTTTGATTATCAGACAATAAAAATAAAAAAGATTATTGAGCTCTCCTCTTCTAGACAAGTGCTCCAAAACACCATTTGTGATGATCTTTTTTGAAAAAAAAATCTATATTGAATAATTTTTACTGCAATTAAAATGAATTACTAGAAAATTAAAGATAAAAAATGCATGCAAAGTGCAGGTCCCAATTTTTTATGTAACTGATAGACATAAATATTTGCCAAAGAGTCATAGATTTTCTAAATATTTACTTTCAATTTATGCTCTTAATTTGTTGCCATCTAATAATTTGCAGACCATCACCAGGCTATAGAATACACTCTGAGTAGCACTATTTCTGGTCATGTGGATAAAAATGAAATATGTCTTGTATAGAAACAATTGCTAATGTAGTTAGTAGGTAGGAGACATCCACATCCATCCGGCACAGTGAAGGTACAGGGTCCATTAGTATTGATACAATGTGCAAATGTATGAATATGTATACATGTTTAGATATCTGTGTAAGTAGTGATAGTTTATTTGGGTGGGAAATGAACAAAAGTATTAAATTAACAAAACACAAAAGTAGATGTTGTGAGGTCTGACATTATTCCCAGATTTTTAAAAAATATAGCGTTATTTTACTCCAACACAGATGTCAAAATTTATGTAAATGTTCAAAAAATATATAAAAACTCTTATTTTATTCAATTAGCTATCACGTTTTGACTTTTAGTCTCAAAGCAGACTCAAAAGCCATTATATGTCAATACCTGACCACTAAGTAGATATCTCATTTTTAACTACTCCCCATAGGAATGCAAGGAGAGATTGCAGGAACTGGAGCCTAGATAGGAAAGGAGTCAGTCTCAACTGCTGCTGTCCTCAATGGGCATTCAGAAATATGAATTATCCTTCACTCTTCTGAATGGCTATTTGATATATCCTTAGAGACTCCTACTATAAGAATAACTATTTCTCTCATTTATTTCCTCTAACATCAATTAGGCTTGATAAGGCCGAAAAAGCCAAAAGTCACATTTGGTGTGTTTCTGGATGACTGCATTGATTTTTGGCTTGTGGATAAATTCAATTACATACAGCATTCAGAGATTTTTGTAATTGTAATTTTGTTAGATCTCCTCACTCAATAACTTCTCATTTCCTAATCTCCTGTAAGGTCAAAGTGGCAGAGTGTAGGGTAATTTTTTAAAGCAGTACATGAGTAAAATTCAATATCTAATAATAAGCAAAGCAAATGCTATTATACACTCAACATTCAGCTTTTAAAATTCATATTAATTGCAAACTACCATCTGCTCAAGTTCTGAGGCTGTCTTTTACCTGAAACCATGGACTCGATTTAGAAAATAAAAACTGTAATTTCTGTCTGAATGCTTTGGATTTAGCAATAATAAATTTTGCAAAAGTTATATGAAATCTTGAAGCTTAAATTATGAAGTTTTCACATATGTATACATACAGTTAACATGTTATAAATATACCAAAAACATGCAATAAAGAGAGAAAATAAAGTGTTACATTCCAGGACAAGGATTAGGATGGAGGAAGAGAGAGAGAGAGAGAACCAGGAATTGTATTAAAAGGTTGGTGAGTGAAGTTGTTTCTCTGTCAGAGTTTTTGCTACTTGTTTTCATATATAATCACTTGATCTAGCACCATGTATTTCTTTTTTTCTTTTTTTTTATGAATAGTTTATTGTCAAGTTGGTTTCTATATAACACCCAGTGCTCATCCCCACAAGTAGCACCATGTATTTCTGATTGTTGACTCAGACTGGCAGGTGGCACTTGCCACATGATGGAATACACACACACACAGACACACACAATTCCATAAGGTACTACAAAAATATAATTTATTTCACTCAATCAGCTTTGGTATATTAAATTGTCAATGTTTCATTCTGTTTCCAGTGTCATACTTCGTGTCATTGGTGTCAGGCATTGCTTCTCCAGCTCGGCTTTTTAGCGAGCTTTTATCTCCCCATGATTTCCTGGTTTATGGGCCTCTTATTTCTTTTTTCACCTCCTTCTTTGGTTTTGGCTGTGTATAGTACAATAGGAAGAGCACTAACTAGTATGGAGAACAAAGATTTGAACGCTAGCTCAGCTACTTAGGAATTCTTAGTAATTCTGTTACATTAGGCAAGTAATTTTCTCTCTCTGCCTCAAGATACTCATCTATAATAGTAACCCAAAAGGTTCTTGTGAAGATTAAATAACATAAGAATAAATGTATATATGATTAGAGCAAGTCTGGGCAGAGTGAATGGTCTCTAGAACATAAGGTTGTTATCTTAAATGACAATAACAGGAGGCAAAAACTTATAGATTTATAATTAAATCTTTAAAACATTATAATTATATAACATGAGTAAATGTAATATTTAAACAAGTATTTTAGTAAGCCCTGAGAAGAAATGGATAAATATGTAAATACCAATATTCCTGGGTTGGTCAAAATGACTCTTCATTTTATTTTTTAAAATGCCTTTGTTTTTACAAACTTCTAAAGATAAGTATGTTTTGATGGTCTAAAGAAAAAAATGTACATATAATATATCACCAGGATAAATGGAAAAAGGATTCCTCATACTCTGGGTAAAGAATGAAAAGAGAATAGGGACAAAAGTTGAAAGGAATATTTGAAAATGAAGTAAAGCGAAGTTTCAACTACTTACTGTAGTACTGTGCTACTTACCTCCTCTTTTCACTTCTGAAATAGAAGGGAAAATGGCCCAATACGATGTATAAGGAGACAGTGAATAAGGGAGCTTAAAATACGCTGAAATGAGGAAAACACAAAGAAATCTTCAAGCACCTGCTGATGAGATCAGAAGTTGAGAGAGAATTCAGACTGACTGTATTAAAAAAAACAGATTATACATGGATAAATATATAGTTAGGTAGATAGAGGACTATAGATTTAAATGTAGATATAGTACAACTAACAAATGCATATAGAGAGGAGAATTTTATTGTCATTGAAGGCACAAAAAGAAGAGAGAACAGTGAAGGAAACGGGAAGGGCAGGTATTGGGTGAATGCCAAGTCAATGGTAACAACACGTAGAGAAAATATGAATACAGGGATACTCATAGATCAAATACAGCACTGAAAAATAAAGGCAAAAACATATGTAAGGAATGCATAATGTTGGTAATCGTTGAAAGTAACCCATTCTGACAATCACACCATTTAAGAAGGAAAAGCAACAACAACAACAACCTATAATGAGAGTGAGATGAGTAAGCACAATTAAGACATAGCCTTTTTTAATTACATTTTTTAATTTTAATTCTAATAGAGTTAACATACAGTCTTGTATTAGTTTCAGGTTTATAATATAGTGATTCAACAATTCTATTGAGCAAGAGTGCTCCTTGTGTAAGCATATGCTTTAATCCTCATCACCTATTTTAGCCATCCCCCCGCCCCCACCATTGGCATCCTCGCTGGTAACCATCAGTTTGTTCTCTATAGTTAAGAATATGACTTTCAGCTTCCTAAGAATTTAGAAGGATTTTCTTCATATAGTGTGAAAAAAAGAAGAGGCAACATTTTTAGAGACAGAGATTTTGAAAACATGTGACATTCAGTTGAGTAGTAACTCAATACAATTTTCAGAGACCAAGAGTATGAACAGACTGATAAAGCTTTTAAAAAATATATTTGCTATAGAAACAAGGTTGATAGACTAAAGACATTATGTAATTAGAAGACATTACCTTGATATGACTTAGAGGGTGTAGAAAATATCAAGGGGACTTAAGATAATCATTCAGCTACTCTTGTAATTAGACTCCTAATGTAATATTCATTGACTTATTAGGACAGTTGAAATTATGTTTTGGAAGTAGTGTGGAAGATAGTAACATAAACCTGGCATGCCAATGAGGATGCTTGCCTGAAGATGGAACACATGTTGTCTGAAGCTGGTATGGTCAAGGAACTGAGAAAACAGTTTGCCCTGATATTTAAGTGGATTTTGAAATCAAGGAAAATAATTATAGGAGCCAGGGTATAAAAAAAGGGTCCTTTTGTTAAGGGATTTTTTTTTTAGTTCTATGAATATGACTAGGTTAGTTTATTAAACTGTGCTGTGCAACTAAGAGTTTTCTTATTTTTTAAAAATTGCAGTGTAATTAACAAAGAGCATTATGTTTGCTTTAGATATATGATATGGTGATTCAACAATTTTATACATTACTCAGTGCTTGTCATGTTAAGTATTCATTATGGAGATTTTTTTAATTACCTTGGTTTGGGTTTTCTCATGCAAAGACTATTTTCTTCCTATTTTATAATTTCTTGATAACTTTATCTTGAGAGCTTATTTGCTATTTGTTCTTAGCAAATATGTATGTTAAAACAGAGGTTGCACTAACTCAGTCTGAAATCCCTAATTGCCATTGGCTGGTGTTCCCAAACCACACTTAAGGATCTTTCAGACTTAAAAACTGTATCTCGGGATGCCTGGGTGGCTCAGTTGGTCAAGCATCCGACTTTGGCTCAGGTCATGATCTCACAGTTCGTGGGTTCTAGCCAGGTGTCGCGCTCTGTGCTGACAGCTAGCTCAGAGCCTGGAGCCTGTTTCAGATTCTGTGTCTCCCTCACTCTCTGACCCTCTGCTGCTCGCGCTGTCTCTCTCTCTCTCTCTCCTCTCTCTCTCTCTCAGAAATAAATAAAATATTTAAAAAAACTGTATCTCAAAGTTGCTGTGTAAATTATAAGAATCACATATTGGCCTGCTTTTCTGTCTAACAATTATTATGATGTTTTCTGATATGATTAGTTTGTTGACATCCTGTAGAAAAGATACGTTACATAGTTAAAACAATAGCAGGTGATGGGAGAAAGTTTGAGCTCTATCATATTTTACAATAACTTTTTCCTGGGACATTCCATTATGTACTTTGAAGATATCAGTGTCTGTAACAAGGATATTAAATTCTTCTTAGGGTTCTAACTGATCTTCAAACCAGCCTTCTCAAACCTTTAATACTTTTAAAAATTATTGAGGAACCTAGAGAGAGTTTGATTATGTATATTATATCTATTAATATTTACTGTATTAGAAATTAAATATTTTTATAATTGGTTGATTTAATGTTTTGACATGTAACAGCATTAGTTTCAGATGTACAGCATAATCATTATATATCTGTAAATATCATGAAATTATCATCACAATAAGGCTAGTTAGTAGTTTAAATACTTCTATACTGAGTCATTTAAAAATTACTGCAGAAACCCACTATAAGTTGCCATAAATATTTTATGAGAAATAACAATTTTTTCAAAATATTTAAGTCACATCGCTTTATAGTTTTAGAACCGCCTTTAGTGTCTTGCTTAAGAAAAAAGCTAATTTTCATTTTTGCCTGTGCTGCAATATAATGTTTTGTTTGAAATGCATAGAGAAAATCTGGCCTCACACAAGTGAGTATGCCATATAGTCTATGGAAGGCTTTACTTTATATTCATGAAGTAGTGAGTAAAGAAAAAATAATATCTTTATATTATTATAAAAATATTTTTTACCTTCTGAACTTTGTGCGAGGCTCTCCATCCAGTCAATGTCTGGGGGGGGGTGTGTGTGCATGTACGCGCACTCACACACACACACACACACAAACACACTCAATATGCAGTAGAGACATGGAGTATAGATAACAGTTCAGCTGATGACAGTATGATCAAATAGAAGAAGAGATAGAATTTAGAGAAAATTATATTTGGAGAGGTCAGTAGGAAGTGGGAATTATTAGGAGACGCATGGGTTATAGCTGAGTAAGAGTTCAGTATTGTTGACCTGGGTGCACAAGAGTCAGAGTGGTCTAGCACCAACTACAGTTAATTACAGATGGCATCAAAATGAAGATGATGGAGTAAGCCCTTTGGGACTGTCAGAATACATGACCAAAAGGTTAGCTTTATCCATCTAAAATTGAAAACTGAAAGCTGAGATTCTAACTGCTCTACAAAGGAATTGTTGTATAAAATATAGTGTGCAGTAAAGAGTAAAGAAAATCATAGTTTAATACAGCATAGAGGCAACATCAGGAAGCATCAAATGGGTGCATAACCCAGAGCTAGAAACACTGGCACACAGAAAAGCTCCATCTTGGAGTGTTGAGAGTGTGTTGCTCCTTCTTTCATTATGAAAATGAACCACAGAAAAATTTTAAATGAGAAAAAATAGCTCCTAGCTTCATTTTTTCTCATTTTTCTTACTGTCACCTAGGTATTACTCTAAAACTTTTTTATATAGTATCACCCCATAGCCTGCACACCTCCCATCCCTCTTTCCAATCAATTGTCCTTGCTGATACCAGAGTTAACAGAAGATGTTAATCTAATCAGGGATATACTGCTTAAAGTGCTTCTCTGATTTATCTCTGATTTTATGATAAACATCAAAACTTCTTAGTCCATCATTTTTACTCTGTTTACTAGTACAAGCTCACCTTCACGTTTCCCAGAGATACTTTTCTAATTTGTCAGAATTTGTCTCTCTCTGTCTATGCCTCTCTGTCTCTCTTTCTCTCTCTCTCTCACACACACACACACACACACACAAACATACACACACACACACACAGTTGAACCTCTGATTCTCACGTGTATTTCCAGGGCTGGCTACCCTACCCATATCCGGATCCCCTGTTCTGCCTTGCAGAAACAGAAAGAACCAAAGAGTTCCTCCCAGAATAAATTAGAAAATGGAAATAGCAAAGGCAATATCTTTCCATGATGGTAAGAGAAGCAAACTTCTTTTCACATCAACAAAATTTCTAGATAACAAAATCAGATTTCGCATTCAAGACTACTCCACAGGTCATATGAATAATCAAGTCCCCTTGTTTTGGAGGAATGAAGTCTGTTAATGAAAGTTTCCCGAGAGGACTATATGAGGCACAATAGAGCAAGGCCAGTTCTTAGTAGGTAATAGGTACTTCCTTATCTAGGACACCTGGATGGTTCAGTTGGTTGAGTGTCCAACTCTTGGTTTCAGCTCAGCTCATGATCTCACAGTTTGTGTGTTGGAGCCCTGTGTCTGGCTCTACACTGACAGTGTGGAGCCTGCTTGGGCTTCTGTCTCCCTCTTTCTCTGCCCCTCTCCTGATCCCTCACTCTCTCTCTCAAAATAATACATAAGCATTTTAAAAATAGGTGCTTCCTACTCCCCTCTGCAGAATTAGCCAATTAGGAAGATCAAGCAATGAATACACCCACCTTTGGTCCTAGTGATGGGAAGGGTATAGAAAAGGACAAGTCATTTACTTGTTTGAGCAACTATTTTATTTTTTGACAGTCTGATTCCTGAAAGTGTCTAAGCCTTCTGGTCAAACATGTGAATGAAGAATAGTGTTAGGACAGGCAGTTTCCAGGCAAATTTATATAATGCACCTGGTAAGGTCAGAGCTACAAACACTATGATCCCAAATAAATGAGTAGAATATAAGTCCACAGAGAAGGTTGTATTGACATATCTCTATTTCTGTCTATATCATATCTGTAACTACAAAACTACCATTTCTTACAATGCAAGTATTTTTACACCAATATATTGAGTTATAGTAAAAAAAACTCATAAAAATAATAATGATTCTCAGTGCCTGTGTAAATAACATGTTCATTCATTCTATGAAGACAATTAAGTGGGAAGGAAGCTAGATTATAACAATGAAGCAAATTCTGGATGAGCATGAACTTGGAAACAAACCAACTGTCTAAGGGAATTCTATTTATCTACCTAGTCTCCTGATATTATTTGATAATAGATCCAAAAGACAGTGGCTAGGAAGATTAAGCCTATATGTGAAAGTTCCCTCTCAGAGACAGCTAGAATGGACACTGTTGCTTCTTCTGAGACTCCTGTGTCTATCCCTTTTGCCTCAAGATTCTTCTTTTAACTGAGCTAACACATTCAATTAAATAGCATTACATTTTTGTTTCTTTTAGATAACTTTGCTATCTCTTTGTTGGCAAAACATACACTGATTTTTATGGTTCAATACTTAAAAGACAATTCAATTTTCCTCATGTTATATTATTAGAGGACTGTTAACCATAAACCTCAGTAATTTCTTCCTTTATTGTCCTCTAAAAAAGAAAACAGGGTCACCTGGGTGGCTCAGTTGGTTAAGTGTCCAACTTCAGCTCAGGATATGATCTCACAGTCTGTAGGTTCGAGCCCCGTGTTGGGCTCTGTGCCCACAGCCTGGAGCCTACTTCAGATTCTGTCTCCCTTTCTCTCTGCCCCTCTCCCACTTGCTCTCTGTCTTTGTCTCTCAAACTAAAATAAGACATAAAAAATAAAGAAAAAAGAAAAGAAATGCAGTCTATTTATTGACTGAATAGTATTTTGCATGAATCATCTCTTTAAAATTTCTCAATGACCCAAATAAGTTGATAATATTGTATAATTATAAAATGATCTCTATTGATGAGGAAATATAGTGCATAGGTGTCTAGTGGCTTGCTTAAGGTCCTTGAATTATTAAGCAGCAGAACCAATATGGAACTCATGTCTTTTTAGGCCCAGTACTTACTCTTTGTAAATTTCTAACCTTATTTTGAAAGACCATGATTATTGTTCATTCATTCTACCATGTAGTATGTGATCTATACAAGATTATGTACAAAAGTGACCAGATGATATATTTACAATGTGTTTGTCATAAGTATTATATGTTCAATATGAATGATGAGATGATATATAAGAAAAACTGATACATGTTGGAAGAAAGTATGGAAATAAATACCTGATATGGGGACTAAGACCTCTATTACATAATACATAAAAGTGATATTTTGTGTGTTCTCCACCATGAAAGTAGTCCCTGGAAGTTGTTTTATAAGTTTGCTTATCTGCAATTTTAGTTCTGAAAGCAAAGACTGGCCTTGGCATTAATTATATATGACTAATGATGGAGGGAGATGTGGGACTATTAATTCTGGGTATAACAAAAGTTAAAAGTTAGTTCTGTTGATGATTCATTTTGCCTAATCAACATCTTAATAACAGGTGAATAGATTAAGAGCAATAAGTAGTCTCAGTTTCTTATTGCTGATTGCTGTGATGTTTTAAAGATTGAAATCAATAATTAAGATAATTAAGTCATTCAATGTCAACCTTCTATGCAGACATTTAAAACTATTTAAATAAATAGCTGGCATACATTCATATGACATTTGAGTCATTCTGAGATGCTTTGATCTGTACCTGATTAGATAAAAAAGAAAGCAAATGATATATTTTCTAATATACTGAAGTATAAAAATTTGCAATAGGACTGCATAAAGTGAACTCCTAAAGATGTAGAATAAGGCATTGTTTGGCTTGGATGCACAAAGCTCCAACATTTCCATTTTCATGAAACATGTTTATTCACATCACTTTATTATCCATCACCATTCAGAGAACTGCAGACAGCTGATAGGACACCCAGTGGTGTACTCAACCCATCTGTTCATCCATCAACCTTATGGTGAATATGAGAAATGAAAGCTTTGCCTTAGGTCACAAAACCAAAGGCAAAATTTAGTCATGGCCGTTAAGAAAAAAAATCATACTTTAGCCTTTTGGCTAAATTATACTGAAATTACTTTATTGCCTTTATAAAATAATCTGACTAAGATCTGAAGGCTGGATTTTAAACAGCTATGTCCAATTCTGTTTTGTATTTGATAGTAATTTAGGAAAAATTTAAAAATTCACTCAGTAAATCTGTATAACAAAAAAGTGATCAGGACAATATATGTTTTTTTACAGATAATTTATAATGCAAAGAACTCTTAGATTTTGTACTTCTTTTATTTGTGGGTAAGGGGCTTCACCCTACATTCTGTAACTTAAGTCTACCCATCATGAGTTGTCCATCTGGTCTCTCCTTATCACTTTAGTTACTTACAGCTATGTTCTAATCTTCTACCTGCAGGACCTAGTACCTAAAATTACTGTATAAAAAAATGCATCTTAGAAAATAGCAGGTATTAATCTAAATTATCTAAGCTATTTTTCAAGTCCATTTATTTGTCACCACTTGCATTTAATTTATTTAAGCGTACATTACCTTTTGCTTTATATCCTGCCGAGGGGAAAAACATGTCTACAGGGAGATTTACTAGGAGCCTAATATGAGAAGAAACAGTGTTAAGAACCATAAATACATTAGCTCATTCAATTGATACTCAGTTAAAGGCGTATGTGGACATGGATTGCAGTGATGTTAGAACATATTCAACTTCTGTCTTTTCATCTTGTCTGTGCAGTTTTTTTAAAATATGAATTTACTTTTTGTTCCTTGTTTCAAAATAATAAATCATAAGAAACAAACAAATGTGTTCTTACATTCACTTGTGTAACTTCTGGGCTTGTACTTTTGTAAGCCAAATAAATATATTTTTTCTTTGTTCTTTATTACTTAAATTGAAACAACTTCCAAAAAGATACATAATGGCGTATTCAAATTATGCACCTGAAATCACTTATTATTTGCTTTAATTAATTTAGCTATTTTATCAATAGGATATTGCCACATAAATATTTTTAAGAAAACTAAAACCAAAATTAAATGACACAGTAAGTTGTTATAGTGGATAGAAAACGTTCTGTGTAGTCACTGAGGTCAGTGATTGAGGAGGTGAAGCTCCTGCTCAGAATATATTTAAATAATTTGTTGGAATCACCTCTCTAAGCTGTCACTGATTGTAAATCTTAGATAATTTTGAAATAAAATACATCAAAATATAACTCCTGGGCCCCAGAAAAGTTTGCTATCCTGAATTTTGGACACTTTACAAACTGTAAATTGGATAATAGATGCTGGACTATTTTTGAGCAACACTTTTAATTTTAAAGAGCTATTTTCTAGTCAAGTACTATATTTGAGTATATCTACTATTAATATCAGATCTATTTAAAATGACCTTTACTACTGCATCATTATCATGTAAGAGAATTGCATCTTGCCATTTAAATGCAAAATAATATAGCCTTTTTTTAAGAGTACAGAATATTGATTTCAAACGGCAGATAGCTAAATCATTTACCTTTATGCATAGAAAAATAGAATTTGATGATTTTTTTTTCTGTCCGTCAGTAATTGCTACAGTGTCTACACAAGTGCCCCTATGACACACAAAAGGAAGATTGAATATTTTTAAAGCCAGGTTGGTTTTAAAGATATATTTATTTGCACTGTGTTAAATCACTGTGTGATTTAGAGTATCATGAGTAGTGTATACAGAGGACTTGAAATGATAAGCAAAACTATTAAAACATAAAATCTTTCATGAACAATGTAAATTCATGGCATTATGTACTTTGAAACTAACATATATAAAAATGAAATTTTTAAGGTATTTATTCTGAACACTCAGATTTTCATTTCTTTCTTCAAAAGCCCAACTTTACCCAACTTTCCTGCTTGTCCTCCCACAAGGATAGATAACTCTTTATGAATTCCCTTGTCTGTGTGAGTGTGTGCATATCTTCCCCTGCATAATGCTGTTCATCTTTTCTCTCTTACTTCACACCATTCCCCTAAAGCAAATTTCTCTGTCCATATTCAAGATGTAACCTCTTTTATTTTACAAACTTTGCAATTATCATTTGCTCTTTAAATAATTATAACTGTAATTTTAAAACACTTTAGAGTTTACCATCAAAAATCTGATTATATGCTTTATAATATTAATGGAAGTGCCCCTTGAGACGTTCTGAAAAACATTTTTCACTAGGACTCTTCCTTTCCGGCGCAACCAATGGCTGCTAAACCCCAGGAAAGATTCCCTCTTACTCTGAGAACTGTTTTTGCCAAACTATTCATGAAACCAGCTGGACTTTTGCTACTAAGTTACTAAACCTTGTTCTTTCTTTCCCCCAAGAAGAACACCCCTTGACAAAAACACTTTCCTTAATTAACTTAAGTCAGACTTCTCTAAACCCTCATTTCAACAGGCCTCAACCTTCAGCTTCCACATTCACCCTTATTGACAAGCATATACTCTAAGGATTGAATGAGAATCTTTGACAGGAATACAGTTTACATAAAAATTAACATGGTGGGAAATGTTCATAATTCTTGCTTTTAAGGAAATTGGTAAGGGGATCAAAAAGTAATAGCAATTTTCTATTTATTTTAGAGAACTTAAAGATGCAGAATTTCAATGATTTGCAAGATTATTCAAACAGTTGGAAAGCAGGAATTATTTCTGAAAGAGAAATAATATTTCTCAGATCCGTCATTGAGATAATTAAATTGGGAGATTTAATAAACAGATATCAACCTTAAGTTAAATTAACAATAAAACATAATATTGGGTTTATTAACTCTATTTTGTAAAATATTTGGGCTTTATGATTTCCTTAATTTATACATCCCCGAATCCTTTGTGTTACTGAAAGAATGAAGTTAGGATTTATATATTGAGACATGAAAAGCATAAAGAGTGTTATACAAATTATGTGTCTTTATATGCATGCATGTCCTAATTCATAATCTTTTAAGTCTATTGGAAATTAAGTAATTTTTCATTATTAAGAAAAATATAAATCTCTATTCATTCCAGCAACACACTGATGAATGTCATCAATCTTAATGGACCACTGAAGACCACTTACCCTTATAAATCAATTTATAGTGCAATTTAAGTATAAAAGCAATTGCCAAAACTATTTATGATTTGCTCATATAAATATAAACACAGTTTACTTGTTATAAAGGACTAGAAATGCAGAAAGCTTAAAAGATGTTTGTTTTTTTATGTAAAGGCAAAATGTATTTAAACATCTAGCTACTTCCTAAAATTTCTACAAATGTACTAGCATCTTAAAAACTGAGGGCTTTATGTAAAAATGTATTCAAATGCGTACTTTTATAACAGTGTGTTCTGCATAGGTTTATTCCCATAGTTCATTCGCCAAGGACAGTTCTGTTGTTTTATTAATCTTTCCCAAATCAGCTTATAGTCCGCCTTCATCTTTACCTCCAAACATGCAGTTTGCTTTCCAAAGTAATAGCTACTTAGTAAATGTTAAATAAGCAACTGGATAAATCAAGAATCTACCAAAACAGATAAGTTTACAAATTTAATTTATTAACAAACTTGTACATTTACCAAATATTAAGTGTTGTCTTAGGCAACAGAGTTTTAACATAATATCATTTTTTAAATATAAATTCAATGAGAAAGGTAGGCACAAAAATAAATGGATATAATTCAGTTTTGTGATGGTGGTGATAATCAGAGGTTATTGCTGGATATTAGAAGGGTGGCATGCAGGTACCAGGAAGATTCACGGTAAGTAGGTGAAACTAAAGCCAAACCTCAGAGAATCTTAGGTGGGTTTACCTTTTACAAAGAAATTCAAAACAAAAACATTCTTGGGGCACCTGGGTGGCCAGTCGGTTCAATTTCCAAACCTTGATTGTAGCTCAGGTCATGATCTTTCAATTTGTGACTTCGAGCCCTGCAGTGGACTTTGCACTGACAGTGAGGAGCCTGCTTGATGTTCTCTCTCTCTCTCCCTCTCTCTCTCCCCTCTCTTTCTCTCTCTCTCTCTCTGTCAAAATAAATACATAAACTTACAAATAAAAACATTCTATTTTGTAGTACTTGAAGCTCTTAGTCACAATCTGTCTGCTTCATTTCATGGGAGAGAAAGAATGCTGCGCACTGATGTTGCCTACTGCATATGCTATTCATGCTTCAAATTGGATCTGACACATAGAATTCCCATTTGAGAGAAAATGGTGAATGAGTCACCATTGTCTACAAACTGTGTTATTTATTTCCTAGAGAATATCAAGATTGAGATTCAGCACAACAAAGGAGAAAGGATGGAGAAAATGTGGTTTATTTTGTCAGAGACTATATTGTATGAGCTTAGGGTTCAATGATGCTGTGTAAAGCCAATGCAGAGGTCGGGAGAGCTTTTCTGCCAGTGTGACCATTGGTGTGCCACTACTCTCTTAGCAAAATAAGGACACTAAAATATGCTCTGGGCATATTATGCAGGTAACATCTTTCCCTTCATTTTTGTCACCTGGAAAATAGTAATAATCATAGTACCTGTATCTTAATGTTTTTGTGAGAACTAATATATTCAATATGCATAGAGAAGTACTAATAAGCATCTACTAATTTCCCAATAAAGGAATTATCATTCATCAATAATTCAAAGTTTATGATACTTTCTAAGTATCCAAAGAAAACATAAAAACATCTTTTAGTCTCAAACTCCATATTTATTAAAATATCTTTTAGGTGATGACTTTTACTCCCAGTCCTTGGAAGATTTCAGATTACACACTTCTGCAAAATTATTCTTCTGTCAGTATAGTCTGTTGTATCTATGGAATTGATTAGTATACATTTGTGATTTTAAGAGCACATTTTGAGAACTGACTCACTGTGGCAGAAGAAAGGCCATAAACTACATATTCTCCGACATAAGATGCTCTAAAATGAGGATTAAGTGAATAGAAATAGTACTGTAAACAAAGATAAGTACCATCAATAGAGCAGAAATTTTAGGAAATTATAAAAAAAAATAAATAGCAGTTGGAATTGAATATAATCCATAGAGAAGTAAACCAGAAAACAAATTTCCAGCATTCAAAGTATTAGAACAGGACATTTGTATAGTTAAGATGTGTGTTCTGAGATCAGAATCAGCTGATACAATGCATAAGAAAAGTCCCCGGAAAATAGTTGGTACTGATTATTTTTGGCAGAACATTAAGAGAAGCAAGATCACCTCTCCGCTTTTGAAGACCAGTAAGCTCCAGGGTTTCCTCATGAGATCAAACATGTTCAAGAGTATAAGAGAAAAAGCTGTGTCCCAGGAACCCAAAAAATCAAGTAGTATGAGGGAAACATTCATTTAAACAAGCTTCTTATACATGTAAGCCAGCAACATGGCAGGTTGGTCCCACCCTTATAATCCTACACAGGGTATTTAGCAGAGAAAAAGAAACAAATAGTGGAGAAAAATTAAACAACAACAACAAAGGATTCACAACTAACATTAAACTAAACATAAAAATGAAGGGACACAAAGTAAATTAGAATTAGGAAATTTATTACATTTGCTAGATGTAGCATTAAAAAGAATATCAATTGTACTTTATATACTAGTAAAAAATAGAAAAGTATATTTTTAAAATTATTTTAATGTTTATTTATTTTTGAGAAAGAAACAGAGACTGAGGATGAGGGGAGGGGGAGGGGCAGAGATAGACGGAGACACAGATCCAAAGCAGGGTCCAGGCTCTGAGCTGTCAGCACAGAGCCCAACGTGGGCTCCAACTTACGAACTGTGAGATCATGACCTGAGCCAAAGTTGGATGCTTCACTGACTGAGCCAATAAGGTGCCCCAAGGAAGATATATTTTTAAAATTACCATATAAGGCAGTAAGAAAACTATAGTATATTAAAGATGAGCGATGAAAGATATATAGGATCTTTGTGGAGAAACTTATAAAATGATTTTAAAGTATAATGAAAATGAATAAATGCATATAGAAATACATATGGTGGTATTTAACAAATGCCATTTTATACATTTTCTTCAAATTCACCCACAAATATACTCAATTCCTATTAAAATCCTGACTTAAGTTTTCAAGGATTTTTGCAACTTTATTCCAAAAGTTATTTGGAAGTGCAAAAGCTCTAATAATAACAAAGACAATTTTCAAAGAAAAAAAAACTCCATGGAGAAAATTATCCTGTCAGATAGATAACAAGCCTTATTATAATCTGCTTTTAATTAAGAAAAAATAACATTGGTATGGTATATATAAATAGACCAAAGGGATACAGACCAGAAACAGAACATTTACTCACTGTAAATTGGTGAATAACAGGTGGACTATTCAAAAATATTCTAATTTTTTAATAGAGAAAAATATAAAACCAAGTTATTTCATACCATTCACAAAAACAAATCATGGAAGAAATAATGGAATGATCTAAATGTCAAAGACAACCTTTTTTTTCCTTTTCTTTTTTTAGAGAATTAGCTTCTCGAATGTTTCAGTTATCTGGACCAATAGGAATTTTTAAAAAAATATTCTATTTATTTTTGAGGGAGGGATAGGGACAGCATGAGCAGGGGAGGGTCAGAGAGTGAGGGAGACACAGAATCTGAAGACAGGTTCCAGGCTCTGAGCTGGCTGTCAGCACAGAGCCGTATGTGGGGCTCAAACCCACGAACCATGTGATCGTGACCTGAGCTGGAGTCGGACGCTTAACGGACTGAGCCACCCAGGCGCCCCAGAACCAATAAGATTTTCTACTTGGAAATTTAGAATTTGTGAACAAGCTGCTTCCAGGTGATTGACGGTGATAGTAAGGTATGTGAATAAAGCGCTGGATGTCTGGATGCTTACATCCTGAGGAATTGTTTTTATTTTCTTTTTTTCCCCAAAGCACATCGTTTAGTTTTAATGGAATTTACAGTCTTTTGGACACACAAACTGAAATTGCTGTTCGTTTGAACTAATGTGTGTAGATTTTTATCTTCAGATTCATTTATTACTTATTTTTTATCCCCACATGTTCAATCACATCGTTTTATAGGAAAATAAATCCATTGGAACAATAACACCAAGAACCGAAACAAATCTGTTCTGAAAATTAGTCCAGTTCTCCCCAAGTACATTCGCTTTCTTTGATGTTTATATGCATATATATATATATTTTTTTTTCTTTTTTAAGTTTATTTTGAGGGAGAAGCAGCGGAAGGGCAGGGAAAGAGGAAGAGAATCTCAAGCAGGCTCTGTGCTCTCAGTGGAGATCCTGATACAGGGCTCAGTTCCATGAACTGAATCTTTTATTTTTGTTTCATTGATTAAATATTGCATATTTAATGACGTTACTGGCATTACTCGTGTGCTTCTTTAGTGAATCACACATAAAATATATTAAAGACAAAATTTATGAAATATATAAATCTAACATTTATTAATTATGCAGAATGTAATTTTTCAGAGTAAAATTTACTCAGAGGATATATTATGAACTACTTTATGGAGTAAAGGAATTCGAAAGTAAAGTAGATATTCTACTTGCATTAAAGCATTCCGTAATATTAACCAAATTTGTATAAACAACTTCAAAAGTGACAATACATTACCATTTACAACAGGCCACTCAAAAAAACTATAAATTTTATTGTCTTGATTTTACACTTCTGGGTGACTTTGAATCTTTTTTTCCAACAACAATAATAAATGGGAATTATTGCTAATCATACTGGTAATATATGTGAAGCATTCTGCTAAGCTCTGGAGATAACATATTGAATGGGCTGCAAGGAGCCTTAGACATATATTGGGAAAGGAGAGGTAGAAAATAGCTGTATGGGGAGGTGTCATTGAAATGAAGACCTGAAGGTTGAAAAAGTACAGTATATTGTGTATGATGTGAGGAAAACGTTCCAAACTAAAGGAATAGTATGTTCAAAGACACTGAAGTGAAGCATAATTAGGCATAATACAAGGACTAAAAAAAGTAGTATGTAGCTTTGACCCCTACAACTTTGAGATGTTATGCTGCATGATACAATTTTATTCATTTATGTGTGTATTCAATAAGCAGCACTTATTACCACTGGAGAAATGTTATTTAGTAAAAAGAAAGGAAAGAAGAAAAAAAGGGGGATAACATAATAAAGAGACTCTTCTGATACTAAATTTAAAGAAACATGAGTAAGTTTAAATAACTTGTGAGAAAATAAGTTTATTATCAATGTCAGCAATTACTTAGAACAGAATTTAAATTTAAAAAGGATTAAAGAATTTCACAAGATATAAATAGGGCCATTGTTCAATTCACAGCATAGACATCACGGTATATTCTGCAGGGCACCTAGGTGGCTCAATCAGTTAAGCAACCCACTTTGGATTAGGTTATGATCTTGTGGTTCACAAGTTCTAACCCCACGGTCCATCTCTGTGCTGACAGCTCAGAGTCTGGAGGCTGATTCTGTGTTTCCCTCTCTCTTTGCCCCTCCCACAATAGGACACACACAGTCACTCTCTCTCTTTCTCTTATAATTAAATTAGAAAATTAAAAAACAATAACAAGTGTTCTGATCACTTCCTTTGAATACCAATACAGTACATCTAGCACAATATTCATACTTTGGTAATATTGCCATTTTTATTTATTGTGTGAAAACATAGGCTCATTAAAGCTCTATCTTTACACAATTATAGTATTGGCTTATAGATTAACATTATCAATAAGACAAACCTTTCATTGATTTATCTCCATATTTTATTTTTTAATGTTTATTTATTTATTTTGAGAAAAAGGGAGAATCCAGAGGAGGTTCTGCACTGTCAGTATGGAGTCTGATGCAAGACTAGATCCCACGAACTATGGAACCTGGGCCAAAACCTAGAGTCAGATCCTCAGTTGACTGACCCACCCAGGTTCCCACCTATATTTTATTTTAAACGTTTTAGTAATACTAT
Source organism: Hyaena hyaena (assembly GCF_003009895.1). Taxonomy (NCBI): domain Eukaryota; kingdom Metazoa; phylum Chordata; class Mammalia; order Carnivora; family Hyaenidae; genus Hyaena; species Hyaena hyaena. Next base: position 1,630,130 of record NW_024080880.1, on the reverse strand, counting down.
TGCTATTATTATTTTTGTGAATAATGAGTCATGTAGAGTTTATAAAACTATTAGCATATATTTTGCAATATCATATTATTTTGTGCTATTAGTATATGTTTTAGAAAATTGTTTTAGAATATAAACAAATTTAACATTTGCTTTTGTTTCCTTACCATCTTCACTAAAATAGTTACAAATGTTAAACATATTTATAAGGTAATATATTAAGGAAAAATTATCAGTGAATTGAAAAACAGTGGAATTATTGACACTGGATTTTTTTTGCTCTTTCGAAATAAAATGTCAGAATCTTCATATTGTGCCCATTGACTAACTCGTATTTACTTCTTCTTGTCTCAGATTAACCTGTGATGTCAAAGGGGATGTTACTTGACGTTTTAGGTTAATACATACAATCTAAATTATAAATTGGATAAACTTTATAGAATAATTTTTTCCTGAAAGATCATAATAATTTGCCTTGTCTTCCATCTATGTAGCATACAAAATCACAAATAAATATATAATTTCATTAAAATATTTTAATCATGAAAATTAAATTGTTATTTCAAGAGACTTGTAGGATTCCATAGATGTTAAAATTGTGATTCTTATAATAAACTTCACAGATTACTACATTATCTCTTTTTATAATAATATGCCCAAAGAGTACTTTAAAGTTTCACATGGAATGTTATAGGTTAAATCAAACACAAAAATTTTTATGTGAAATAAAAACATTAAATTATAAGGTATTGACATCTATTTGCAGAAAAAAATCAATGTAAATATAACAAATATATTAATTTACTGACATTCATTAATTGCTTTTCATGTGTTAAATGAATGTTTAAAGACATAAATTATACATTTAATGAACCTTGAATACAGAAATATTTTTGAGTTGTGATTTAGAGGAGCAAATTAAATGTAATGAGAGATATATCATTTCAGTTTTGGTCAAAGGACAAAGTAAGAGGCTAAATTATTTTTATAAAAAGGAGAATAATATGAGGCTAAAATTATATAATGTTATTCACTTTATTTATGTAAAATATTTTTTGTTTTTCTGCTATTCCAGAGTATCATCATATATGATTTATGAGCAGTGAACAATATGGATGCCATCCACATTGTAAATATCTTTATTACTTTGACATTTTTTATATTCTAATTAGGACTTTATAGGCACAATGGAATAATGATTCGTATCTCATTTGCTGAAGTCTTCCATCAGAACAGAGTATTCTGATAAAATCTCCCTTATAAAAATTAAAAAAACCTTTCTTATAATGGATGATATGTTTTAATCTACTTCTCCTTAGAAAGGTATTATGAGATTAATTGTTCAGATTCAAGAAAAGATGAAATTAACAGTAATAAATTACTCTCCTACTTGAAACAAACAAACCAAAATTAGTCAAGTGTATAAAACAATAGTTTTCAAGACACTGGACATCACGAAAAGAATGACAATTAACCCTGAAAAGGGGAAACAAATAGCACAAGCCCTAAATTTGCTGCAAATAGCTGACTTGAAAGAGTTTGTAGGTTATGCCATAGGGGGTGGAGAAGCTGGCAGAAGCTGTGGATGCCCTGAGCCCAGGAAACAAAGCATACAGTACAGGTAAAGCAAGGTGGTTAGAGTTCGCAGTACAGAGAACCAGAAAGGACCAAGTCGAACAGAAAGAGAACTCTGGAAGTCTGCAGAGGGTTCCACTTGGGTAGTCAGCTTAGTGTGGATCAGCCAACGTAGGGTAAAGAAACTAGTGTAGTACATGGATAGATTCACTACAAGAATCAGAGGTAACAATACATGGTGTTCACAAAGGATCAGAAATTTTTATTCATAAAATATAGACATTCAAGAGTGTAAGATGGATTATTAACATTAGGAAGTGCTAGGGGTTATGTAAATATCAGTTTTAACAGAAAACAGTAACAATTTGTTATTAAATGGCAGAAATGAAATTTTAAGTATTTCAGATGTTAGAGCAGCAAGAAATACTCAAAAACCTGTGTTTAAATCAAGCATTGATCTTTTCAAGATGCATTGTTTCCAATAATTTATTTTAACTATCTGGGTTTTACCAAGATGGCCCCAGCCCCTATGGTTCCTGGATTTGTAGCTACTAGAATAGCCTTTTTTGGTGACATGGGAAGAGAGAGAAGGTTCTGTGATAAATATTCCTTTTCCATATTCAATTTGTATGTACAACGGGATAGGGAAATACCGACCTTTGAAAGCTGAGTGGGATCTCACCACAAGGCCTCTATCCCCTTTTAAAAAAAGGTAAATCTAAGAAAGTGATAAACAAAACTATCTTTTGTTGTATTTCAAGTGACAGATATGAAAAGCACTTATACAGAGAACAATGAAATCTTTTAGATGTAATTTGTGAATTATCTAAATAAATAAATGCATTTACATACATTCATGTATTGAAAGACTCAATAGTATAAAAATGTCAATTTCCTCCAAACCTTTGTATAGACCAAATGCTCTCACAATAGAAATAACAGCAAGTTTTTCATGGAAATAGGAAAGCTGACTATGAAATATACATGAAAATTCAATTGTCAAGTTAAGCTAATAATTTGAAGAAAAAGTACATAGTGCAAGAATCTAACATAGCAAAACTTAATGTAAAGTACAAGTATTAAGATATAAAAGAGTATGTATTGAAGATGTTATTTAAGTTTGAAGCTCCAATTATTTTGAAAATTTATCTATTTTAAATATTTCTCCTGCTTTACAGTGCTAGATACAGGAAGTGTTACAGTACTACTTCCCTAATTGTCTTTAAAAACAATCCTGTAATTTCTTTCTGTGTTGTTAAAAATCAATTTTACCTAGAGCACAGAATATCCGTAAGTCAGGCAGTTTTTCTTGCACTTGCTAAACACTTTGAAAATATAAAAAAATAAAAAGTAGACATTTAAATAAAAGCATTTTATTACTTAAAATAGCACAATATTAGGACTTAAATAAAATAGCACAATATTGGCTCTACTTAATCCAAGTACTGTTATTTTTTAAAGCTTAATAATTACTATGACTTGATTTGATGAATTCTACTTCCCATCCCCTAATATATTAAGAAATGGTATTGTTCACTTACAGCTTATTATACTATGGCTCATGTTATTTCTTCCTATCCTGGAATGTCAGCCCACATACATTATTCACATGACGCAGAGTGAACTTTAAATATGGAGATTATACTGGAGGGAAATGAGGAAGCCATCATTCTCAATTTTACCCCATACTGTTATTAAAGGTTACATAGGCAGTGATCTTTCTTTTTCCTACTTTTTAAAAAGCTTTATCCTCTTTCTTTTTTTCTTTCTGATTATTTTATTCCTTTTCATCTCCCATAACATCCACATAATTCTACTTTTTTCTATACTATGTGAAGAAACTAGTTGATTTATTTTAAATGATTTACTGTCTTCATGTTGTGAGCTAGACATTGAAATAACTTATGATGAATAAGATATTGTATACTATATGACTTCCTTCTATTCTTTGTCTAGAATGTGGTTGATGTGAATATAAGTCAGTAAGTGTGAAAATATTTGCCTGAAGAATTTGAACATCAAGTGTGAAGCTAGTATGAATTAAGTTATCAAACAGTGACAATTGCAATGGAAATGCTAACAGACCTTTTACTAAACAATAAACTATGCAATTACAGTGTTCCCTGACAATCAGGTGCTTATGTATCAGCAAAATGTTTCCATAACAGCGTTTCCATGTTAGATAACTGATAGATACTTAAACACTAGAGGGAACATATGAAAGTTTTGCTTGTTATTTAAACTCGGTTTATGATTTCTTTTTTAGAGTTTTTAAAGTTTATTTATTTATTATGAGAGAGACAGATGGAGGAAGAGAGGGAGAGAGAGTGAGCTGGGGAGGGGCAGAGAGAGAGGGAAAGAGAGAGATTCCTAAGCAGGCTGTGTGCTCAGAGTGATGCAGGGCTCAATCTCACGCCCTGAAATGAAACCAAGAGTTGGTCACTTAACTGACTGAGCCATCCAAATGCCCCATCAGTTTATGATTTCTGAGGAAATCTCTCAATTGAAAAATTATACAATGAAATGTTCAATGTTACTGTTATTTAAAATTTTGGTCACAAAGTCAAAAGTAGCAGTATAATTAAAAATCTTTATGAATTAAGTGTAAAAATTGGTGTTGCTAATAACATTACATTTATTTGTCCTTAATCTGTTTTTGGTATATCTTTAAGATGTAGTTGTTTTTAAGTAATTGGTTTATGGCTGGACATATAAGAAAAATTAGAAGAAAAATAAAGATATTTCACAAGTGAAACATTGATATATCCAGAGAGTTTTCTTGGAAAGAACAAAGGCTCTGGGGTATAACATCTATTTTACCAACTCATTTGTTATAGGAGTAGGGGAATAGTCCTTAACAACCCTAAAATTCAGTTTAATTGTTGGCATAAAGAGGAAACGTATAGAATTTTTCCTAAGAGAATGAACTAACAGGGTGAATACAAATCATCTGTTCTCTTATCTCTTAGTCTACCTGAAAATGCACATCTTCACAACTACTCTTCCCTCCCTCTCTCTGTTTCATCATCATTTTTTTTGCAGTCTTTAATTTTAAGTTAAAAATAACTCAGCCTTATGATTTGTTAAGGTTTTTTATTTTAAGATCTTTGAGTAGTGCCTCTAGGAAAACTATGTTTTTAGAATTGATTCAACTTTTGAGATTTGTAGCAAATACTGACTAGTGAGTGGCATCTTTCCTTGCACATCCCATCATTATTGTAATTTTCTAGGTATTTACTGAAATGACAAGAAAACTTATATCTACACAAAAGCCTGCACACATGTATTTACAGCAAGCAGCTTTTTGTATATTATCAAAAGATGAAAGCAGTGTCATGTGGCTATACTGATATCAATAGATAAACTAAATGAATTAGAATAGGCAATATTTCATGCAGAAGAACCCCATACAACATGGTAAATATTCCATCTTATAAAAGGTTTACCTAATTCCCCATTCCTTAGGAGTGGGCTGTGCAAAGTGTTTTCCTTTCAGAGAGTACAGTATGGGGAGAGGGTATCAGGTACTTTTACAGTAGAGAAACCTCACAAACACTACTTCCACCAGAGTATCAAGGTTAACAGTGGTAAGTCACATTCATAGTTTATACCCTTGATATGAAGTAATGAAGGGCACTTTATCTTAGTAGTCTTCACACCCAAAACGCAGTACCAGTTCAGTCATGAGGAAAATAGATCTGAGTCTCAACAGAAGGATATGCTGTAAAATTTGCAGAAAAAAAAGACCAGTATTCCACAAAACTACCAAGATAATAAAAACCAAGGGGAGTCTGAGAAACTGTCATAGCCAAGGTGAGCCTTAGAGTCTATGACGACTAAATATACTATGGTGTCCTGGATGGGGATATTTGAACAGAAAAATGGCAGTAGGTAAAAAAAGAAATGGAAAAAAAAGGAAACCTGGAAAAAAAGATAGGCTTTTGGCTAATAATAAGATGGAAAACATAGTTTCTGAAATTGGTAGCATCAAAAGCAAATATTAATAAAATTTAAAATTAGAACAAATATCATTCGATTGAAAACATGTTGAGAACACAATTTTCATAGTCAATACATTCCAAGAAATCCATTATATATAATAACAGTTTTAGAAAATAAAATAAAACAAAACAAATGGAAATTGAGAAATACATCAACAAAGAAATAATAGATGAAAATTACATCAGAAAATCCCATGTCTTAATATGTAACAGGGCAACCAAGTGTCCAACACTGAATATAAAAAAAGACCTATGCATACACATGATGTAATGAAGTTTCCAGAAACCACAGGAGAGAGCAAAAATCACATTTTCATAAGGAAAATGTTAAATAAAGATTATCTCCAGAGAAATCAGTCATACTAGCATCTGACTATATTGCCTATGAAATGCTGGTGAAATATAAAAAACAAATGGACCTTAACTACTTTAGTATATAAATAGTGTTGTTTATGTAAGAGAGTTGCATATGGTCACAACTTCTCAGGAAGCTTTTTCTCTCTTATTTGGCTCAAAGTTGAGGCAAATTTATTTTCATTCTTCTAGGAGTTCAGAGGGTTGGGGATAGTGCAATTCTTGTTTCCCATTTTTCTGAGGATGTAGATTTTTGCAGTTCCAGCTTTATAGGTAGGGCTGCTACCTGACTGCATACACAGGGTCTAGGACCTTCACTTCAGACCATTTTACCTGATGCAGGCAGCCCTCAAAATTAAAATTAAAATTTACCTGTATCAACAAAGATTCAGGATGAAGTAGCTTCAGTAATTATTTGCCTCACTGTTCTTGGCTTTGTTTGTTAGATTCGGCAGGGATTCTTATTTCTAGTTATTTAACACACTTGAGGATTTAAAAATAAAAATATCTTACTATTTTTCCTTTTTTATGGAAATAACCTAGCCATTTTTGTTCCCAGAAATTAAAGTGACCTAAAAATGTAAAAAAGTCATTTCTGTCATTGCAAATGGCAAATTTCATTGTGTGTGTGTGTGTGTGTGTGTGTGTGTGTGAGAGAGAGAGAGAGAGAGGAGAAAGAGAGAGATTTCCATACTGTTAAAGTCAGAGGGACAATGCAAGAAACAGATTCTTAATTAGAAGAACAATCTGCTGGTTACCAGGGTAGGAGGAGAGGGGGTGAGTTAATTAAATAGGTGATGGGGATTAAGGAGTGCACTTGCTGTGATGAACACCAGGTATTGTATAGAATTGTTGAATCATTATATTGTGCACCTGAAACTAATATTACACTGTACATTAACTAACTGGAATTTAAACAAAAACTTTAAAAAATTATTTCCAACTATTAAATTTGCAAAACTATTGGCAGAGCTAGAGATGAATGTGTCTGGCACTTTGGTGCATAGCCCATTTCATCTTACTCCATCCATCTCTATTACTATATTTTTATCCTCTGATCTTATGGGAATTGAGTAGCTAAGTAAAACCATAATCTCAAAGTCAAATAGTGTTTTTAGAATTAATCATTTTTACATGGAATACTTAAAATCTCAGAATCTTGATTTTCAGACTTTTATTTTAATCGTATTTGAATACTTCTTCAGTACTGCAAGATGTCCCTTCAATTGATTTCAATATAGAGCTTCAAAAGTTTATGTGTCCTTACCTACCTTGAAAAAACAAACACTGAGGCAGGCTAACAGGTATTTTCCTAATTTTGAGAAAACAGTGACATAGCACATTTAATTATAAATTTAAAAACAGGGTTATAAATAAATTTAGAGGTAGTAGAGGAGGAAGTTGAGGGAGATCTTATGGAAAGGTCCATCTATTTCAATGATATCCGAAATAGGATTTTCTCTTGAGAATGAAGAGGACGTGGGCAGTTTCAAGAGGGAAATAAGCTAGAATAAAAAGTAAGGAAAATGGGGGGATTAGTAAGAAGAAGTACAAAAAATATATAAACAATATTAAGGGTCAAGTTAAAATGTAGACCTGAGAACTGTATACATAGCTCAATACATAGATTTCCGTGAAAAAAAATTTTTTGGCATCTTAAGAAAAGGACTGGGAATTTTTGCACATCAGATTATTTGTAGTTTGGGTGGTTTCTCAGAACATGTGTGCTGAAAAGACAAGAAAGAAAATACTTCAAGTATGGGAAATAAAGTCAATAATTTCTCATGTAATCATGACACAGTAGAGAAGAAAATTAAGCAAAATAGAACTTATAAATATGAACAGATTGAGGTGATTTGGAGTCTAGAGATTTGATGAGGTTTTACAAATTTATTGAGTAAAAAAATGAAAACGCACATAATGTACACTTATTAAATATCTTAATTCATGAGGCAAAGATGCATATCATTAAAATGAATTAATTATTCATAATTACCAAAATTTTAGCTAATTTTTATCTTTTCTGTTTCCCTAAACTTGGATTGCATGTAGTTCATTATCACACTTAAGTTTTAAAGTGATGTATTTCCACCACGTTCTCCATTTGATTATTAGTATTTTGGAGTTGGTTGATTATACATGAAGAAAAATAATCTCACTGGTCACATTATTATTTTTTTATGTTATTAAATAATATTTGACCTGATAAAGTATTCAGTTACTACAGCATGATTTTACTCAGTGATTTTGCTTGTATTTGCTTCAAAAGTAGATGAGGGTTATCAATTGGTACTCTTAAGTGTGAAACTCCTTCTGGCATGACTTATTCTAAAATTTTGAACATCCTCTGGACTAATTTTGTCATTATATCACATTAGTACTAATTGAAGAGTCTCAGATTTAGAGTCTTGTTGTCTCCAGATGAAACATAATTTAAATTCCAAGAAATGCAGACTGTCATTGCTTCTTATGTTAAGTAAAATTGCTAGAAAATTATGCTGATATATCTTAATGTAACTGGAACTTTACAGCTAAAACTTTCTCTAAAATTTTGAAGAAGTGATCATGATTATAAAACAACAATTAAGAGCTTGGTTGCATTAGATACTGCACTAGAATAGTAGAGAAATAATGGTATAAATTTTGGCCTTTGTTCTCTAAGAGATTTCAAACTTAAGCCCTTCTTTAGACCTATGTGCTAGACATACAGAGAAGAGAAAAATATTATTAAAGCAAAAAAAGCAAAAGCATAATTAAGCAAGCTCTTTAAAAACACACATATACATATATATTTCACTCTTCTTTTTATAATGACAGTTTCTATTTAATTATTTCCTTCACTAATTCTCATGATTCTGTGAACACTTGAAACATCCTTCTCAAAAATCTTTACTTCCCCTAAAGAAACTAGTAGAGAGCTGAATCAATGTTGTATTTACAAAGTAGATTACATCAGGGGGTTATCTAGAGATTTGGCTATTTTTACATTTTATTTGCTACCCGATAGTACAGTTTGTTTCAGAAGCAATTAGATAGGGCCATGAGCAGTAGTAACAACAAACATCACTGACAAGGTCACAAGTGAATATTCAGAGATACCTTTGAAAGCGACTCAATATAAAGATGACACTGATAATCTTCTGAAAATAAAGACTATGGCTTTTTAAGTCTTTTTCTTGTTGTTCTAGCTGGAATTATTTTTGAAAGTTCGGTTTACTGCCATATCAAGAAAATATTTAGGGGTGCCTGGATGGCTCAGTTGGCTAAGCATCTGACTTCAGCTCAGGTCATGATCTCTCAGTTTACAAGTTGTAACCCCACATTGGGCTCTGTGCTGACAGCTTAGAGCCTGGAGCTTGCTTCAGATTCTGTATCTCCCTCTCTCTGCCCCTCCCCAACTCATGTTCTGTCTCTTTCTGTCTCTCAAAAATGAATAAACATTTAAAAAAAAGGAAATGTTTAAATGGGGACTTTCAACTATAATTGAATACTTGTAGATAGTATGCATTTTTCCAGAAATATTATCTGTAGCAGGAACAATTTTTTTTGATCATTTTGACTATTACCTATGAAAATTAGTGAGGTATGTTTATGTTGGGTGTATGGTAAGGAAGGCTAAAAGTAACATTTTATTTAATTTTAGTGTAACATATAATTACTTTCTAAATCACACATGAATGACCTTATTAATCTAAGTTAAAAGATATTAGTACAATAGAACCTCTTTCCAGGAAATAAAATATGAAACACTGCATCTACACTATACAAATATTAATATAAATTATAATTAATTTGAAAGAATCATAATTCTGTCATGTTATACTGACACTATTGTTAAAAATAAGCATTATAAAATCAGCACAATTCGAGTTTATTTTAAATTTGTTATTGATTGCTTCCCTTGCCATGTAGAAGCTTTTTATCTTGATGAGGTCCCAATAATTCATTTTTGCTCTTCCCTTGCCTTTAGGGATGTGGCATGTAAGAAATTGCTGTGGTTGAGGTCAAGGAGGTTGTTTCCTGCTTTCTCCTCTAGGGTTTTGATGGTTTCCTGTCTCACATTCAAGTTCTTTATCCATTTTGACTTTATTTTTGTGTATGGTGTGAGAAAGTGATCTAGTTTCATTCTTCTGTATGTTGCTGTCCAGTTCTCCCAGCACCATCTGTTAAAGAGGTTGTCTTTTTTCCATTGAATACTCTTTCCCGCTTTGTCAAAGATTAGTTGGACATAAATTTGTGGGTCCAATTCTGAGTTCTCTATTCTGTTCCATTGGTCTGTGTGTCTGGTTTTGTACCAATACCAATAGTACCAATACTACAGCTTTGTAGTACAGGCTAAAGTCTGGGTTGGTGATGCCTCCTGTTTGGGTTTTCTTCTCCAATATTACTTTGGCTTTTCGGGGTCTTTTGTGGTTCCATATAAATTTTAGGATAGTTTGTTCTTGCTTTGAGAAGAATGCTGGTGCAATTTTAATTGAGATTGCCTTGAATGTGTAGATTGCTTTGGGTAGTAATGACAGTTTAAGAATTTTTATTCTTCTGATCCATGAGCATGGAATGTCTTTCCATTTCTTTGTGTCTTCTTCAATTTCCTTCATAAGTTTTCTATGGTTTTCATCATACAGATCTCTTATGCCTTTGGTTAGGTTTATTCCTAGGTATTTTATGGTTTTTTTGTGCAGTTGTGAATGAGATCAGTTTCTTGATTTCTCTTTCTGTTGCTCCATTATTGGTGTATAAAAATGCAACCGATTTCTGTACGTTGATTTTGTACCCTGCAACTTTGCTGAATTCATGGATCAATTCTAGTAGCCTTCTGGTGGAGTCTGTTGGGTTTTCTATGTAGAGTATCATGTCATCTGCAAAAAGTGAAAGTTTGACTTCTTCTCTGCCAATTCAGATGCCTTTTATTTCCTTTTGTTGTCTGATGGCTGATGCTAGGACTTCCAGCACTATGTTAAACAACAGTGGTGAGAGTGGACATCCCTGTCGTGTTCCTGATCTCAGGGGAAAGCTCTCATTTTTTCCGTGTTGAGGATGATGTTAGCTGAAAGATTCTCATAAATGGCTTTTATGGTGTTTAAGTAAGTTCCTTCTATGCTGACTTTCTTCTGAGAAATTCTTTAAGTCTGCAAAGAAATAAACTTTAAAGGTAGTTCTAACCTTATTGTTTGTTCATAAATTTCTAAGGTTTTCTAGGTGAAGTAGTATTTAAATTTTTTTAAATGTTTATTTATTTTTGAGAGAGAGAGAGAGAGAGCAAGGAGGGGAGGGCCATAGAGAGGGAGACACAGAATCTGAAGCAGGCTCCAGGCTCTGAGCTGTTAGCACAGAGCCCAATGTGGGGCTTGGACTCACAAACTGTGAGATCATGACCTGAGCTGAAGTCAGACACTTAACTGACTGAACCACCCAGGTGCCTCTGGGTGAAGTCATATTTTATATACTCTATGAGATATTTGCCCATATGTTGACAAAACATATTTTATTTATATATTATTTTATCTCTTAGATGTGGATGTGTTCTTTTTCCATTTTTGATGCCACCACTTAAATTTGATAACCACTTCCTACCTGTATTCTAACAGTGCTCTCTTTTATAATATCCCTAAATCCAGTTTCAACTCCCTGCCATACATAAATACTGTAACTTATTAGGAATATGATTAAATTTTCTCTGTTGTGGCTTCTCCCTGTGTTCTTTAGAATTTACTTCTATTTCTGTATGACTAAATCATCCCTGGGAAGCTTAAATGATATTACTTCAATTTATAAAATTTGTAATTCTACATTACTACTTTTATGTAATGTGTCTTATAGTAATGTGTTACTAAAATTTGATTCTTGGTTCATATCTTCATATAAAATTAGCTAAATTTTATACCCATAACAGCCTTATTTTGTCTCCTAAAGTTATTCTTTTTTCTTTTTTAATTAAAATCACAGTATAACAAGATGTTAAAAATTATTTTAACCAAGCTATTTTTTGTTCCCTTTGTCTACTTGGAACAGTTTTATACTAAATATTTTTAGTATGTCAGACAATTACAGAGGTAACACAAGTACATTGATAAGTTACTATAATAAAATATAGTCTATAAACCTATAAACTTTCCATATATTTCCATGTTTTTATTTTCATGGACTTCCTAGATAGTTAGCTACTATTACCTCTATATTTTGTGGGCCTTTACACTTTTTTTTTATTTTGTCCATTTTGTTGAGGTACAATTCAACCACAGTAAATTATAACTAAAATATTAAATTGTCTCAGTTTAGACACAGTGTACATCTTTGAAACAATACCAGAAATAAAATAACAAAGTTACTTCACCCAACAACACTTCCTCATGTCTCCTTGTAATCTAACTTTTTCTTCATTTTAGGCATTCAGTAATCTAATGATCTGCTTTCTGTCACCATTGATAAGTCTGTATTTTCTAGAATTACATATGTTTGTTTATGTGTGTCTATATCTGTGTGTGTGTGTGTGTGTGTGTGTGTGTGTGTGTGTATAATCATGGAATGCATTTTCCCTAATTTCTTTCACTAAGTATAATTATTCTGAGATTAATTAATATTGTTGGGGTATCCATAGGTCTCCCTCATTTATTGCTAATTAGTGTATATTGGTATGGTAATATATTAGTATAGTAGTTTGAATACACCAATATCTGTTTATCCATTTATCTGGTGATGGACATTTATATTGTTTCCAGTTTTGAGTATTACAGATGTGACTGATACAAGTATTTGCATCAAATCTTTGTGGGGAGACAGGTTTCTTTAGACTAGAGTTCATACCTAGGATTGGAATGATTTGATTATATGGTTGTATATTCCTAACTTTTAATGTAACTGCAAAATTATTTTCTAACATGGTTATACTATTTTACATTGTAACCAGTAGTGTATGAGATACTCAGTGTTCAACATCATCACCAGTATTTGATATTGTCAGTCGTTATACTTTTAGCCAATTGAATAGGTATGTAGCAGCATCCCTTTATAATTTGAATTTCCCTTTCATATAGTAATATACAATAATTTTTAATTGTTTTTTGGTCATCACGTATCTTGACAATAGAGGTAAGTCTATTTTTGAACTAATTGTTTTGTACCATTACCATTAACTGATTTGTCTGTTTTCACAAATACTCACAGTCCTGATTATCATAGCTGTACAATAAGTTGTGAATTCAAGTAGGGTAAATTCTCTAAGTATGTTACTATTTGTAACAATTGCTTTTGTTATGTTTGTTTCCTTTGGACTTTGATAAGAATTTTAAAGTTAGCTTGTCAAATTAACAAACAATTCCTGCTAGAATATAATGGATATTATATTGAAACTATCGATCAATTTTGGATAAGTGCCATATTAAAATATTGAGTCTTGCATTACATGCTCTTTGTATGTCCTTACATTTTATTTAAGTTTTTAAGTTATCTCATCAATGTTTCATAATATTTTTCTGACTTTATCGATGTAGGATTTACAGATAAAAACTATGTATCTTTATGGTGTACAACTTGATGTTTTGTCTATGAATATACATTGTGAAATAATCACAAGTAAACAAATTAACCTATCCAGTGTCTCACATAATTGTGTGTTTGTGTGTGTGTGTGTGTTGGGGACACTTAAGTGTTACCTTCTTAGCATATTTCAAGTATACAAGACAATATTGTTAACTAGATTCACATTACTGTACTTTAGATCCCCAGTACCTCTTCATCTTGCATAACTGAAACTTTGTACTCTTTGATCATCATCTTTCCATTTCACCCTACCCAGCTCCTGGCAATCAAAATTATACTCTGTTTCTATGATTTGACTATTTAGAATCCACATATAGGTGAATGTACTATTTGTTCTTGTGTGGCTTATCTAATAGCATAATGTCTTATAGTTTTACTGATGTTCCTATAAATAGTAAGATTTCCTTCCTTTTTGTGGCTGAATAATATTCCTCTGTGTGTGTGTGTGCGCGCGTGTGACATTTTATCTGCCCATTCATCTGTTAATAGACATTTAGGTTGTTTCCTGATCTTGGCTATGGTGAATAATACTGCAATGAACATGGAACTGCAGATATTTCTTCAATATCCTACTTTTATTTCCTTTGAATATATACTCAGAAGTAAGAATGCTGAATCATTAGTTAGTTCAGTTTTAATCCTTTGAGAAACCTCCGTACTGTTTTTCATAATGGCTGTGTCAATTTACATTCTGACCAAAAGTATATAAGGGTTCCTTTCCCTCACATCCTCTCCAATACTTGTTATCTTTTGTCTTGTTTTTATTTTGTTTCTCAAATTTATTTATTTTGAGAGAGAGTGAGCGCACACATGTGTGTGCAAGCAGGGGAAGGGCAGAAAGATGGAAAGAGAACCCCAAGGAGGCTCTGCTCCATGTGGAGCCAAGAATGGGCTCCATCCCATGACTACGAGATCATTACCTGAGCTGATATCAAGAGTCGGATGCTTAACCAATTGAGTCACCCAGGTGCCCCTCCTTTGTCTTTGAATAATATCCATTCTAACAGGTGTGAGCTAAGATCTGATTGGGGTTTTGATTTGGATTTCCCTGATGATTAGTGTTATGAATTTGTCAATGTAACACTTTTTAAGTGAAGCCCAGGGCGCAGGTTGGTGAACTATTCAACAATAGACCACAACGGTAATTGAACTGAAGTTTATTACAGGTACTGAAGGGAGTAATTGGAGGCCTCGAGGGGCCACCATTTAAGGTCCGGGCAGCATGCAGAAAGAGAGAGACAGGACCCAAAGCTTATGTCTTTACTAGGTTCCATGAGTAAAGTGCTTTGGGGTTGCAAGGCTATGGCCAGATAGACCAATTCAAACCAAAAGGACAAAGTTTTAGTAAGCCACACGAGGGTTTTATCTAAGAGGTGCTTACGAGGAAGGCCCTGGGAGGCAGGAGAGACTTGATCCTAAGTCATACCAGAAGCTTACATTTGTTTGTGACTGTGCAGCTGTTATCTAGGGCATGCACTTGCATGAGGAGGCTACTGTCATAAGGTCACTGCAGGCTGCTTTGGCAAATAGAATGGATGCTGAGACAGCAATACCATGGAGTAGCTTACTAAACCAATGACAATAAATGCTGCTGAGCACTTTGTCATATACCTGCTGGCCATTTGTATGTCCTTTTGAAGAAATATATATTCTAGTCTTTTACCATGTTTTAAATTGGATTATTTGATTTTTTTTTTTTTTTTTTGCTTTAGAGCTGTAGGAATTCCTCATACAGTATGCATATTGACCCTTTATATATGTGTATTTATATGTGTATGCATATGTATGTGTGTGTGTGTGTGTGTGTGTGTGTGTGTGTAGTTTGCCAGTATTTTATTCCATTCCAGAGTATATCTATTCACTCCATTCCCTACTCCCCCTCCCCCTTTTTTTTAATCAGAAACTTTTTATTTTCATATAGTACCATTTGTTAATTTTTACTTTTGGTACTTGTGCTTTAGGGATCATATCCAAAAAATCATTGCCCAAACCAATGTCCCCCATGTTTTCTTTTGGTATTTTTATGACTTCAAGTCTTATATTAAGACTTTAATACATTTTAAGTTGATTTTGTATGTGGAGTGAGATAAGAGTCCAATTTCATTCTCTTGCATGTGTATATCCAGGTTTCCCAACACCATTTGTCAAAGAACCTATCCCTTTCTCCATTGTGTGTTCTTGGCATCCTCAATGACAATCAGTTGGCTTTAGATGCATGGGTCTATTTCTGGACTCTGTTCTGTTCCATTTGTCTATATTTCTGTTTTTATGCCTGTACAATACTGTTTTGATTACTGAAGCTTATATTTTGAAATCAGTAAGTGCAATGCCCTCAGCATCATTATGTATATGTCTGTCAATTCCATTTGATCTGTAGTGTTGTTCAAGTCCACTGCCTCTTTATAGATTCTTTTTATGGATTTTCTTTTCAGTGTCGAAGTGGGATATTGAAGTCTCCTACTATTATTGTATTGCTGTCTAGCACTCCTTGTTTTTGTTCATCGTACTGACTGAGAATGGTATTTCTGACTATATTTGACTGTGTCGTCAGGAAGTTAGCCAAATTTGTGGTCCATTTCTAATCAGTACAAGAATTAGGTATCATGTATTACTATGTTTTCTTCTTTGAAAAGTCTGTACATACTTATTATTTAATGTTTTTACCACATTCATTTTATAAATAATAGAGATGATTTCTAAAATGTTATTGAAAATTGTAATATTGCTTTAAATATCTAGAGAATGTCCATTCCTGGAATTTAAAGCTATGCTGAGAAGATTGTTTGCAGTGAGTAAGAGCAAAAGGAGGAGACTGCTCATGTGAGACTAAATTCGACTCTCCCACATATCCCCACTGATCGACAAATTGCTAGTAAGAAGAAAGAGAATTTTCACTCTTCAGCTAGCTCAATAAGAAGGCTAGTTATCTATAGTCAGACTAATTGGTTTGGAGTCTTGCTCTACCATTTATTAGCTGAGAAGTGATTGACAAGTTACCAACCTTCTGTATCTCAGTTTTTAATTCTATAAAATTAGAGTATAGCAAGATGAAGACCTACTTCATTAAGTTTTTGTGAGGATTAAAAGTTATTAAAACATACATGCATGCACACATTCAGAATGTGGAATAGTGCTTGATATAAGAACTATCAAATAGGTGTTAGCTTTTAATGTTGTTGGTTAAATGATGTACAAAATAATTAGGAAACCATGTAATTTGGCAGTATGGAAGTTCCTGCTGAATTAGTGGCATAAAAACATATGTAGTTGATACCCAAGATAGCAAGGAATATTCTGAATATGTGAAATTATAATTTAAATTTAACCTAAATTAAAACTCTTTCTACCATCTTGCATTTGCAAATCTACACAAGGCACACTTCACACTAATTCATTTCAAAATTAGTTAAAATAATGTGGGAGAATTTTTAATATCGGATTTAGAATCTTATCTTTTAGCTATATTCTTGCTTTCTTGTTTTTATAAATTATATCTGTAAATACCTAAGTGAATAGATCAAGTCTGGTTATTTTGTTTCGATTATCTTTAAATAAGAAGTAATATACTATGTCACCACATTAATTGTGCTATATGAAATTAAAATTGTTATATTTCATGTTAAAACAGCTACTAAATCAGTTGGCTTTGAGTTTATGATAATGTCTCTTTCCTCCAAGTGTTTATTAGAAAAAATTTTATAATGGTTGCATCATTAGCAACTAGTAAAAGTCACAGTGACTGTTTATGACCACATGATTTGGCTCTCAGCGTGTTAATGATCCCTTAAAGAAATGCAAGCCAATTTAAATATAATATGGAAACTATTTATCATAAAAACCAGTAGTGAAAACTCCATGAAGTTTAATTCTCTTCTAATTTTATGTGTTTTATGCTGTAATTTTTAAGAGACTTGATTAGATTCAGGGGAAAAAAGTCTTATTGAAATAAAGATAATGACTCACATTGAATAATTTCCTTTCCTCCAAATAGGCCATCGTAATTGAAAATGTGACTTTAGGGGTTAAGTTTAACCATCTTTAAAATGATGCTTTCATTGTTGACTAACTATTCTAACGAGCTCTGATTTGAACAGTCAACCTTTTAAAGCCCTTTGACAAATATTGCTAGGTGCCATGTAGCCACATCCCATTCTAATTATTTGTACCCATAATTTAGCTGTAAAAATGAAGTGCAGGCTCAGACTGGTCTTTCTGGGGCCATTCTGAGTGAGACAAGAGGTTATTATCAAACCTCTCTGTGTCTGACTTCTACCTATGCCATCCGTAGGTGCTGTAGGAAGGTATTACTATTCCAAATACCTGAAAATTAAGTCAACATTGTCAATCTCCTTTTCCAGATCAAAATACACTTACTAGATGTTTAAAAATTGAATAGGACATCAAAGAGATAGCAGTTCATGGAATGGTTAAGGCTGGATGTGCCATCTGAGGCATTGCTGCTTTTGCTAAGAGAGCTATGCTCCACTCTGGGGGTTCCTCTTCATGAGCAAGCTGACAGCTGGCTCAGTTCTGCTTGGCCACATAGCTGCCCAGGAGCCCAGCTGCATGTTTCTGGGGATGTGGTCAGCAAGAGGACTGATGAGATTTCAGTTAATCAAATTTCACACAGGCCAGTAAGTTTGATTCTTCAACTCCCATGCAAAATCTTGCCAAGTCCACTTTATGTAAGTCCTGAGCTGTGAACTTAAAAAGCTGCTGCCCCTGCTTTCTCAAGCAAAGGTTTTCTAGCGGGAAGGCTTTATGGGTAGGGAACTCTTTGTTGTTCACTTTCAAACACTTGAGGACATGTGAGAAGTGGAGCAGTGGCAAGGAGAAAGTGTAATGTATATTTCCAATACATCAGAAGACTTTTCATCAGAGGCAAAAGGTATCATGAAGACTCAGTACAGGTCAAGCTGCCTGAAATAACATAAGGATCTCATTTTACTTTTATGTCTGGTAAAAGCCAACTGATCCCTGGATACAGGAATCTTGTCTCGACATCAGAGCCCACAACCCAAAGCCAAGGGGTGAGTCTTTGAATAGATAGCCAGGCATGGCAAGGTGTTCTGATAACTACCAATGAGCTCATGGAGAAATAATATTTTATTTGGAAACAGATTATGTCTATGTCAAAAGATGTATCTCCCCAAATGACTATCTGTGCTTCGTCAACATTTTATGCACTACACATAAACTTAGGTTAAATAAAACACAGTTGAAAATTTTTCTTCTTTTCTATCCCCAACACCATTCTGATTGCTTTTCCCTTTATCAATTCTCACTATATTAGGAGAATATGACTACCCTTATTGAACTTAATATGTTGCCCTTCACATCTATATTCCATATTACTGCCAGAACAATCATTCCTAACATTATTTGAATAATGAACTCCTTTCTTGCTTAAAACAATGCTTCACTGTTTCCCTCACGCTCCTAAGGGAAACCTTAGGATGACCTTCCACATATCTATAATTGGTTCCATTCTATTTTCCCAATTTATCACTTATCAATTTATCTATTTCCCAATTTTTATCACTTCTACATCGTCTCCAAAACTGTCCTTTAACCAGGTGAAAACATTTAAAAACAAAACAAAGAGAAGTCCTTTATACCCTTTACTATTCATGTTTGTTCACTATTATTCATGGTAAATTCTTTGGGTCAAATGCCCTTCTAATCCTCTTTTGAGCCATTCAAACTTCTAGTCAGAAAAGAAGGCTCCATTTCCTAAAAGCCTGAATTAGTTTCTTATTCATTTATTCAAGCTCACTGCAGTTATTATATTTAATATCTATTATGATATTTTTATATTTAGTTTGAGAGGTTTCTGGTTTTAGTATGATGGATGATTTTCAGTTGAAATGTTCATATATTTTCACTGTATTCATACTTTGCTTTACTTAATTGAAGGCAAATATAAGAATCTTTTTAAAATACTTTCTTTTTTCCCCCTGAATTCAACATTATGTCCATATCAGAATCACACTTGGTTGATTTTCTATTTCTCTCAAGAATATGTTTTGTTTTCTTGGTTCTTCTTATGTTAGTTTATTTGAGATTGTTTCCTAGACATCGTGAATATTGAATTGTGGAGATTCTAGATTCTATTATTTTTCTTCCTATAAGTGTTGCCTTTTTTTTATCAGACATTTATCCTAACTGTACTTCACCTCTTTTTTTAATTTTTTTTTTTTGTGGGCTGCAGCTTCAGTAATAGTTCAGACTTTTTGTCTTTATCATAACATTTTTGATAGTATTACACACATGTGTGATTCAGCTATAGACATAAATGTGGGTAGATGAAATAAAGTGATTCCCTTTCTGGTTCCTTTCCTTTAAGATTTCCCCATTCTCTGTAGTGGCCAAAATTTTCCACCTTCCCTGGCCAGAATGATTGTTTTTAACTTCTGGCATCACAATGTTGTCACCAATGTCCTGTGAATGGCCCTTAGACAAGGTTGAAAGCTGCAAAAATGGTACCTTACTTTCATACATTTTTCTTTACATTCTTTGAATGTGTATTCCTTACCAGAATGTGACATTTTCTGTTAATTCTCCTGTCACTTCAGATACTTGCTCTTTGATCTAAATTCATATTTTATGACTGTTTTATGAGAGCAGTCACCCAGTGTGGTCTTACTTACTCCATAATTACCAGAAGTCAGAAGTCAGCTATCCAGTTTTTAACAAGGCGCTAATCATTATGTTCTTTTCTCTCATTCTCAAATATGTCACTCTATAATCTGCTTAGAGACACTGGGGCTGAGACTCTGTAAACTACGTTTCTTCTTTGCCAGTTCACTCTCTATTCGGTTCAACAAATAGGGAGATTGGAAGTGTGAATAGAGGAGAAGGGGCTTGATTCTTCTTTTTTGATGTTACCACAAAATCACCTTAACATTAACCTGAGTAACATATGTGATGCTTAGTTCTTTTCCTTCAAGTTTTGACCTTTTTTGTAGCACTAATAGAATCAGCTTCATCATGCCCCTCAGAGAGTTCTGCACCAACTGATTAAGAATTCTTTTTCAGGGGTGCCTGGGTGGCTTGGTTGGTTAAGCATCCAACTTCGGCTCAGGTCATGATGTCACAGTTTGTGGGTTGGAGCCCCCGTTTGGCTCTGTGCTGACAGCTAGCTCAGAGTCTGGAGCCTGTTTCGGGTTCTGTGTCTCCCTCTCTCTCTGACCTTCCTCTGCTCATGATGTCTCTCTCTCTCTCTCTCAGAAATAAATAAAACATTTAGAAAAAAAAGAATTCTTTCTCAAATTTCTGCACCCTAGCAACATCTGACAGGGATACAGATGAAAAGCTGCTGAGATATGGGCATAGTATCATCCTTAGAGGTTGGATCCTTAGATCCCAGGAACTTTTCTCCTAGATTCCAAATCCTCCTTCTCTCTCTCTCTTTTTTTTTTCCTCATAGCCCTAGAAGTGGTAGCTACTTCTGTAGGTATTATTTTAATGTTACTGTATTCACTTCCTTTTTTCTTATTTAATTATTTGACAACTGCTTACTGCATTTATTGTTTTCAATTTAATGTTTTAAAATAATGTTTCTCAAATACATCCAAGATATTTAGTACCTTCTGGTCTTCTGGACTATTCAGCATCATGTCATTCATGTAGTGTACCATTGTGATATTTTGTGTGATACATCATAATCTTTGCAAACTAGAATGTTAGAGAAAAAAAAAAAGTTGACATCAACCTGAGACAAAAATCCAAAAAAGGATACATTAGATAAAAAGAAATTAGTTCTGGTGGTTATTGAAAATTAGTATCTAGAAAGAACACCAACAACCAACATAATTTTCCAGATAGAAAGTTTTTGTATAAATTGCCATGAACCCTGTTTCTTTGTTCCAGTAAAGATACCAAATAGGAAAAAATAGCTTCAGTTCTATGTTGTATATTAGTCTACAGGAATCGCTAAAATCTCATCCTCTTTTGTCATATATGAGTAATACATAATACTTTGCCCTGGATAGTTATCCTACACCTGAATATTTTGAATCCTTTTTGTTTCTCTAATCTCTACAACCCTGGAAAATTAACAAGGAATAGGACATATCTGTATGTACATGCTAATGACATACTTTCTGGCAAACATACTGATGATATTTGCCAGGAAGAGAATCCTTAACCATGGAATAATTTTGGCCTGGTGTACTTTGTTTAAAATTAATAATAATAATAATAATAATAGAAACCTAAGAAACATTTGTGGTTTTGGGCATGGTTTTTTGGAAAAGGTATTGGAGAATGAAATAGAACTTCTTCATCACTAAAACAACTGTCATCTGTATGATTGATATAGCTTCAGGTACAACTTTATGAAATCATATGTTAAATATGGGCCAGAGTGCATCCTGATATAGTGAGAAAGCTGGAGTGGTGGTATTGGCAGTCCTGAATTAACCCCCAGTTCACCTGCACTGTGACCTGAATTTTATCCTTGCAATTGTTTATAAAGCTTTATATTGTATAAAACATGATTCTTGTGAATCTCATTTAATGAAAGGATTCCTTGCATTACCTCAAAAGCATTACAGATTATGAAGTAGAATTCTGTGTGACTATATGAAATATCTTCAAGATGTAATAATAAAGGGAAAATCATCAAAATTTGTAACACCAGGAACTATTTGTTCCCTTTCCCTGTGAAATAGATTGAATGTAAATTATATGTGATTGGATGTCATGAAGTTCCATAATTATTTCACATTTTAAGTTCAATATATTAATACCCATCTATTTGTAGTTTGTTTGTTTGTTACTTTTGAGGCAGAGGTAGAGAGCATGAACAGGAGAGAGGGGCAGAGGAAGAGAGAGAGAGAGTCATAAGCAGGCTCCTCAGGTGCCCCTATATCTTATACTGATATATCTAAGCTCTATTTATAAATCTATCTATAGACACAGTAGATGTTCTGTGGTGGGAGGGCAAGTTATTTTGTGTTTTATAACATTTTGTTGTAGTGGAATTTTTAACCTATGTTTGTTGACTACTCTTATAATTAATATATTTTAAAGCTCTTCATATTATACTAATGCTAACCATTGTGAAACAATGAAAATACTTCACAGTTTCCTCTCTTCACTTATGTGAACTATGGGGATCATCTTTGTAAATACCAAAGATTTCTGGATAGCAGTTCTTTTTTTTCCTTATGTATCATATTTGACTCCAATTTCTGCCATTTTCCTCTGAAAAAGTAACATACCTAAAGGAATCATCATCTGCAGTATATCCACTCCATATCTCAGTGTCTGTAATAAATAACAATAAATTACATGTGTTGTAGGGGAGCAATAATAGATGCTTCCTTGACTTTATCTTTGAACATCTTCATTCATCATGTGAAATTTAACATTTTATATCTGTTAAGTTACAAATCCCAACTTATTTATTATAAAATACATATTTAATTTCAGGACAAAAGGGCACATATAATGATATATTTTCTCCATATATAATTGCTATATAATTTATCCAGTTAATATAGTAAATATTGACATTTTGCTCTTCTTTATATCCCCAAAACACTCTTAAAGCATGCATGAAACAAAATGAAACACAATTAAAATAAAAGCCTATGGAACTTAAACTTTCTTCAATGGATATGTGAAAACTTAAAAAAGTGAAATTTTGGAACTATAATGGCAATTACAGTCCTGAAAGGAGAGCTGGTTTGCTAGCTTCTCCCTCTCTTCCTCAGAGCTGTGCAGGAGAGAAGATGGTCCCACATAACACTCTAGAAGTCCGTCTCCTCACATCATCCCACAGGTTTACTAATGGGTGAACTCCAGCTGCCAGTTATGTGAAAAATTACCCATCAATCATTTATAAAATGTAAAATTAGTTTGCCTCAAAAACCACATTAATTCTCATCAACCAATTTACTTGGTTTTACTACAAAAATATATCTAAGGGAGAAGGTAAACTTATTTTATCTTTTATAATTAAAAAAATCTAATACCTTAGTGCCAATGTGAAAATCAGTGTTTGTGTCAGACAATAATCTTCCTTGCATTCTCTCTAAATACCTTTCAACATGAGAATTGGGAAATAATGTGAATGAAATGCTATTACAATGAGATAAATATAGACGAGTAAATACTGGCTATTTTTAAAACTCAAATACATTATGGAGTTGGGTTTTTATATTCTTTCTATGTAAGTAAGAGTTATTAACTAAGCAGAGCATGCATGGCTTCTATTGTTTAGATGACTGAGCCAGGTTTAAATGTCATTTAGGAATGCTTACAACATATGGCATTGATAGATGAAAAAGAAAATTGCCATTTCAAGTCGACCTCTTCTATCTAAAACCAGGCTGTCTTAAGTGAGTTTAGATAAGTACCTAAATTAGTCATCATTAAAGAGTTGCAGGCTCTAAAAAATTTGACTTTAAGTTGTCTTACATTTAAGAACTTTGTTTTGTAAGAAAAGGCAAAACTCACTAAGATACAAAGAAGTGTTTCTATGTATCTTTTCTTTTTTTAATTTCATTTAAATTTATTCAGAAAAAAATATTTAGATAATCTGCTTTATTTAGTCATT
Source organism: Hyaena hyaena (assembly GCF_003009895.1). NCBI lineage: Eukaryota > Metazoa > Chordata > Mammalia > Carnivora > Hyaenidae > Hyaena > Hyaena hyaena. Next base: position 1,606,106 of record NW_024080880.1, on the reverse strand, counting down.
GTTCATAGAAAAGAAAACCTCTCTGGAGCTTGCATTCATTTTTGCTGAAATTTCATTAGAAATATTTAGCAGTGAGTTGTTTTTATGTTCTCCCACTCTTTCTGGGATGATATTCTACCATACCAAAGATTATAGTTACAATGAATAAGCCCCTATATTTTCATAATATACATAAAATTTATTTTTTGAGTCTGAACTAAAGGGTTTATTCTCTACCAGACTGGATTCACTTTTACAAAAATAGAAACAAACAAAGACAAATTTCTGTTTTGGTCCCATTCTTGCTTAAACATTTGTTATATTCTTTAATTCATTTAATTTTGTTCAAGCCAATAATTTCCTTTACAATCTTATAATACCTATTAGACTTTTTTATTTTCTTTCTTGATGTTGAGAAAGAAACAGTATGGGATAGGGAAACATTTATTGATCACCAACTTTGTGCTGGTGTCTGCTAGGCATTTAACATGTTATTGGAATTTATGTAGGACATAAACTCTTTTCAGGATACTGTGGGGAACTAAAACTCTTTTCACTAAAACTCTTTTCAGGATACTGTGGTTTGTGGAGAATTAAAAATTATTTTTATCTTTAACTAGTCCCTATATATGTAGTTTCTACTGAATTAACTTTTTCTCTTTAGTTTCTTTTTTTTTTTAATAAACATACACTTAGATAAACCTCACTATATGAATAAGAAACATAATTAACAGCCAATTCCTAAAATTATAATTCATGTACATATGGAAATGAATGTGTGGACATATACCTAAAAATGCTAAGTACTAGTGAAGCCAACCAGCTCTTTCCCATAACTAACAATCACAAAAACAAACCACATCCATCGTATATTTCTATTTGTTGGCAAACATAGCCTGGATTAACCTGCAAATCTGTGGCTTTATAAACGGACTAAATCATTCATTTTTCCAAATTATAAGAAGTTATTTATTTATAATTTTTTTAAATAAGGAGATAAAAAAATCCCATAAACTAATGGTTTAATTTGGAGTTCTTGGTTTTTGTTCCATGTTGTCTAAGAACTGTGTTTTTCAATTTGTCGGCCACTAACTACATGCAACTGTTGAATTTAAATCAATTTAAATGAAATATAATTTAAAATTCTGTTTCTTAATATAAACAGTGTTATTTCAAGTGCTCAATAGCCTCATGTGGCGAGTAGTTATCGTTTGGGAAAGGTTCAGTTATATAATGATTTTTCATTGCAGAAAGTCCTGTTGGACAGTGCTGTTCATGAATAATTTAGTCAGAGATATATGTAATTAATTTTATTACTGTATGTTTATTTTTGAGAGAAACAGAGTGAGTGGGGGAGGGGTAGAGAGAGAGGGAGACACAGAATCCGAAACAGGCTCCAGGCTCTGAGCTGTCAGAACAGTGCCTGATGCAGGGCTTGAACCCACAAGCCATGAGATCATGACCTGAGCCGAAGTTGGACTCTTAACTGACTGAGCCACACAGGTTCCCTGGCACCTCTAATTCTATCTTTGTTTTAGATTTTAAAAATAGTTCCATTTTACCTGTTCTGCCTAGATAGAAAATAGAAACATTCCCAGGCACTAAATTTCCAAAATCTTGTTTTTTCATATGTCATAAATGTTTTCTCATATGTCAGAAATGTATCCTTTTCATGAAGAATTATCATGAAGGATTTGATGTTGTTAATGGACTGAGCAGATAAATTAATCATATACATAGCTGTATATGAGGTTTAACATTGATCTTTAAGACAAGCCCAAAAGACTGGATTTCACATTATTTTCTTTAAGAAATCCCATTAATGAAAGAATATTGTTTACATGATATAGGAAGAATTTCCTAGTGTTGGAAATATTTTTACAACTAAAGACTGCTTTAAAAAGCTATATAATATGAGGGTGCCTGGGTGGCACAGTTGGTTAAGTGTCGAACTTTGGCTCAAGTCCTAATCTCGCATGTATTTTGTTAGTTTGAGGCACACATCCAGCTCTGTGCTGACAACTCAGACCCTGAAGCCTGTTCGTATTCTGTGTCTCCCTGTCTCTCAGCTCCTCCCCACTTGTGTGCATGGTCTCTCTGTCTCTCAAAAATAAATAAAACATTAAAAATAACTTTAAAAATGTAATATGAAATGTGATATGAATAATTATAATTCATTGGCATATATTTCCTATTCTCAGACTAGAAGGAATATATATGTCAGTAGACAGCATTTTGCTGACGCATTATGGTGACTAGGACTTGCTTGGAGGTTGTTGGGTAGAAATAGATTCTTGATGTTTGGTTTAAACAACTGGCCAAAGAATATTATATAACTGGTAGGGAAAACTGAGAGAGGCAGATTTCATCAAAAATTGTGTATAAACCATAGTTTAAAGACATTTTAATGTAGAAAACCCTATTAGTTACCAGGTAGAGAGCTTGAGGAGTAAATTTCAGGTCCACAGTTCAGGGAATGAGCTCAGAGAAGTATGAAAAAATCGGGGCATCTTCAGTATGTTAGTTTTATTTGAAGTCGAATTCATTGCAATGAAGTCATGAGAAAGAAGAGAACAAGGACTTGACGTTGTGCCAAAAGCCTGGGAAACTCGCTGCCCTGCAGAAGCACAGTGCCTGATGGATGCTTGAATTTAGAAACTCACAGTAGCACGTACAGACTTTGTTGCAGTAGCTCATAATGGCCAATGGTCTGACAAAACCAAACCCACCAAAATGTCTGCTTTACTCTACCCACCTGTTGATGTCCTTCAGAACAGTAAAAGTATGCTGGAGACCGAAACTGCACAGGTCATCCCTGATGGCAAGGCCCAGGGAAGAGACTGCAGTGCAGTCAGAAGAACCCCTGGAAGAATTCTTCTTCTCTACTTTGTCTGTACCTTTTACTCTCACTTCTGCTGTTAGTCTATTCTAGGGTTAATATGAAACCAGAATCACCCAAAGTTCCCCCCTTCCTCCAAACCCCCTCAATCAGATGTTGTCTAATAAATATTGTAGCAATTAGCAAAATTGGAGACAGTCCGGTATGCATTGGGTCTATAAGAGACCTAGAATTCATTTTCCTTGTATGAGTCTAACTGCCAGTAAGAATACATATTTTGCCATAAGCAGAGACAAAAACAAGACTTACTAGTTGTGGAGCACTTTCTCGAAAAAGTGTTAGAGAAATATTTGCCTGCTGACCTCAAGCCTGTAAGGCAAACTTATGGATTGTTCCGGTCAAAGAATGAGATTGGTAAATGCAGAGACCAAATTCTAGTTGATCCACGTAAAACATTTCTATACGTCATCTATGATAAATGTTGATATTGTTCTTTCTTAGTAAGGGGTTGTGAGAGTCTGTTACCTACAACTGCGGGTACAAGTATATCCTGTTTTTGCATGCCCACTGAATTTAAACAATTAAAGGGCACCGTGATCTCATGTATTCTGGCAATATACTTCACTTATCCTTAGATACCCTGTCATATGTAGTAAAGAATATGTAAAACTTTGTTATGACTACCTGGTTAAATTTTATTGGTTGAAGTGAAAATTACGTACCCTGAAATCACTGTTGCTAAGAAAACTTAGAAATGTTAAGTCCTATGACTGTACTCAAAAAATGTAAATTGGTTAAGCATGATTGTTTGAATTTGCTATATAAAAACCCTAAGCTGAAAAATAAACTTGAGCAGTCCACCTGAAGAGGCTGGCTCCGTGTCTTCTTTCGCCGACGCCAACCATCACTCTCCAGGCCAACCCTGGCTTGCTGAGGCTGGTCCCCTGTAAAAGTAGGGGCTAGGCTTTACATATGTGTTTTATCAGTTGCCGTGGAAGCTCTTTAGCATGTTTTAAGTTCTAAGAATCACCTTTTCTTAGATGTGATTAGGAAATAAATGTGGTGTGGGAAATATATCTGTTAATGAAAATGATGTATTGTAGCAATTTAAAGAAGCTAGAGGATTGTAGTATAATATCTGCAGCAGAAGTAGAGCATGGAAGTGCTACAATGTAAGTGTTTGTGTCTCCTCAAAATGTATATGTTGAAACTAATCCTCACAATCTAATAGTGTCAATAGGTGAGGTCTGTGGGAATTGATGAGTTCATGAGGGGGATTACTGTTCTTTCTTATGAAACAGAATCTGCAGAGCTCCCTAGCCCCTTGCTGCATGTAAGGGTACAACTAGAAGTTTGAAACCTAGAAGAGAGCTCTCACCTGCTCATGTTGGCACTCTAATCTGGAACTTTTAGCCTGTAAGAAATTTCAGTACTGTAAGAAATTTTCTGCTGTTTATAAGCCATACACTTTGTGGTATTTTGTTAAGGCAGCCTGAACAGAGTGAGACAGAAAGCAACTTACTCAAATGTTACAGAATGTTCTTCATTATGAAAAAATATAAAAGCTCGTGGAGATGCTGTAAAATTCAAAATACATAGAAATAAACTATTAAAGTATTTGAATGGTAACTAAATCACAGAATTTGCTTGATTCTTAAAGTATTGTTTGAATATATTTTCTCTCATTTCTTGTTTAGAGACAGAGTAATTAAGAAATGCAAACCAATGAACTTTTTCAGTTCATCTTGTCTCCTTTGCACATGAGGCTGGCTTTATAACTACTATTAAGTTTGTAGTAGATTTTCTATTATTTATTTCTACAAAATTTGTAAGATTTGTAAGATAGAAAATTAGCCTAAACCATCCTTTCCCAGAACTTGGGGTAAGAGCATGTATACATGACTTCACTTGAATAGATCTGACATCATATTCAATAAGGAAGTGTGTGTGTGTGTGTGTGTGTGTGTGTGTGTGTGTGTGTGATGCTACTTAGAAAATTCTAACACTCCAGATTTTGACATAAACCTAATCTAGACTTCTGGTTTCCAGTCTCTCATGTAAGAAACTTGGAAGTTGCTTCTCTGTCCTAACAACAAGTAAAAACTGAACAACACAAACAAACTGAAAAATCAACTCCTCTAAGATCTGTAAGAGAAGTGAGGTCCCTGGACTACCCTGTGTCCCCCAGACTGGAGAGACAGGCAACTGAGAACACCTGCTTCACCTCAATTGTTGGAACTGAAAATGGGACTATCTGGGTCAACATAATTTAACTGTTGCCTCCAGGAAATTCTTGCTCAGAACATGAGACACTAAACTAATAAATAACTTTACTATTTACTTCTAAAATTTTATGCAAGGAGGTTTAGCCGAGCAAAATTTTTCACATCTGAGCAAACAGTATTATGACAGATTGGTCAAGATTCAAACTGAAACCCTTATCTTACCATCCCCAATTATTATATGAACTTAGTCTAATCTTAAACCCCTCCTTGAAAGATTTTTTTTTTTACACCAGTCTTGCTCACAGCTCAAACTCCAATAAAAAACATGTTAATTTACTTCATTTGGGACACGGCTAATAGGATTGCCAAGGTTGTGTTTCCCTTGATGCAGTAATTTTTACAAACCAACTTTACTTCACTGGCAGAGGTTTTCCTAGAATCTGTGTCAATTCACATGCTTTATAGTATATTACATAAACCAAATAATCAAACACAAAACTATATCTTGGAAATTGAAAAGTCAGAAACAAGTTACTTTCTCTTCCAAAAAAAGCATAATTTTAATTTAAAATACCACAGTGTGTTGATAGAATAAGAATAACAACAGCAATGTAAATCCTTATAATAAACATGCATGCCAAACAATAAAAATAAAATTTCAAATATAAAAATATCTGGATAGTTTAATGATCAGAAATTTTAGGGGAAATATGATTTTCTCAGGAAAGTTATAGACATTATATATTCTTTATAACTGATATTTTTAACAATATTATATTTCTTTCTCTGTTATAATTTGTATAAGGAATGTTATTCCTTATTATAGATTATTAAAAATACATAGACATTTGACTGAAAATAAAATCTTATTAACATAACAAAAAATACAAGTGTAGAATTTTAATTATTAATAATTACTTTATGTCTTTTAAGAAAATTTTATGCCATACTGTTTATAAAATTAAATATTATAGAAGGACAACTACCATATTTGCACGTATAGGAGGGTTAGGAGGAACTTAACGGAGGACCGTGGGGGAGAAGAAGGGGGGAAATAGTGGGGGAGAGGGAGAGAGGCAAACTATGACAGACTCTTAAATAATGAGAACAAACTAAGGACTGATGGGTGTAGGGGGGAGTGGGGAGATGGGACATGGAGGAGGGCACTTGTGGGGATGAGCACTGGGTGTTATATGGAAACCAATTGACAATAAACTATTTAAAAAAAAGATAAAATAAAATGCCTTAAAAAATTAAATATTTTGAAATGGGGTTACCATTCAAAATAAATATATACGTGTACCTATATATGCATAGAGAAATATTTATAATCTAGTATCTGTACATATGTATGTTATATATTTTCCAATATCTTTATATCTCAAGCTATGAATATTTTTTATTTGGATATAAAAGACAGTAACTAACATGAGTCAATTTTTAGTATCTAATAAGGTATCAAAACAAAATAAATGACAAGTCACTTAATGGGAGAAATAATTAGTTATGCCACAAGATTTTATTTAGTAATACATGACAGAGAACATTCTTTCTGGTATACCACAAAGGCTTAAATGACCTTGGATGTGGAAAACAAACTGGAAAGTAAATCCTGTCATGTTTAGTTTCATGGCCATATAAAAATATAATCAAATGTCAGCACAACAGCTTGAACACTAACAATATCAACTCCCAATAAAGTGTTTGGAGTGCTACATTAAATTCTCAGATACCGATTTTTATCAGATTTGATTTTTCCCTTGAGAGATTTGATAGAATCATCGGGCACAGTCATATTTTATGTGCCTGTATTTTATTTTTATTTTACTTTAAAATTTCCATTCATTTTATATCACATTTGTAAAATAAATGTATGAAAACTAAGAAAAAAGCCAATAACTAGAGTATTTCCAGGAGTCTGGTTTGTATAAGTATATTTTCTTCTTAAATAGTAGTATAACATATGGTCTATACATCAGAAATCCCATGCTCTGTTCCAAAGAGACTAAATCCAAAAAACATTTGTTTGTAATAAAGGAAGTTCATTAAGAAAACTTTCTTATACTAAAAGTTGGATTTTTCATATATTAAAAACCATACACTAAAAATCAGAGATATTTATCTTCATTATCATTCATTGATGTATTCAATAATCTTCACAGAAAGATTTATAAATCAAAATATAAACAATAAATTATATTAATGAGCAGTAAGGTTTATAATCATAGCTCAATATTTTTGTATCTTTGCTTTATATTTTCTACTACACTAGCTTTAATTTTATTTTATCTATAGTAGGCCATTGATAAATACCTTTTAAATTATTAAATTATTAAATTTCATATATAAAACAAAGAAAAGAATGGAAATATTATTTAAAAAATCAACATCAGTTATATTTTCAAATAAAGAAGAAAAATCACAGTTATCTCACTAAATGTTGAATATTTTGATAAAATTAAGCATCAATTCAGAGTAAAATTTTCTTAGAAAACTAGGAAAAGAAGAAAACTTCGTCTAAATCTGAAATACAAATAAACAAAATAATCATGTAAATGCCATTCTTAATGTTTAAATCTTGAAATTTTGTCCTTCAGCGTCTGAAATCAGAGATGATCAATCTGTTAGCATCTCTATTCTAATAATTTGGTTTTGAGTTTTTTTTCTATTTTCTATGTATTATGCAATATTAATTATCAATAATGGCAGTTTTGTGTCTTTCATCATCCTTATTCCCATGAAGGAGCTAAGACATTAGGTCAGTATACAAAATGTATCTCTTTGTGTGTATGTCTGCTCTTTGTGTATACACACACACATATGTACATATATGATAAATATTTTTTAAATGAAACTTTTAAATCTACTATTAACTGTTAACTTCAAACATCAATTGAAAGAAATAAATCTAACAGAAGAAGTGCAAGACTCTCTGTGCTGACTGCCAGCTCAGAGCCTGGAGCCTGTTTCAGTCTGTGACTCCCTCTCTCTCTGACCCTCCCCTGCTCACGCTGTCTCTCTCTCTCTCTCTCCTAGAAATAAATAAAAAACATTAAAAAAAATTAAAAAAAAAAAGAAGTGCAAGACTTTTGTCGAGAAACATTTAAACATTACTGAAAGAAATGAAAATATCTGTGGTCACCTCAGTGGCTCAGTCAGTTAAGTGTTCAACTTCAGCTCAGGTCATGATCCCTTGGTTTGTGGCTTTGAGCTCTGCATCGGGCTCAGTGCTGAGAGCTCAGAGCCTGGAGCCTGCACTGGATTCTGTGTCTCCCTCTCTGTGCCCCTCCCCAGTTCACACTCTGTCTCTGTCTCTCAAAAATGAATAAACATTTAATTAAAAAAATAGAAATGAAAATATATTACATACCATATTCAAAATTTGGGATATTCAGTAATATAAGAGTGAAAATTCTTGCCCACATTGACCTACAGATCTACGAATCAATTTCCAGTCCAATAAAAAAATCCTCAAATCTTTTTGAAGAGTAATTAACAAGTTCATTCTAAATTTAAATGAGAATGAAAAGGACCAAGACCAGGCAAGACAATGAGAGGATTGTGCTAAACTCAATAGTTTAGACTGATGAAATAGCACAGACATTATGGAAACATAGCCTCTTGATATATGACAAGGTTGTCATTGTAGAGCTGGACTCTTTTCAATAGATGAAGTTTTGGCAATAATTGACAACTTTTCAATAAATTATTTTCTTTAATAAATGATGCAGATTAGTTTAGTGGTTATGTAGGTAAAATAATAAAGCTCGTCTCTCTTTAACACAATAAATAGGGAGTAATTCCATATGGATTGCAGATTTATATTTAAGGCAAATCCATAAGGTGGTATAAAATTCAGTAACTCAAAATCAAGATTGCTAAAATTCAGTACAATAAAACCTAGACACTCTACCTTTTTTTAAAGTTTATTTTTATTTATGTTGAGAGAGAGAGACAGCATGAAAAACTAAACTTCATGGCTTGGGATGCGAGCTTACATGATAAAACAATAGTTAATAATGCATCAAACTGATCTTCAAAAAAGTTAATGTTAATTTTGGCAATGTGGAAAGGAGTTTATAATTGGAAGTTATGAGAGAATGGAAATTTACAAGAAAATGGAGATTTTTGTATGCTTTGTGCCTTATTGTGTTTCTGTGTTATATTTGAAATGTACAAAATAAATATATAACCAATATAAAATGACTACTACAATTTAATATGCCAATTGATTATTTTGAATTTTTTCAAGTATTTAGTTTTAAAGAAATAAACATAAAAACTGCTATGAAATGTTGTTTAATGTTATAGTTTGACACATGTATAATAAACATATATGAATATATCATTCACATCATACACATGAAAAAATAGGCTCAAAATAAACAACTATTAATATTTTTAACTTTCAAATTATTTAGATTTGTAAAAGGAACTTTATCTTAAAAAATTTATTTTACTTATAGTTGTACAAGTATTAGTGTATTAGTGAAATGTAGAAATTTTGGAAATACATACCCATTAATCATATAAACCATATGAAAAAATGAAAAACAACTGCACCAAAAATGATAAGATACCTAGGAATAAACATAATCAAAGAGTAAAAGATGTGTAGTATTAAAACTATAGAATAATTGAAGAGGAAAAGAACAGAGAGGGAAGCAAACTGTAAGAGACTCCTTTTTTTTATTTTTAATGTTTTATTTATTTTTGAGAGAGAAAGAGAGAGACAGCCTGATCAGGGGAGGGTCAGAGAGAGAGGGAGACACAGAATCTGAAAACAGGCTCCAGACTCTGAGCTGTCAGCACAGAGCCCGACACGGGGCTCGAACCCACAAACTGTGAGATCATGACCTAAGCCGAAGTTGGATGCTTAGCTGACTGAGCCACCCAGGTGCCCCAAGAGACTCTTTAAGATAGAGGACAGACAGGGTTGATGGAGGGAGGTGGGTGGGGGTGGGCTAAATGAATAATACGTTTTAAGGAGGGCACTTGCCGTGCTGAGCACTGGGTGTTATATGTAAGTGATAAATTACTAAATTCTACTCCTGAATACCATATTACACTGTATGTTAACTAACTAGGATTTAAATAAAAATTTGTAAAAATAAATAAAATGTATGTACAAAAATACAAATGTGTTAAAATTTTGAACATGGAATTTCCTGTAGTTATTTTCATCAGCTACTGATATTTGTTATGCTTGTTTATATGCATAACATAGCACTTTAGTGTAATAAGAAATACCTGTTCTGTCACACTTACGTGGACAAGGAATTACCACCCTTAGGAATCTACTTCCTAAATTTTGTCTTTAAAGTATTAATGCCAGTTTTAAAGACTCAAATTCATCACATAAATTTATATTCTGCATCAAGCTAATATTGTACATTGCCAACAGTTCCAAAAAATAGTTATTTGGAAAGCATACATCTATTATTGACAATATAAATCAAATATAAAAATATTTGGATAAAAACTTAACTATTTGAAAAAACAATAATAATTATAAGAAATTCCTATTCTCCTGACTTATTTCACTTAGCATACCTATTCTCGGTGAAAGAGCAGAGAAAAGACACTATGGCCACTTCCATAGTACACCCTCTTTCTACTGTTTTGTATCAGTTTTTCTCTTCTCTCTGCTCTCTTTACATTTTTTATGTGCTCTGTTGTATCATTTATCTAACTTCTGTTTTTATTGTTTTTATGCTTTCCTAACTTCTCTGATAAAATTGAAGTCTCTTTTTTCTGAGTCTTATTTATTTATTTTGAGAGAGAGAGAGAGAGCGCACAAAAGGGGCAGAGAGAGAGGAAGAAAGAATCCCGAGCACTGACAGTGTGAAGCCAGACCTCGAGTTGAACCCACAAATTGTTAGATCATGACCTGAGCTGAAGTCCAGCACATAACAGACTGAAACACCCAGGCACCCCAAAATAGAAGGCTCTTGAAGGCATTAGATGTTCGTGTATACGTGTGTATGTTTCTGTGATTTGTAACCTTTTGCCTAGATGTGCCAGATTACGGTACTTATTAAGCTACTGTTTCTCAGCTTTTATCTATCCTTCCATTGTCTGCTTAACAATGATTCTAGGACTGAGACTCTGTAAACAACATTTCTTCTTTGCCAAAGAGTTCCTGTTTCAGATGCTATCTGTAGGGGTTGCAGAGTGAGATTGGAAAGCTGGAGAAGAACAAAAACTTGCTGGATCTTATTTGTTTCCTGTTTTGCTTCCTGTTCCTTTCTGGTGGATTTTCCTTTCCTCAGCTTTGTATTTGTGGTGGAAAGAATAATACCTGCTCTCCCAAAAGGTGTCCGTATCCTAATTCCTGAAACCTGTGAACATGTTCCTTGTATTACATGGCAAAAGAGACTTCACAGATGTGATTACATTACTCACATTTTGAGACGGGAAAATTATCCTACCTGAAACTAAAAAAGTGGAATATTGCTTAAATAAAAAATTTTTTTCATAGCCTTAGTCATGAGTAATAGCCAATGAGAAGATAGCTATGAGAATTTGGAAGATGAATAGCCTTTTAATGCTGCCCTCCTAGTAGTGCAGGAAGTAATTTAGCTAAATTGTTACCTGCAGTAATTTGAACTGCTGACCAACTTGTTACCAGGATTGAAGCTCTAGGGCATAATAGTGTATATTGGATAAATGAGACTACTTTGAGATCATAAATTCTGTTATAAATTTTTTTTCATTCTCTGATAAAATTTCAAGTGCATTTTGTGTAAGCAAGACTATAGTTAGTTGTTTTTTATCCTACCTTACAATATCTGCATTTTATTTTATTTTTTAAAAATAATTTTTTTAATGTTTTTAAAATTTATTTCTGAGAGAGAGAGCATGAGCAGGGGAGGGTCAGAGAGAGAAGGAGACACAGAATCTGAAACAGGCTCAAGGCTCTGAGCTAGCTGTCAGCACAGAGCCCAACACGGGGCTCGAACCTACGCACCTTGAGATCATGACCTGAGCCGAAGTTGGACCTCCAACCAACTGAGCCACCCAGGCACCCTACAATATCTGCATTTTAATCTGGGGATTAGTTCATTTACATTTAATGTTTTCAATTTGTTCCATTTAATTCATTGTTCCCCATCTTCTTTCTTATTTTTATATCTATTTTTAAGATACAAACTTGATTCACTTATTTACTTTTCACTTATTTACTAAAATTATTTGTTCAGTTATTTTAATGCTGCTTTAGGATTTCTACTACATAACTTTACTATATCACTGTCTATCTTCAAATGATTTTATACCACTTCACATATAGTATTACAATCTGACAGTAGTGTACTTTCATTTTTTTTCACCTGGTCCTTATGGAATACTTGACTTATATAATAATTATACATTTTTATAAACTCTGTTTCACATTGATATTATTTTTGTTTAAAATTTTAATTATTTTTACTGTAATTTTAAATGAAAACATCTGTGTTTACCCATGTTACTGCAATTTCTGTAGATCCATATTTCCATCTGGTGTTATTTTTCTTCAATATGAAAAAATTATTTTTACATTTCTTATAGTGTGGGTATGCTTGTAATGCATTTTTCTCTTCTTATGTATGTTTCAAAGTTCTTTATTTCACCTTCATTTAAATTTTTTTTTATATTTAGAATATTAGGTTGACAGTTTGTTGTTATTCTTTCAGTGATTTATATATATCCTTTGTCCACTGTCTTATTGTTTGCATTCTTTTCAGACTAGAAATCTGCTAATGTTCTTATTTTTGTTCCTTTCTATATAATGTGTATTTTACCTCTGCCTGTTTTTAAGGTCTTCTCTTTATTACTGGTTTTGAATAATATGGGCATTATATACTTTGGTGTAGCGTCTTACATATTTTTGTGCTTGTGTTTGTGTGCGTGTGCGTGTGTGTATGTGTGTGTGTATGTGTTCTAACATCTCTATAGAGGTTTATAATTGATATACAAAATAAGGTATGTATATATATTTTTTAATTAAGTTTATTTATTTTGAAGGAAAGGGAGAGAGGGAGAGAGAGAGAAAGAACAGGGGAGGGGCAAAGAGAGTGGGAGAGAGAATCTCAAGCAGGCTCCATGCTGTCAGCATAGAGCCCGATGCAGGGCTCATATTCACAAAACCGTGAGATCATGACCTGAGTTGAAACCAAGAGTCAGACGCTTAACCAACTGAGACACCCAGGCATTCCATAAAATAATGTATGTATTTAATGTGTACAATTTGATACATTTAGATGTGACCTGAAGGTAAGTGTTTTTATGACACACAAATATCAACAATGGAATCTTAGGACATGTTAGATATGTTTGTTCCTTTGATTGTGATGATGGTATCAGAAGTGTTTGGAGTTTTTGAGCTCATTGGATCTCTGTATTTGTAAATTTCATCAGATTTGAAAAATTTTTAACATTTATATCTGCAAATATTTTTGTTCCCTTCCTTTCAGGACTTTAGTTGCACTTGGAATGGTCCCACTTTTAAGATTACTTCTACTTCATGCATTTTCTTTTGAATAAATTCTATTGTTACATCTTCAAATTTACTCAGCTTTTCTTATATAATGTCTGGTGTGTCATCAGTCTTATCCACTGAATTTTTCATTTCAGACATTTTAGTTTTCATTTCTAAAAGTTTAATCTTAATATTTTAATAATTCTGATTCTACTTAACTTTTGAACACCTGGAATCTAGTTCAATATCTATTTTAATGTTTCTGTTAATCCTAACATCTGTTTCAGTTCTGTGTTAATGAGTGATTTTTCTCATGAATGGTTATATTCTGGTTCTTTTCATTGGAAACCATACATTATAAATTTTACCCTGTTAAGGATCTAGTTTTTTGTACTCCTATAAGTATTCTTGAGGTTTTCCCCTACTACTCTGAGATGATGTTAAATTAGATGGAGACTATTTGATCCTTTTAGATCTTGCTTTTGAGATTATTAAAAATGGCCAGAACCATTAGTCTAGGTATCAGTATCCTCCACTTTTGAGGCAAGACTTTCTTGAATACTCCACCTAATGCCCCTTGAGTTCAAGGATATTTTAGTCTCCAAGTGCTGAGCATTTTTGTCTCTATTTATTTGGGTGGTACTTTCCCCCTAGTTTCAGATAATGTTCTGTTGTACATGCACCAATTGCTGGTGCGTAGTCAATGAGGATCCTGTGCACATCTTCAAAATTCTTTTCTTACGCACTTTCTCTCCTCTGTTACTCTGGTCTGTATATTGTAGCTTACTTTTTCTCCCTAGATTTGAATCTCTGTCTCATCAATTCAGAGTATGCCCAGCTCCCCTGGACCCCCCTTCTATGTGCCTGGGAACTATTTCTTTCTTTCTTTTTCTTTTTTTTTTTTAATGTTTTATTTATTTCTAGGAGAGAGAGACAGCGCGAGCAGGGGAGGGTCAGAGAGAGAGGGAGTCACAGACTGAAACAGGCTCCAGGCTCTGAGCTGGCAGTCAGCACAGAGCCCGACGCGGGGCTGAACCCACAAACCGCGAGATCATGACCTGAGCAAAAGTCGGACGCTTAACCGACTAAGCCACCCAGGCACCCCGCCTGGGAACTATTTCAAGGCAATAGCCTAAGGCAATTGTAAGGCTCACCATATTTGTTTCCTTTCTTTCAGGAAGCCCTCATTCCTCCTTTGTTGAGTGATATTCAGCGTCTTCATACCCTTTGTTTTATATTTTTGCCTATTTTGTTGTTAGTATTGTTGCCTCTGACAGGGGGCATAACTAGTCCCTGTTACTGTCTCTTATCTTGATCAGAAACAGAAGCCTGTTTTTCTCTTAAATTATGTTAATTTGAAACACAGCTGAGTCTATTTTTTAATCCAATCTGATGGTCTCACACTTCGTTGTATGTTTAGCAATTTTATATGTAATTACTATTAAATATAATTATTATTAAATATAATTATTCAGATGTTTAGATTTAAGACTTCCATTTCTTTGTTTGACTTCTCATTGATCCTCTTGATCCTTCCATGCCTTTATTTTTTGGCTAAAATGCTTTTATTTTCTTCAGTAATTTTTTTCTCCTCTATTCACTTGTAATGCTTTGTTTTTATTTTGCTATCTTGTTAGAGTCTGCTGTAGGCCTCATAAACTTAAATATTTTGTGTGTTTGTGTGTGTAACTTCACAAATATTGTGATTACTACAACGATATGAGTCTTACAAAGCTGCATTTACAGTTCCAATTTCAACACTCCCACCTTTGTGCTCTGTCAGATATTTTACTTCTATGTAGACTGTAACCCTGTATTTCATTTTTCTTATTTTAGGTTTAAACAATTAATAGTTTTGAAGTGGTTTTAATTATACATATTCAGAAAATTTCATTGTATTTAGTGTCCATTCTTTCTGGAGTTTTCTATTCCTTCCTGTAAACTTGTCTTCTGCCTGGCATCAATTATCCTGCAATCTAAATAACTTTTTGATAATGAATTCCTTGAAATATATATTCACCCTCTTTGTCTTTCTAAGACACTCTTTTCTACACTTTCAGTTTTGAAAGTTTTTTTTTCTTGAATAGATTTCTAAGGTGATTTTTTTTTTCTTTCAGCACATTAAAGATGTCACTTCTGTGCCTTCTGGATTTCATTGTTTCTTGTGAGAAATCAACCATCGATTTCATTCTTGCTACCTGACTGTTATACATCTTTTTCTGAATCCTTTTAAGATATTTTCATTTTCTTTATTCTTTGGTGGTTTTACTTTAATATTCCTAAGTTTTTCTTTCTGTTTATTCTTTGTGGAATATCTTGAGTTATTTGGATTTGTAGGTTTATGTTTTTTCATTCATATGGAAAATCTTGGCCATTTTCTCTTCAAATTTTATTTCTATCTTTTTCTTAAACTCCCTCTCACATATGTTACACCATTTGTCATTATCCCACCAATTTCAGAATGATGTATTCCATTTTCTTCTTCACATGATCCTTTTTGGTTTCTGCTTTTATAGTTTGTCTGGTTTCAAGGTAAATGAATTTTCCCGTGCTATAAACACAGCATGTTGTTAAGTTGAATTCTTTGTCTCCAATATCACAGATTTTATTTCTAGAATTTACATTTGGTTTCAGACCTTTGTAGAAATTCCCATATTGTTCATATTGCTTGTTACTTTTATACTCAGTCTTTTAACATGTTTATTTTTGCCACAAATAAATTAAATGACAAATTGTCACATTTGATAGCCCTTTTCTGAAAATTATAGCATTTGAATACTCTGATTCTGTTGACTATTTTCTTTCTTGATAATAAATCATACATTCTTGTCTCTTTTACGTGTCTAGTAATTTTTTATTGAATACGAACCAATATATGCAAAATTCTACTATGAGTAATATTTAAGTCTGGAAGAGGAATGCCTCTTCTGCTAGGTGTTTGGGACAATTGAGTCAAACAAGTCTGTAGTGGGCTGGTTCTTGGCATTACTTTGCTTCATTTACATTCAGTTCACCGCTGTATTCAAATTATTAGAGACAGGATTATACCTTTTCTTCTTTTTTTTTTTAAGTGTATTTATTTATTTTGAGAGAGAGTGAGCGGGCATATGAGGGAGGGGCAGAGAGAGAAAGAGGGAGAGAGAATCCCGAACAGGCTCCGAGATGCTAGTGCAGAGCCCCATGTGGGGCTCAAACCCACAAACTGTGAGATCATGGCCTGAGCCAAAATCAAGAGTAGAACGCTTAACTAACTGAGCCACCCAGGAGCCCTAGGGTTACATATTTTCTTTAGCAATGATTGAAATCTTTGTGACTAGAAGATTTGAGTTATTTCTCTCTCCCATTGTTAGCCATCAACAGGCCTCAGAGATGTCTCTTTCAGGTCTCCTTTTACTTCTGCAGTTGTGGAATGGTTTGATGCCAGGTACTTGCTACACGGTTTTATTGTCTTCAGGGTTCCCTTTGGTAGTCCTCCCTGTTGACACTGAATCCGAGTCTAACAAGGCTTTTCTTTCAACACTCCTGTGTCTTCACCAATAGCAGACACTTGTTGCTTGGTTCCACTGGACAGTCCAGATCACCTGTGAATTTACTCTCAGTTCTCCTTTCTGCTCTCATTCTTCAGTGGATTACATATGCTTGTCACCCAGGATGAGCTTCTCAGTCCTCTGCACTTACATGAGTAATAAATATAGAAGTGTGCACTTCACTTACCACAAATAAATCTTGATAATCCCCAATGTATTTTTGTTTGTCTGAGTTAGATAATTCAAGGGATTTTTATTAAATATTTATTTTTTCCCCTGTGGGCCCCTGAGTGGCTCAGTTGGTTGAGTGACTGACTCTTGATTTCGGCTCAGGTCACAATCTCCTGGTTTATAGGATCCAGCCCTGCGTTGACTGCCAACAAAGAGCCTGCTTGGGATTTTCTCTCTCTCCCTCTTTCTCTGCCCCTCCCCTGTGCATGCTCTGTCTCTCTCAAAATAAATAAACGTTAAAAAATAAAACTTATATTTCCCCCCTGAAGCATAGGGAATTGGGCGCCTGGGTGGCTCAGTCAGTTAAATGCCGACTTCAGCTTAGGTCATGATCTCACGGTTCGTGGTTTCGAGCCCCGCGTCAGGCTCTGTGCTGACATCCAGCTCAGAGCCTGGAGCCTACTTCCGATTCTGTATCTCCCTCTCTCTCTGACCCTCCCCTGCTCTCTCTCTCTCTCTCTCTGAAATAAATAAAATATTTTAAAAAATTTAAAAAGCATAGGGAATTGGCTTATGTAATAGATACCTTGATCTTGAAATCTGTTATCACACAGATTCAGTTTTGATCATTTATGTGATTTAGATATATTAGTTATAAACCTTACTTTCCTATCTGGAAATTTTTGAAAATAATAACACTAATATCTTAGGGTTGCTGTGAGGATTAGATGAAATAAAATATATAAAATTATGTAACTTAGATGGACATAGTAACTATACAACAAATTAAGTAATATTCTCATTAGTAATTTTAAAATATGTAATAAAGATTATAGGCACTAAAAATATCCCCATAAATTACTACCTAATAAAAGCAACATATAGTAACCTTCATCATTATACTATATGTATCAAGGTAGAAATTTTCACTACATGGTGAACACTCTTAAGTGTGGGAATGGAATAATTTTACCATGCACCATATACCACACAACCTCTAATTAGACTTGATTTGGGCATATAAGTTTAATTTCCTAAGAAAAGATCATTACTGAAATACATACACATACAATATTGTTGTCTATTAATCATAGGTTTAGAAATGATGGTTCAGAAAAAGAAGGAAGATGAGGTGCCTGGGTAGCTTAGATGGTTAAGTGTCTGTCTCTTGACTTTGGCCCAAGATGGAAGATGAGGGCAGGGAACTGGGAGGGAAGAGCAAGAGGAATTTCTGGAGGTGATGAATGTGTTCATTATTGAACTTGTGATGATTTCCTGGGTGTCTATATACATCAGAACTTAGAGTATATTTAGTTTACACTTTATTTATGTACAGGTTATTTTATACTAGTTCTATTTTAATGATTCTGTTTAAAAAAGGAACTTACAGATAATTGGATTTATTCTAATAATTTGCATAGAGTAATTGGTCATTATTATTTTGAAAATCAGTATCAATATCAAAATATTGATAAATTAGTTTTTCAAATGAATGAATCTTCTTATTGAACTATGTGGACAAGGGCTGACAAAATCTCTAAGTGTATCTCAGTTCAGTGATCCTTTTCTGGATAGTGTATTGGCCACTGCTAAGGGCCAATTTATATTTAAATTTTTGAATTGGCTTGATTAAGTTGAAAGTTGAGTTGAAATGATTGGGGTATGACAGCTTCCTAATCAGATCTTGCTCACATGTTCTTCATTATTTCCTCTTTTACTATCTTTTCGTCATCCCTCAGATTTCTTCTCATCCAAGGTAGTCTTTAGAAAGTCATAGACTAATTGTTAAGGTTAATACTTCTTTAAGTCACAGATAGATGACTTTCTCTTTGGCTTGATTCTTATTGTAAATGTATCTGGAAAATATAATTATTCTATAACTCAGTGTATCCCAGATGAATGTATAAAATTCTGAGGCCAAAGTCAGACCGCAAAATGTGTTAATTTACATCACTTTATTTCTGGACATTTGTTTCCAGGTGAGACCACATGAAGAAGAATGGTTTGTAAAGAATAGGTGTCTTCGACTAATGGGATCTAAAGCCATTCATTCTCAACAGTGTCTAACTAGAAAATTGGAGAAGAAGCTATGAAAGAACCTATTTTATCTTAATCATTAAGTCCTTGCAATTATTGACATTGTGGTGATATACTTATCAAGCCAGAACAATGGGAATCATACTGAGAATGTAGTAAGTATGTAATCTTTCATTAGGGAAGATTAAAGATGATTTTATTATATTTTATGAGAAAGCTTATAAATTTCATGGAATATAGTGTACTTTCACTATTCAGAAGACACATAGGTTACCCAGTTATGAAGGCATCAATAGTGAATCTCTATAAATCCTCATTGCCTTGCTTTCTCTTTTACTTCAATCTTCAGCACATGTAGATGTTATTAAAATTCATCATTATAAGCAACCCTACATAATTATCAATAGGAACTTCCTGATCCCTACCCAATGAAAGATATGTGTATTTTATTAGTTAGTACTCTTGGTATTCTCTCTTAAATGTGGCATGTATTGCAAAATCTTACCTTCTATAAAAATACATAAATTTATAAAACGTATTTCTTTTTTCCTTTTGCAAAACATTTAAAATTTAATGTTAAGTTTTTTGGTTGTGTTTTCAGATAAACTTTTATATTACATTAATATTAATTGATTTATGTAATATTACTATAAATAAAATATATTCAAGGCATATTCCATAGATATATGATAAAATCATTTTCTTTATATTGCAATATTGTGAATTATTATTGTCTGAAACATTATTAAGTATATATCTTAAATATATGTAGCTCTGACAATCCATTTAGACTCAAGATAAATATTTTGTTACATAAAATAAAATCTGTAACTGGATATTTAATGTAGGACTTTTCATCTTTGTACTTCTGGGTTTTAGGTATAATGTGGTGGGATATTTTTTCTCCTAATTTTTTTTCCATTAGTCCACACTTGTATTTAAGTCACAGCATGCAATCGAGCTAGAAAATTATGAAATCATTGTAAACACACTATGAATCCTCTAAAGAAAATATTTGTGAAAATTGGAGTAATGCACTGTTTTACCCAACAGGACATGAGATGGCTCTTTCTATTTTAGAAATGCATAATCAGGTGTTGCCATTCATCTTTAATGTTCCTGTTGACTCAGAGGCAAGCCATTAATGTATTTATTTATAGGAGCCATAGTTGTTTTGATCTCATTTGTTTGAAGTGACATTTTAGAGGTCAAATACATGACTTAGTTATTCCATTGCTGACTTCTACAGTAAATATTTCATTTCTACTTACCAAATAATTATTTATTTCATTTTCTTCTCTTTATTTTAGTTAACAACTGTTCACACCAGTAAAACAACAGAAACAAAAATCATTAAAATTATCATTTACTAAAAGCAGTTGTGTTGTGGGAGTAACAGCAAGCTAAATGTGACTTGTAGAGACCAATGTAGAAATTTCTATTACTTTTTATTATGATGTATATTTATATTTATTATTTGATATAGTAAAGATTGTTGTATTATAAAGCAATAACATTTCAATAGGAAATTAGTTGTGGTAGATAATGTCTTATCCCATTCTTGTTCCTGATTGTCTCCCAAATCCTCTCATAACCAAAACCAAAAATGCTGAAAACATTTCTGAATATTTTTGAGTGGTGTAGCAACCTTTTTTCTGGACTATGATACATATTTGGTTATACTGATCATACGGTTATGTTAGTTAGTCCATTTGGTTACCTTCAGTGAACCACATATACGCAGCATTCATTCATGCCCCTGAATGGCATTTTCCCTAGAATCTGTGATGTGCTGGTAACTTGCTTTAGCCAACCGAATGTGCCAGATTGTACAACGTGGCAGTTTGAGCTGAAGCCTTACAAAAGCTAAGCAGCTTCTTTGATCCTCTAGTACAAAGTTAGCTGTTTGACTGGAGCTTCCAAATAGAAAGACCAGGAGGAGAGACTGTACTGAGAAAGAGAAGCCTCAAAACTGCTTGGAGTAAGAGGGAATCCAACTCTCTCTGTGTCCCAGATGGATGCTGGTTGCAGACAACTTTCCAGCTACACATAGCTGTTTTCATAACCACAAGCAAGACATGCAAAAGAGCCACCTACTGAACTTAGCATAGATTGGTGATTTCTGAAAAGATCATTGTTTCCTTAAGCCATTAATTTTGATGCTGGTTTGTTAGAGAGGAATCATTAACTGAAATAGAAATTGCTAACAAAAGTGGACTGCAGTTGCAACAAATATGTGACCTTGACTTTGGGATCAGGTATTTAGCAACAGAGGAGATTTAAGAGGACACTATTGGTAAAGGCAGGAAAAGCAGTGATAAGATTGCTATGAGAGACGAGAGAAAAGAGGACCGAGTTATATACTTGCAGTAAATTAATGATATTATCCTCTCGGGTAACATGGACATTGGAATATTTAGTAAACTTGTGGACCTGGCTCATCAGATTTCCAGGCAGACTGGAAAAATGGAAAATAGTTTTAGTTCCCTTTGATTAAGTGTGCAAGGAGAGATGAGATACAGAAAGGAATGTTGAATTTTCAGAGTAGAGAAGATATATACATTTTACCTGCTCTTTTGTTTTTCCTCTGACTCTAGAGTATTTAAATAATTTTGTGGTAACTGTAGTTATTGTTTTCCTATCTTTAACAAAAAGAGCTATGCAGAGGTGACTAATGAAATTCAGGTAATGTGTGTAAATAGCTCTTCATCTCTTGACCAACAAATATTATGTTTTTAAAATTCATATTCACCCTCTTTAATTCTATGCAGAAATTTGTATGCACAGCTCTTAGCTCTGAATGTCAAGCATGAATTTATTAAATGATTAAATTTCTTCAAAATATTTGATTTCATTCTTGTCACCCCGGCAATGAAAGTAAACTGCTTATTTTTTAAAATGTGGTTTCCATTATTTTCTTTGTATTTTAAGCAAAAATGTTGTAACACATATTTTTTTTCTATTTAAGTTTCTGAGCACAGCATTGCTTCATTCTATTTGGTTATTTTTCCCTGGTAATTTCTCTTCTTTTGATATTCTGTATTTGGTGAGACATCATTGTTATTCTTTTAATTCTTTAGGCAGAGTTTTCTTTATATCTTTGAGCATACTTAAATCCACACCTGAAAAACTAATAATCCAGTGAAGAAATGGGCAGAAGACATGAACAGACACTTCTCCAAAGAGGACATCCAGATGGCCAACAGACACCTGAAACGATGCTCAGTGTCCCTCATCATCAGGGAAATACAAATCAAAACCACACTGAGATACCACTTCACGCCAGTCAGAGTGGCTAAAATGAGCAAATAAGAGGACTCTAGATGCTGGTGAGGATGCGGAGAAACGGGCACCCTCCTACACTGTTGGTGGGAATGTAAACTAGTGCAGCCCCTCTGGTAAACAGTGTGGAGGCTCCTCAAAAAATTAACAGTAGAACTCCCCTATGACCCAGCAATAGCACTGCTAGGAATTTACCCAAGGGATACAGTAGTGCTGATGCATAGGTGCACATGTACCCCAATGTTCATAGCAGCACTCTCAACAATAGCCAAATCATGGAAAGAGCCTAAGTGTCCATCAATGGATGAATGGATCAAGAAGATGTGGTTTATCTATGCAATGGAATACTGCATGGCAATGAGAAACAATGAAATCTGGCCATTTGTAGCAACATGGGTGGAACTAGAGGGTGTGATGCTGAGCAAAATAAGTCAGGCAGAGAAGGACATATACTTTATGTTTGCACATATAGGTGGATTAGGAGGAACTTAATGGAGGACTATGGGGGAGAAGAAGGGGAAAAATAGTTGCAGAGATGGAGGGAGGCAAACCATGAGAGACTCTTGAATTCTGAGAACAAACTGAGTACTGATGGGTGTGGGGGGGAGGGGGGCGATGGGCATGGAGGAGAGCACTTGTGGGGATGAGCACTGGGTGTTATATGGAAACCAAGTTGACAATAAACTATTTAAGGAAAAAAAATAAAAACACTGTATTAACATCTTTGCCTAGCAAGTCCAACATCTGTGCCCCCTCAGGGATAGTTTCTATTAATTTTTATTTTTCCTGCATATTGTTCTTTATATGACCCATAAATTTCCCCAACACTGTACTTTTTGATAATATAAAGTGGCAGCTCCTAGAAACCAGACTTCCCTTATTTACAGTTTGTTGTTTTTTGCTGCTGCTGCTTTTCATTTTTTGGTGCTTACTGACTTTCCTGGGGATTCTGTATTTCCTCATGTGTGCAGCCACTAAAGTCTGTGTTCAGTTAGCTTACTGGTCAGATGATTGGTCACAGTTTTCCTTAAATGTCTTATGTAATATGTCTCCCACCCTTTGCCGAGCGCTCTGTGCCTGTATTGGAGCATGTCTTCAGTGCTCGGGCAGTTTACAGATCTGCCTTAGTTAAGCCTTGACTTCTTGCTTGTGTAGGACTTCAGGTCAGCCAGGGGTGGGACCTTTGTACCCTCCCATGTCTTTCTTGACCATATGCACAGCTCTGCATATATGTTCAACCTGTTCAGCCTTCTAAATTCTCACATGTTGGAGATTTTCAAGATCCTCTATGCACATTAAATTCTCTAGATATTTTTAGCCAGGATCTCGCTTTAATCAACTGGTGTCACAGCCTCATGATAGAAAACACTTGCTGCTGATAATTTTTTAAAGATTTTATTTTTATGTATTCTCTGTACACCAGCATGGGTCTAGACCCTACAACCAAGAGATCAAGAGTTTCATGCTCCACTGACTGAGCTAGCCAAGATGCCCACCACTGATTATTGTTGACACATACTCGGAAGATGTCTTTTCAATGGAATTCCAGACAAATCAAATAATGGAATGGGGAATGGGGTTTTCCAGAGAGCTGTGGGATAGAGTCCAGTAGTAATAATACTTGGGTTGGGTTTTCTTAAGGGACCTCAGTACCAGTCAGCCTCCTCCATGCCATGTAATGCAAGGCTGCTGGGTTTCAAGGATGCTGAGAGATACATATATGGAGACGGGAGAAGGCCCGGTTGCAGGGCCACAAACCCTGCTGCTCCTACAGAAGCACTTTGCTAAATGGAACACTCCTCAGATTGCTGAGAGCCTTTGTTTAATTTCTGCAGTCCTGAAAATAATTGATTTTGACAATGCCAGTATTTTTGTTATTTTTCTGGAGGAGTAGATTTTTGGTGATCCTCCCTCTGCCACTGAAGTCCAGCCAACCTACATCATGCTTAGAATAGTTTTCTGGAAGGATAAATATCTTTATATGGTTTGCTTAATTTATTTTTGCAAAGTGACTATAACAGTATTTCCACCAGAAGAGAATAAAAGTGATCATCTTGCATTACACAGATAGAATGTAGTGGTATCTCTAATGTTTGCCGGTATGACATACCATAATGCAATGAATTATTGTTTGTTTTTGTATTTCTTTTTAACTGATAATGTAACTATCAGATGCACCATGCACACACACACACACACACACATGCAAACTAATCTTGCTTAGTTAATATAGAAATTTATGTTAGTCATATCTATAATGGGTTTCTAAGAACATTTTTAGAAAGATTTGGTGAGTCAGAAAGTGTGCTCTGCCTCCAAGAATGATGTGGGACCAAAAGTACCCATCCCTGCAAGACTAACTTTGTGAGTCACAAAAAATCAGCCTGACCAAATAATTCAGTCTCAGACTTTGTTGCCTTTATGTACATCCATGCTGAGAAGGATTTTTTTTTTTTTTGGTACTGCCTTACATGTTTCTGCCTCATGTTCTCTTATTTTAAGTTCTTTTATAGGTTGTCATGGTTTTACTTAGACAAAGGATATTTGATAAAATGAATTTCTAATGGGAATGTGAAGGAGAATTTGGATAGAGGTAGGCTATTTGAAGGGGAAAATGATGAAAGATGCAATAAATATGTTAATAAATTGTTTTCCAAATGTAGAACAATTTTCTGTTAATTCTAAGATACCAAAAGTTTTCTAGAAGACATATATTTAATTGTTTTTTTCTATACAGATAAGCCATAAATGAATACATAGCATTTTCAATTATATTTCTGGACCTATTATTAACTTTCTGTGTAATTCTGAGAGAGCCTATTAGCTCTTTTATAACAGTTGTTTGGATGTAAAATTAGAACTGAATAACTTGCCTCATGATTTATTATATGAATAAATAAAGGTGATTGGAAAGTTTGCAAATATTGATTACATAAAAACTAAATTTTCTGCTCCAGGGTTGAAAGGTAGGCTCTTTATTACCATTAACCAATGTGTACTTTGCGATGAGAGCAATAGGTACTTCTGACTCTTGTGTATGGGTGAAACCTCAGGGCCTGACATCATTTTGACTTCCACTTTTTAAAAATGTGAACATTCTAACTCCCCAAGTTTTATGAAACCAAATTTCTTGAATCCATTTTGTGCTTCTTCTGAAGAGATTTGGTGGCAATGCATAAAGTAAGTTGCTTTTGTCAACATACTGTAATTAGTCATTTATTTTTAGAGCTGAATGTTAACAAGTCATTTCATGTTCTTAATTAAACATGTTTCAGAATGGCATTGAGCTTTACAACAAATGGACAAATTAAGTCTATTCTGCATGATAGTTCATTTACCCTTTTAAATACATAACGTATTTTTAAATGTTGAAATTAAGCACTAAGATTAATACTATAAAAATAGAGAAATAAGCCTACTACTCAAGTCCTTTTTTTCATGACAACAATCATTCTAAGGTCGTACTGTTCCATCTAATAGCCCTTTTTAAAAATTCTGGATACATAGATCTCAATTATCACTCGCTTTTCATCTCTCATCTATTCTGTTCAGTCACCTGGCTACTCAGTGTTTCTCATTCTCATCCTACTCAACCTAAGCAACTTATTTATTTGTTACCATTTATCATTTCTTTACCACTCAGTTTACCCTAATTAGTATTTCAAATCCAGAGTATCTCATTTATCAATGCAGTTTAGTTTTGCACTTATTTTTTCTTGTTTCATTTTAACACAACTTTTACTCTTTAAAATTCTATGCAAAAAAGAACAATTTTAATGATTTTTATTTGGGAAAATTTTCAGAAGATGAGCTGTGGTAGGGATCTAAGATTCAGAAATGATGTCATAAGAAGCTATATAGTATTACATCTCACACCTAGGATAATTTTCTGTTCTTTCTAAGGGTTTCTTCAAAATGTCAGGAACGCAGTTGTTTTACTGCAACTAAGCTATAATTGGAAACCTAGTGTTTTCCATTATATTCCTGCACCTATCTGTTCTGTAATTACTATATGTGTATGATAAGAGACAGAAAACACTGGCAAATGCATTTGTCTGAGAATTGTGTGTGTTGGTAGGGGAAGTGTAGCTGGCATGGATAGATAAATGTGGGTGGGTATGCTATTGTAGAGTTGTGTGTACATGTGTGCGGGGGGGTGTTAATGACATAGTTCTACTATGAGGTTTTTATTGGGTTGGGAGTTGGTCTCTAAGTATGTATTGTAAAATGTTATAATTTTGAAACATCTGGTTTTTATTTTGTATACGTTTGTGTTTGTAATATAGATTTATTCCTTTTATACTACCTACTCTCTCTGATAAAATATGTCCCCATTCAGTCTCTTCTGCCATGGAACCTTTTCTCATACCTTTTATCTCCTCTATATGACTACTCTCACTATTTTTTAGTCCCAACTCTCATACTTCTCACCTGCCTCATTATTGCAGAAGCCCCTGAAGGACTGTTTCTTGCTCTGTGAGCATGTCTCACTCCTGTCTTCATAGATGGTACCCCTGACCCAGGAAACCTCACAGCTGTTTTGTGCATCTCCTGCTCTCCTCAACAGCTTGAAGTGGAAAATCTTACTAAAATCTCTTAACAAGAATATCTTCTGATAGTTGAAAATGTCGCTATGGCAGGATCAAAAGAATAGACCCTAATCATATAATTCTCAAAAATACTAATTGAGAGAGTAGATTCACTTGCATGCTTCACAATTTGGTCTGATTTCCTGTTGTAGTCTTTCAATTGCATGGATTTTAATATATACTATTTTAGAAGCCTTATAAGTGGTTCTACATCTCTACAATAGATTCTTTTTTTAAGTTTATTTATTTTTGAGAGAGACAGAGACAGCATGAGCAGGGGTGGGGCAGAGAGAGAGAATCCCAGGTGGACTCTGCACTGATATGGGGCTTGAACTCACGAGGCCATGAGATCACTACCTGAGCTGAAACCAAGAGTCGGATGCTTAACCGACTGAGCCACCCATGCGCTCCTCTACAGTAGATTCTTAATACTTCTGCCATATTAGTCTTTCTAAAAACAGATTTAATCATAAAATTCCTCAGTTTAAAAGGCATGCTAATTCTCTACTACCTATGCTGTCATATATGGCCCATTGTATGTTAGTAAATAGGCATTTATTTGACACCTATTATTCAGAACATTGGATGATAAACTTGGGTCCTTCTTTCAAAGATTTTACATTCTAGCAGGCAATAGATTTGCACCAATACTTTTTGGTGCAAAAAGTAAACAAGTAAATAAAATATGATTATGATAATTTCTCTTAAAAATAAGGAGGATAATTTGACAGAGTGTGGGTAAGACTTGTGCTTAAGACAGGGTGGTCATGATTAAATGAAGCTGAATGAAAAAAAATCACTGAGTCAATGATGTAAGACCAGGGCTTCAGGCAATGAGGGCAGCAACAGCTTTGACACATAAACACATTTTGTGAGTGCCTGAATGGAGGCCAGTCTGACTGAAAGTTAGTGACCTGGGACTAGCATGTTACATAATGAATCAGAATGTTAGAATCCTTGTCATACATGAGAATATAGAAGCACAGATAAATGAAATGCACAAGAAAGGGAGAGTTAAGTAAAGAAGTGATGTGAGAAGGGGTGTCTGGGTGCCTCAGTCAGTTAAGTGTCTGACTTCGGCTCAGGTCATAATCTCATAGTTCGTGAGTTTGAGCCCTATGTCAAGTTCTGTGCTGGCAGTACAGAGCCTAGAGCCTGCTTCAGATTCTGTGTCTCTCTCTCTTTGACCCTCACCTGCTCACATTCTGTCTCTCTATCTCTGTCTCTGTCTCTCTCTCTCTTTCAAAAATAAATAAACCTTAAAGAAAAAGTGATGTGAACTGATTTGATTTAAGGAAATCTTTGTGGCTGTTCTAAGGAAAACAAGCGAGAGGGGTTTCATGTGGAGGCAAGGAGACCAGTTACTGCAAGACCTAAGGTCAGAAATGCTGGCTTCTTGGGTTAGGACACCTCTGAGTAAATGGAGCAAAGTAAATAGATTTGGAATATAATTTGTAGTGAAAGCTGAGAGAATGCTGATGGCTTATCTGTAATAGAGATGGAGGAATAGAAAAGTCAAGAACAACTGTGAAGTATGTGGTGTGAATAACTAGATGGATGGCAGACTGATTTTCTGCAATGGGGATGACTGGAGTTTCAGATGATTTGGAGGAGGAGGGGTCAAAGTTCTGTTGTGCAGATGTTTGATTTGGCATATTCCTTAAGGGTCAAAGTGCCACTATAATTCTGGAAGTAGGGGAGATATTAGTACTCTAGATATTATTTTGGGGATTATCAACAAAAAAGTAACATTTGTGCATGCCTTCTTTGCCTATATGATACTTCAGGGTGGTTATCACTATCTGGGATGATAATGCATATTATCTTTTCTGTATATCCTCCTTAAAATGTAGATTCCATTTCTCTGTTTTTGTTACAGTTGTCTCTTTTGCTCTCAGGCTGTGTATAATATATAGTGGTCGCTCAGTAATTATTCACTAAGTGAATGAAATAAATAATTGTTTCTTTCTGCCCACTAGTACACTCTGCCTTTGATGGAAGAAACTAAGCTTGGCAAATAATCTGTAATAGATATTTAAGAGATGTATGTGGAATCCAATTTAAAATACTGTTGGTGTAACTGACTGAGTCTTGTTTGTCTTCTTTATAGCAGAGTCATCTTTGTGTCTGTCTATGGTGGTTCAGCATTACTGTTTAGGGCTTAACTTAAACCATTATTTAGGCTGCACTAGTGCCATATGCATTTTTATTATCATTGTAGGTTTCTACTGCTTTTCTTTTCTTTCTCACTAAAAATCACTTTTCTTCAGAAAGAAAATATTGCCAGTAACAACCTTATTAAAATTTTGTGTGTTCGAGGGGACATTTTCCAACTTTTAAGAGCTACATAATGAAAATACTTGGTTTGATAACTCTAGGCTCTGAATATCACAGGACTATTTTTTACAAGAAATAAACTCTAGATAAAATTTAATTCGTTCCCTTTATATTACAGATATGATAATAAAAAGCTAGAAATAAAAAGAGACTTGGCTATTTTGTGAGATAAATAGGACTAAGTTTTATGGTGAATTAAATTTTAGGCCCTATTTTGTAATTTTTATTTGTACTATCTTAATTCTCATCATAGTTTTATGCTATAAATGCCCACTCTCCCATCATCATTCTCCTGATGAGGAAATTGAGGTAAAGTAACATTTCTGAGACCATCCTATTTATAAGATAGAAAGCAGGATTCTGAACCAGTGCCAGTAGAGATTAGGAAAGATTTATTGAATAAACTATTGAAATAAATCTGATTTTCATGTATCCTTGGGTTTAATTATGAAATTACCAATTTACATTTACCAACTATTATTTTTTGACATAGTGATACATATCATATGTTACAGTGTTGCTACTTATAATGAAAGACAAGACTTCTTTGGGTGATGACAGAGGAACTGGTGGTGCTATACTTGGTAGGCTGTCATAAACAAATATACAACCAAACAAAATATCCGAGGCAAGTGTCCATGCATTGACCACAAGACCACTTACTACCGTGATCTTGAGAGAAAGGAAAGATAAAAGATGAGGCCTACACATGCCCCCGCTTTCTGCCTAGGTGGCATATTCTTATACTATGGAGGAAAAGTGCAGGCTTAGGAAGACAAGACTTGGCTAGGCTGAGCAGAAATCTTTTGCTACAGAGATAAGAACTGAACAGAGACACCAGAAATAGAGCAAAGCTGGAAGTCAGAGTTCCAGACCAAATAAGTGACAAGACTCCAAGATCGTAAGCAAATATGGCAGTCCACAGGAGGCCTTAGCCTAGAGTGGCCTTAGTACACTAGTCTTCTAGTATACTAGAAGGGGTTAATTATGACTAGCCTTCTAGTCATACTAGAAGATGAAGTTCAAAAACAAAAAAGAATCTTCCCTACAAAATAATAAAGCTAATATTGCTAATAGCAACAATTGCCACATAGTCTTGAACATATAATTTAGAAACTACTGGACATGAATAGAAAATATTTCTAACTGAATATAATAATTTGCGACTTGATTAAATTTATGTGATATAGCTAATGAGGAACTTAGAGGAAAATCTGTAGTTTTAAATGTGTATATTAGAAAGAATAAAATTATAAAATCAGTGTTATGAGTTGCTTGCTTAAGAGTATAGAAAAGAGGACAAATTAACCCCCAAAAGATGGAAGAATAATAATGACAAAAACAGAAATAAATCTAATAGTAAAAAAAAAGATGCACAGTAAAGAAAATAAAGTAAAATAATCACTATTAGGAATGAAAGAAGCAAAATCACTATAGATACTGTGTATTAAAAGGAAAATAAGGAAATATCATGAAGACCTTTTATGCCAGTCCATTAGACAACTTACATTGAATGCAAAAATTCTTTGAAAACCACAATATAATGAAATGGACACAAGAAGAAATAAAATTATGACTAGTTATTTTCTATTAAATTTTGAATTAATAATAAATAATCTTATTCAAAATAAACCTTGAGGCCCAGATGGTTTGATGGGAACTTTTCTCAAAAATTATAGGAAGGTAACACTAATAATATGTAGACGTTTTCAGAAAATAGAAAAGGAGGGGACACTTCCTAATGAGTAGTATGAATTCAGCATAAACATAATATAAAAATTTAACAGACATATAAAAAAATTGAACCACAAATTCCTCATAAATATAAGACACAAAATTCAAATCAAATATTGTCAAATCATATTCAGTAAGAAAAAAAAATTGTCATTATCAAGTGAGTTTTATTACCTGGAGTTAAGTTTATTTTAACCTTTGAAAATCAGTTAAAATAATCACCACATTAAGAAAATAAAGATTAAAGAGAATACCTGTGATCATCTTAAGTTAATAAAAAATTAATCACTTGACACAGAATCCAATACCTATTCATGATGAAATTCTTAGTAAGATAAAAATATAACTGTCCTCCCTTAAACTGATTAAAAACCACCTTAATAGTAAAATACCAAGCATACTAAACACTTTACCGCTGTGATTAACAACAACATGAGGTCTGCAACCACCAAGGCCAGAAAAGGAAATGAGAGGTGTACAGTTTTGAAATGAAGTAAAATTCTTATTGTCAGCAAAAAGCATTAATGTATATCAAGAAAACGAAAGAGTACTTTAAAAAAAACCTGATAACTAATGAGTGACATCAGAGAGGTTGAAGGCTACAAAGTCAATATTCAAAAATCCATTCTGTTTCATGACAGCTGTAAGCAATTAGAAAGTAAACTTTATTTTATTTATTCACTTTTATTTTTTAAAATTTATTTGATAGCGATCAAGTGCAAGCAAGGAAGGGGAAGAGAGGTAGAGGGAGAGAATCAGAAGCAGACTCCACATCTTGTCAGCATGGAGCTAGATATGGGACTTAATCTCATGAACTGGGATATGATGACCTGAGCCGAAATCAAGAGTCAGGTACTTACAAATAAAATAAATAAGAGGTGTGTGGGTCCTCTGAACTGTAAAGATTCAAAACGTTTTTGAAAAAAATTAATATATCAAAATAATCCATGTTCATTGATTGTTTTAAATTAATCCCCTACACATTGATTTATTTATTTAACATCCAATTCATAATATACAGGGTGCCTCGATGGCTTGCTTGGTTAAGCGTCTGACTTTGGCTCGGGTCATGATCTCACAGTTCATGAGTTTGAGCCCCTCATAGGGTTCTTTGCTGACAGCTCAGAGCCTGGAGCCTGTTTCAGATTCTGTGTCTTCCTCTCTCTCTCTGTCCCTCCCCCACTTGCATTCTCTCTCTCAAAAATAAATAAACATTAAAAGTTTTTTAAACATTCAATTCATAGTAGATATGCTTTTTTGTAGAAACTGATAAACTGATTTTTTTGTGTGAAAATCCAGGGACCTAACCTATCCAGACAACCTTGAAAAAGAAAATGTAAATAGAGAGAGGGCAAGATGGCGGAGAAGTAAGGAGCTCCGTATTTGCACTCGCGCCCATACATCACACAGAAAAGATCTGAAGCCATTGGAAACCTTACAAAACCTGAGATATTGGGAGAAAAAAGACGCAGAATCCAATGAGAGAGCCTTCTAACGGCTACCTCAAGAAACAAGCTAGAGTACACAAGGTGGAGAGTCCCAAATATCACTACGAATAGGAAAATAATATAACCAAGGTCCCAACAAGAGAGACCAGGGGATACCATTCAATAAACACTCTCTGAAAGGATAGGCCCTGGAAAGTCAAAGAGTCTTCTTGGATATAGCAGTGCTCAAAGAAACAGAGAGCATAACAGGTCTTTAAAACCAACAACACCTGGAAAACTAACTAAAATGACGAAACGAAAGACCTCTCCTCCAAAGAAACTCCAAGAAGAAATGACAGCTAATGAACTGCTCAAAACAGATATCAGCAGCATCACTGAACAAGATTTTAGAATGATAATGGTAAAATTAATAGCTGGGCTTGAAAAAAACATAGGGGACATCAAAGAAACTATGGCTACAGACAGAATGGAAAATA